>NC_090929.1:238090668-238399882 GCF_040938575.1 Ambystoma mexicanum
CCTCACCCTTGATATAGGAACTCGGCACCAGAAATGCTTTCGTGGCCAAATCGCTTTATATGGCCCTCACCTTATTTGGTAAGGTGCCTTTGTGGCCCTATAAGAAAGGTTTAGGGCGTGCCTTCTAAATGTACTTTGGCATAGTCCCCTTAAGGGATGGTTTGGAGATACTGTGTTATGTGCCACGGCTTGCTGGCACATGGGGCGCTCCTAGCTATCTGAAGGTCATTATGTTGGGGTGGGCTTCAAAGCAGCGCCTACCCTTGATGGTTTATTCCAACCACACATGCCCTATTCTTTCTTTTATGGATTTCAGTCCAGCTCTGTTTAATTTCTTTGCATTCCCTGATTTGTAGTCTATGATATATACTGGGGAAATACAGGACTCAGAATCACAGAATGCAAAGTAAAAAAAACACGGGTTGACTGGCATCCTCCCCATGCCATTCCTGCACGCGTGTCCCCATTCTATTTGGGAGATGCCAGTTCAGTCATGTTTTTTCTTTGATTTTCTGGGCATGTTATGTTTCGAAGCAGGGGAGTTGCTAGGTCTGGAAAAGACCAGGGGCTAAGCCGATGTCGGAACTTTTGGGACTGGGGGCTAGCTAGTCTTTTGGCTGTAGCTCCTGAGATTCTATTCCAGTATGTCAGGAGCGAAAGCAAAGTAAACCAAAACAGGGCTGGGCCAGCATCTCCAAATGAGACACACGCTCTAAGCCTTTTCAGCTAAGGTAAGAAAAGGGGCGCAGCTTGGCAACGAACTAGGGCGAACCTCACAAACATGCAGTGTCCCTTTATTTATCTCTTTTGGGGGCCGCTAGGTCAGACGTCCTGGACACCTAGAGGGGCAGGAATTATGCCGCCAGCCCCTCCCAGATATATGGCGTGTCGGGCTGGCTCAAGGGAAACAGCTGTCCCTGGCGCACCGGACGTGCCACGCTGCGAAGCTGGCACGGAGACTTCTGCCTGAGTCCATTAGCAGCGGTTAATTTGCTTGTTCTCGAAGGCAAGGGTGGCCCTAATTGGCAGAGCCGAGGCGAATATAACATAAGTGGGGGTGATTCACGCTCGAGACTGTCAAAGGAATACAACAGCACTTAGAAAGCGTTCTGTCTTCTTCCCGGCGGGGGTGCGCGAGGCCCCCTCCCTCCCGCGTTCTGTCGCATTCACTGAGCACGTGACCCACTGCATCAGGCAGCCGCGCCGATCCGTCCATCTCCTCCAGCCCGGCTGTAATTTAAAGGGAAGGCTGGAGTGATAGCTCCTAATCAGCTCGGATTCTGCCAGTGCCGTTCACAAACACACTCCACCGCGACCCGCAGAAGCGATTGAGATAAATACTAAATACGCCTAAAAGTATTGCAGCCGTGGACTGCGAGGGCCGGGGGGAGGGTATTGCTATCTACAGACATTGAAGAATGGATCTCTTCCGAGACAGAGCCTCTCCCAAGACCTGCGCACAAAGGCTCTCTTCATTTCCGGGAAGGAGCGCCCGTTCCCCAACTGTTACGGACTATCTTGGCTTTTTTCATATTTAACACCAAGGTTCATATTGGGGCTTGTAGTTTCGTTCCTTCCCAGGAACTTTGCCAGGGCAGTTTCTGGAGACAGGGCCGGTGCTACCACTAAACAGGAAAGGCGCTTGCCTATAACATACAAATGTAAGGGCGGCAAATGCTGCCGAGCTTGTAATTAACCCTTTTTGTATTGTATATATATTTTATTTTCTGTTCTTTCTCGGCAGCAGTGCAGACTGCAGCAGCAGGCAGGCCAGGCAGCATGGCGGCAGGCACATCGAGGAGGTTGGGGTCTGGCCATGAGTGGGCATGGCGCTCGCATTTGTGCATTAGCAACGCACGTGCGGCCGGCAGTGCCCTCGACCCTCGTGACTGACGCTAGGCTGAGGCTGGTGCGATGGGAAAGACTTTGTCTGTGACCTGCTGGCTATGGCTGCCACTTCCCACCTATTCCACCCCTGCACTAGCTGCAGCAGCCAGGGCTTTCCTTCCGTGCAGTGTGCCAGCCCGGACACATCCCCTGCTGATAGTGAGACTAGGAAACTCACTCACTTCTCTGGAGCAGAGACACACCCGACCCGACGCAGGTGAGGAGATGCGTTCCATGGTTTAGTAAGAACAAATCACTGGGGTCTGAAATAATTGTTTGATAGTCCTGGCTGCAGGCCCTGTCTGGTCGATGCTGGTCTTAATAGCCCCACCATCAATACCAGGACAGTGTTCCTAGAACTATGAGGAGGCCACTTCTGTTTACAAATGAACATGTTATCTCTTTGCCTCTTCGAAGAGAGATCCTATGTTTATTTCGAACCAGGCTCCCTGGCCTACAGCATGCAGCGACTGTGACATCCCGCCATGCTCTGCTCCCCTGAAATCTGCAGCATTTGTTTGGGATGTAAGTGTGAGCGAACACACATATCTGGGTACCGGTTGCAGCCAGCTGTCTATATAATAGGAAAAGAGAAAGTAGCGGTGAGTGACAGCTTGTTGGGGGGCTGTCCTGAGCCCCCCACTGCGTGCCCGTAAGCCCCCCCACCTGAAAGGACACACACACACAGCCTTTCGGTTCAGGCTTCCCGGTCGCTCTGCTCGCGGCCGGGAACGCCCCTTTATTTATAAACTCGGCGGCGGCGTGCAACGTCACGCCGGCCCGTAAGCCCGTCATTACGGGCAGCGCCACACTCCTCCTTTTTCGGGAGGAACCACAACAACGGCACTTTTAACTATAATAACTTTTAACACACAGCTACACTATAAACCACCACTGCACACCCAACACCTCTTTATTGTCAACCACCCGGATCCCTTCATCACCGTTTACTGGCTAAGTGTCCAAGAACATACTCGCTGAGGTAAGCAGGTTTCCCTCGCCCAGCCCTCTGGGGGTACCTCCTGCATACCTCCGGCCCGTGGTGTCCCTCAGCCGCGGCTCCCCGGATTGGGGAGTCTGGGACCTCATCCTGGAAATCTCCAGCATCGGGGTCCTCTGGTGGGTCAGGTTCAGGCGGAGTCTCAGTCCGGGGATCACCCAGTTTCTTGAAGAAGCTCACATTCCGGGTGACGGCAGATCGCCCATCCGAGGCCGTCACCATGGATCCCTTGACAGCCATAACATCCAAAGGCTCGGGTTCATAGGGGAGTGAGAGTTTCCCATGGGGGTGTCGGTTGCGGACTAGAACTTCGTCTCCCGGCTCAAGCCGTTGAGGCCGGAGACCCCTTCGCAGGTTTTCTTGGTCAATTCTCACTCGCCTCTCCATTGCAACCCGCTGGTTATCAATCACTCCAGGTTCTTTCTCCACAACCTTGGTTAGCAGACCCCGGGGGCATCTCTTGAACAGCGCTTCTGCAGAAGCCACTCCAGTTGAGGCATGCGGGGTGGTTCGATACACCCGCAGGAATTGGTACAGGGCCCTTTGTAGGGGCTGACCCTGTCCCTGGGCGATTCGGAATGTCTTGTTAAGAGTCCGCATGAGTCTCTCCGCATCGACATTGGCTCGGGGCCACAGCGGTGACACCTTCCTGTGCTGCACCCCGCAGCTCTCCATGAGCTCGGAGAACCGCTCACTTTGGAAAGGAGCCCCATTGTCTGAGCACAGGGTGTGGGGAAACCCATGGGCTGCAAAGATCTTCTCCACCGCCACCACCACATGCTCAAACGCCACGGATTCGACGAACTCCACCTCTGGATATCTAGAGTACTCATCGACAATTGCCAGGAAGTGGGTGCCCACCGACGTCGATCCAAAGTCCGCGTGGACGACCTCCCAAGGCCGGGTGCCTCGGGGCATCACCTCAATTGCCGGCTCCTGTTGCAGAGGAGAGGCTGCCTGACCCCACACGCATGCCGCTACAAAGTCACCAACCCTCTTCTCTAGTTCAGGAAACCAGACCTTCAACCGGAGCCGCGCCTTGGTCTTGCCTGCGCCTTGATGTCCATGGTGTGCCAAAGTGATGACCTCCTTCACTTTTGACAGGGGGACGACAATCAGGTCACCGCGGAGCAGCAGGCCCGACTCCGAAAATGACAACTCGTCCTTCACTTTCCACAGCTGTTCACGTGTTGTTCTGGCCTCTTGTGTCCGCCCGGCCACAGCCTCGAGGACGGACTTCCAGGAGCCGTGTTGCATCGAGTGCCTCAGTACTTGAAAACATTCGTCTTGGGCCGCCGCGGCCTCCAGCTCCGCCAGCCGCATCGCGTTTGGTGTGGCCGCCTCCACCACCATCCGTACATGGCTGTCAGCCTCTTCTTCGCAGATATCATGCCCCTCTCCCCCGCACACCCCCAGGTGGCGGGATAGGTAGTCTGCCGCATTGTTGGCCCCGGGCCGGTACACCAGGGTAACGGAATACTCAAGGAGGGCGAGCATCCACCTCTCAATCCTTGCTGGTGGCTTTGACGATGACCCAACCAGGATTGGAAGCAACGGTTTGTGATCGGTTACCACCGTCACCGGACGACCCAAGACATAGAATCGAAAATGACTG
Organism: Ambystoma mexicanum; assembly: GCF_040938575.1. Lineage (NCBI taxonomy): Eukaryota > Metazoa > Chordata > Amphibia > Caudata > Ambystomatidae > Ambystoma > Ambystoma mexicanum. Next base: position 238,095,171 of record NC_090929.1, read on the forward strand.
CAGCCCCACAGCACCGCAAGGGCCTCCCGCTCGATCTGGGAGTACCTCTACTCAGTCTCTGAGAGTGCCTTGCTGGCATATGCCACGGGCCGAACTCCCCCGTTGCGATCCACCTGAGTTAGCACGGCCCCCAGGCCAAAAGGACTTGCATCAACAACGATCTCTGATTCCAGGGCTGGGTCGAAGAATGCCATGGTGTCTTCCGTCGTGAGGGCAGCTTTGATGTCCTCAAAAGCGGCCTGCTCAAGTGGGCCCCCGTGCCACGTTGACTCCTTCTTTGTCAGGGCCCGGAGTGGTTCCGACCTTGAGGCGAGGTTTTTGGATGAAACGTCCACAGTAGGTCACCATCCCCAGAAAACTCCTCACATCAGACACCGATTCGGGAGGTTGTGCCAATTTGATGTCCTGGACCTTTCTTGGATCGGGCGAAACCCCTCCCTCCTTGGACACAAAACCGAAGAATTCAATGGAGGTGCGCATGAACTCACATTTTTCCTTATGAAGGGTAAGGCCCAGTGACTGGAGCCATTCCAGGGTCTTTCCAAGCCTCCTCATATGGGCTACCTCTGTCTTCGCGAACACCAGAATGTCATCGCTGATGTTGAAGACGCCCTCGAGATCTGCTAGGGCACCCCTGATGATGTTCTGGAACACCTCGGCGGCAGATGACACTCCAAAACTCAACCTCTTGTATCGGTACAACTCCCGGTGGGTGGTAAACGTTGTTATGTACCTGGACTCAGGGTGGAGAACGACCTGGTGGTAACCTGCTCGGAGATCCAGTTTCGAAAAGAACCGAGCCCCTTGTACTTCCGCAATTATGTCGTCGATCATGGGTGTGAGATGCCGCTCCCTTTTTATTGCCTTGTTAGGGAGCCTCATGTCGACACAGATGCGGACCGAATCAGGTTGCTTAGGTTTTCTGGCCACCACGATCAGAGACACCCAGGGGGTCGGGCCCTCCACCTTTTCGATGATGTCCAGGTTTACCAAACTGTCCAGCTCCTTGTCCACTTGCTCTCTCAGATAAAACGGTACCCTACGGTGTTTCAGGGCAACAGGTTGGACCGACTCATCAATGTGAAGCCGAACTGGTTCGCCGGTCATCTTCCCGATCCCACTGAAGAGTGCTGCGTACTTGTCTAGGAGATCATTAATGTCTTCCATGTAGACTGAATAGGCGAAACTGACAATCCCCAGGGCCTCGGCAGCGGCACAGCTGAGCAGGGTGTTGTCACTCACAGGAGTCACATAGAAGCGAGCCTTGATCTGTGAGCCATCATGTTCAACACTGGCTACAAAGGCACCATCCAGTGGTATCGGTTCCAGCCCTCCAAATGCAAATATGCGAGCCTTCGGTGTGTCCAGACCTGGGAGGGGTTCAAGCATGTCATAATGTCCTCTGGCCATTACATTGACGGAGGCCCCCGTATCCACAAGCACCGGGACTGGGGAGTGGTTGACCTCCACCACACATCTGGGCTGTCTCCGGCTCTTCCTTTTCAGGATTTCCACGCTCGAGACGAAAAAGATGTTCTCCTCGTCCTCCTCCTCGGCACCCTCTACCTGGGGATGCACTTCGCCCTGATCTACCTGGGTCACATTCGGCGGCGGGTTCTGGCGTGGAATCCACGTCCGTGGCTGGCCTCTCGGCACCATCACCGGCAGGGCTGCACGGCATACCCTTGAAAAATGATCGGCCAGTTCACATCTGCCACAGGTCTTTCCCACCGCCGGACATTCTGTCGGGTGAGGAAGGTCGTACCCGCATTTCTGGCACGACTCCCCGGCTCAGCCTGCCCTTTCACGGGGTCCTCCACCAGAACATCTCATGCCTCTGCCACCTCACCACACGACGCACACCTCCTCCGATCTCGCTGACCGGGATCCTGCCTCCATCTTATTGGCCCGAGCCTCTGCCACCTCATGGCAACGGCCGAGCTCCAGTATGCGGGGCAGAGTGATGCCTGGCTCTCTCAGTACCTGCCTCCTGAGTTTGCCGGAGGAGCATGCCTGGATTAACATCGTGCTCATCATGTCTTCCGCGTCCGTCCACGCACATCCTAGGGAGAGGCGGCGCAAACGACCATAGAAGGTGTCCAGTTTCTCATCATCCTTCTGTTTGGCCGACAGCATAACAAATCTCTCATAGTCCACATTAGCAAGGGGGAGGAAATGTGCAAGGAGTGCCGCCTTGGCCGCATCATAGGAGGCATTAGCAGGTGTGAGGGATTCAAATATTTCCTGGACCGCAGGCCCTGCGGAATACAGCATGGTGGCCACTCTGCTGTCATCGTCTGTCACCTGAGAGGACCTGAAATACATATCGAGGCGACTCATCCATCTCCTCCACCGGGGACCCATGCTCGAAGGTGGCCCCGATGCATCAAATTCCGGAATGGGCTGCAGAGCAGCGTGGGCCACAGGTGCTCTCGCCTGAGCCATGATGGGGATTCCAGGTTGGGCAGCTGGCAGCACTGCGGGAGGTCCTTGCAGGGGCAGCTGTGGAGCCGGTACCGGCTGTTGCATTGAAATTATTGGAGGATGCCCAGGCTGTTGAGGAATCAGCGCAGCCCCTGCCCCGTCATCCGAATCTTCAGAGTCAAACATAGGTCTGAGCGCACAGGCACCCCCACCAGTTGTCCTGGAGGCCGCAACTCAGCCACCCTTCACCATCCACAGTGTGAGTGCATATAACAGTCAAATCCGATACAAGGTACACACTACGAGCCTGACCGCTCACATGGGACGGGCACCTGCTCCAAGGACCAGGAACACAGCATGCAGGTGTGAATGTCTCTCAATCACAGCCTTCTCCGATGATGAAGAGGATGAAGAAGATACCACAGCGACTTGATGATGAAGGGGACGAAGAAAAATGCTGTCTCCATCCGCTGGCATCCACCAATGTATAGGTGTCCCAAAAATTAAGCCATGAGCATGGAGTAGGCTAAGCAGGTCCAGCCATATTAACCCTTCTTCTGGCTTTCACACGACGTAGTTGCACCAAAACTACATAAAAATTCACAATCCAACCATGGGTGTGCAGATCATGCTGCCTGCAAGCAGAATTGCCAAAAATTTGGCCCGGATTCACTTACCCCTCCAAACCGGAGCTCGGAGAACATCCGCAGCCTGTCAGACAAAATGGCTGCCGGCCGCGTGTACGAGCCGCAGCCAAGGCGTAAAACGGAGCATCCAGGCGCTCCGTTCATGCAGAAAAATTTTGGAAGCCTGCACCGCCGGGCCCGGGCATCCGCACTCGCTCGTCGCCACTGTTGGGGGGCTGTCCTGAGCCCCCCACTCCGTGCCCGTAAACCCCCCCCACCTGAAAGGACACACACACAGCCTTTCGGTTCGGGCTTCCTGGTCGCTCTGCTCGCGGCCGGGAACACCCCTTTATTTATAAACTCGGCGGCGGCGTGCAACGTCACGCCACTGCGTAAGCCCGTCATTACGGGCGGCGCCACACAGCTGGTTAGTTTCACTTCAACCAATGCACTGAGCGTCGAAATTAATTTATATTGTGATTTCAATTTTACTGTGGAAGTTGTTATTCCTCTTATTGGATCAATGTACAGATGTGAAAAGTGCACGTGAGCTTTGGGCACCAGAAACAGGTTTCTTCAGATGATTATACACTGAATGGACTGATCATGCATGTAAGTGTCCGGCGAGGGGAATCAGTGCAGGGCATGGTGTGGTGAAGGGATTGCTCTGAGGGTAATATACTGGAGGTGTTTTTAAGCAGCCATTTTGCATACACAGCATATTTCATCGTCACATGGACAGTATGGGTAATAGAATGGTGCTCTGAACACTTATTTAACAACATAAAAACGCCTGCGATCAATGTCGTTGCGGTTGTGGCAGGCTATGCCTGGTTCCAAGCTAGGCTGTTTGAGAACAATGAAAGGTTGGGGATTCTGGTTAAGTTAGTGTGGAAGTGAATGCCTGCCGACTGGTACTCCTGGGAGCCGACACTGTGCATGCTCCATTATTTTGTTTTAAACTAAAATCTGTTATGCCTGGCTGCCTGCCTCTGTTGCAACGTGCATCCATCCTAAGGTTGGTGCCTAGGTCTCTTAAATTAGCCTCTTGCCATGTGTGGATTCTGGCAGGCTGGCAACAAGCAGTATCTACTAGTGATGTGATGTGGTTCCATTAGCATAAACGTCAGTGACCGGTTACACAGCCCCCGCCAAAATCCTCTTCGAGACATGCGATGACCCCGCTTAAGGCGTGAAAGGGCGTGCGAGGACCACATGAGCATGAGCTCTCAATTATTCCACAGCCCCCAAAAAATACAGCACTCGAAAATCCCTTGCTAGTTGGATCTGTAATCAAAATGCCAACAGGAGGCCCTCTGTACGTTTTCGTTGTCTTTCTAAAATCTGTTATGGAAATAACAGGAGAAAAAAGTGAACAGCAAGTTGGATTCGAAAGAGACGTCTGGTGGGGCTTCTTTTGAAATATCTGACATTTCGCTAATGATAATGTTCAGACGTCACCCGCCCCCTTCTTCCTCGTAAGATGGCTGATTCTCACCAAGTAGTGGGGTAGTGGGTAAGGGTGCATGCTGTCAATGACCTACGCTGGACTTCACCATGGTAAGGCCGTCCACCTGCAAGAATATTGCTAACACAGTGCCACCTCCATTTCAACAGAAAGAATTATCAATGACATGCTAATCTCTCTGAACAGCACAGACGTGTGGGGAATGAATGAAGCACTTTCAAATGTTCAACATCGAAAAGTATAACACACTGTTGTTCTTTCCCCCTCTTGATATAGCTATCAGAACTGACATTTCTTTATCAATTGCTTTAGCCCGAGTGTTGTGGATGATAGTAGTTGTCAGGTGTAGCGCATTTGTGGGGTGCCTGTGAGAGACATGTCCCCTGTGACATCCATTGGGTGTGCTGGGTAACTAGTGTTTTGCCGTTTTCGTTAGTGGTTTTGGTGCTTGGTGCGAAGCCAGGGAACTGAGAGTGAATCATCACTCTTAGACGCCAAGGGTAACCCAAACAGCAAAAAACCCTTTTATTTTAAGCCATGTTTTTAAAACAATGCTATAATTTGTGGCTCCCCATAAATTGTTGAGAACCACTTCTTAGCGGGGCTTAAAATGTCAGGCTCGTAACCCAGACTGCTCACATACCAATCTTGTACTCGCAGAGACCACAACGTTCAGCACCAGAGTGCTCTCTTAATCCTATACCAAATGGGAGGGGCAAAGTGGCAGGCCATTATTGTATGAATAGCAACATCTTCTGGCCCTTCCAGAAAGGGCAGTTGGATTGAAATTGAGCAAACCCACAAAGGAGGTGGTACTACAGCTGGGGAGAGAGAGAAAGCATTCAGTCCAGACTCTAGATTTGTCCTGTAGACAGACACATCAGCGGTGCCTTTCAACCTTTTCAGTTGAAAGGGCCCGAACCTCCATGTTGCCAGGTTTTTTATGACATGGCAATATCCGCCTATGATTCGGGACATTGAACGGTTGGTTGAGAACGGTTAGGCCATGGAAAGGTGGGGGGAGAGTGCCAATCTGACAGTTTGCCCAGGGTGGCAAAATTCCTTGAATCAGCCCTGTCTGGAGAATATTGTGCCCAACCCATCCAGAGGTCAAAGTGGGCAGGAACAAAAGGTAAGAGGTTCCCTTACTTTAAGTAACACGAATTACCGTTCCAGGACGACTTTTTCTTTTTTGAACTTCTCCCCTTTCGAACCGGAGCCCTTGAAAACAAGCCAGTGTAACATGGCACTGTGCTATCTTGCATCCCTGGATTGGTGTTGTTTATTTCAATAGACTGCTTGGGATATAAAACATGTTTTGTTCTATGTGATATAATCACTGGAAAAAACATTGAGGGTGACTCGATATTTCCCTCCCGAACATATTTTAGCACTGGTGCAATTATATAAACAAACTGCAGTCCTACAATATTTGGCAAAGTGTTGGATAGTGCCTTTAAAAAAATATGGAGTGACCCTCAATGTTATTTCTAACGATTATATTACTGGACACCATCACATTGCTATGCTGCCTAAAAGCCCAGCTCGGCAACAGTCTACATATGAATTGCTGTAGGTGCAGCAGTGTTTGCAGGTAATAGGAGGGGTGTGTGAGGTTATAGCCATGGGCATGTCCCTTAAGAGGTGCACATGGTGGATGATTGGAAGGGGAGCCTGTATAAAGCTGCATGCTGTGACTGTGGCGATGACACACTAATGGGGGCCATTTAAATGGACTATTCCCTACACTGGAATAGTTGTAAAATAGCCTTGCAGGGTGGAGTGGAGGAAAAGAAGTACCGCAAATGGGGGTTGATTTGGGGAGGTGACATGAGTATGGGGTGTGGGTAGTGGTCAGAAAAGGGGGCGGGGTAAGGGGAACATAGTTCTGCTACTTTTTGATTTACATTATAAATATGGCGGTACGGAAATAAGGGTGCTGCTAGCAACATACTAGCAGCCTATCCAACATGCCATACTACAATGATGCCAGTGGGGGCCACAGACCACCCAGCAGCACTGACCTGCTGGGATTTTAGGCCCCTGCCGGCATGGTTGTCACAGAAGCACCAGCACTGTTACCAACCTTGCTTCCATGCCCCCATTTCCATGGAGTCCTATCAGACTCAGTGGAAATGGGGAGTAACCGTTACCACCGACACTTGTGATATCCCGGTGGCACAGGGATATCAGGCGGCGGTACGGCTGTTACGGGAGTTCCGCCAACCGCTTAATTAGGGTCAATGTGACCTCCGAACCCTGCTCCTATAGAAAAAACTCTGCAATGGAATCCCTTAACAACATTAAAGCATTGTATCTTAAATACAATGCTATTAAATTGCACTTAAATGTAATAAGTAGCAAACATAAACACATGTATTACTTTCATGTTCTCGTTTATGTTAATTCTCTGAATGAATGGAACAGGCCTTGATTTTTATGGTGTAAAATAGTCTGTTGCCACTGCAGCTGCATAATCTATTGTTCTAAACATTTTGCTCTGAATTGAAAATGCAGCAAAAGCCAATGACATTTCTTTAGTGATTGAGACTGTTAGTTTCAATTTAGTGAAACAGCCCTCATATTTAGCAACATAAATTGCAAATGTAAATAATCTGAGAAAAACCTATTTCTAGGATGTATGTTACATTGCCCATATAGTGCTTAACACACCACATAGATGCCATTCCATATGAACCACAGGTGGTACAGAAGATGGGGTGGATGAAAGGGAATGAGTTAGGAAGTGGGGAAAGGAAGTAGTGCCAAGTTACATTAATTAAACTTGCAGTATAAATGAGTGGTATTAAAGAGCGCTTTGAAGATACTTCAATGCTCTATATGAAAGTGGAGACAAGTTGTAAGGTTATGAGGTGGAGCAGTCACGTTGTCATATGATCAGATAACTCGGGTGAAGTAAAAGAATATATGCCAAATGGTGTACGTACATAGGCAGGACTAAACATGGCATATGGTGAGAGTACCTGAGTAATTGATGTATCTATCGGGAAGAATGTTTTATTTTATTCATTGTGCATTTGTAAGGTGCTTAAACATCAAGTAAATTGTGTTTAAAAGGGCCAACGGGGAAACAGGGAGGGAACATGGGAATGAAAGGCAAATATAATAACAATGAAGAGAAAGAAATAAGCAGTCCTACTAAGCCTTGTGAGCATTCAGAATGTGCAAGTGCAGAGAGAGAGAAGGGGTGATGGAGGGGGTAAGTGCAAGGAGTTCCACAGAGAGCAGTGCTAGGGAGTAAGTTTGCAAGCAGCTAATAAGTGCCTGGCAGAGATGACTTGATAAGAGTTGTCAACTGCCAATACAATAAGGGCAGGCCTGTGAGACAGCACTTGCCAGGACCCAGAAGGACAGATAAGGGCCTTGGTCACTAATCTCAGTTACTGAGGGGTTTAGCAAGGGAGGGAGAGGGGGAAGGAGGAGGCAAAAGGGAAAGTCTTGAGGAGCTTCTGGAATTTGAGTAGATCCGGCTCAAGATGGAGAGGAAGGGGGAGGCTGTTCCAGAGGATGGAGCCAGCTGAGGAAAAAGAGTGGCCACAAGCTCACTGTTTAGAGAAGCGCTTGACATGCAGAGAGATGGTGCCAGAGGAGCATACAGATCTGGAGGGAGAGTATTTGGTAAGAGCCAGTAGTAGAAAGCATGGCCCACACCCCCAGACCAGAAAGCCTTATGCATAATGCAGAGGGATTTGAATATGATTCTTGCAGCAACAGGAAGGCAGTGGGGAGATTTTAGGGCTGGAGAGATGCAGTCCCTGGGCTTGTGGCCAAGGAATAATTCTTGCAGCCCCATTCTGGATAAACTGGAGGTGACATAGAGAGGAAGAGGGTAGATTAAGGAAGAGGCTGTTTCAATAGACCAGCCTAGAGAGTACCAGAGCTCTAGAGACCTTGAGCTTCTGGGTAAAGGTGAGAAAAGAAAGGATTCCTTTGAGGAGGTGGCGTTGAAAGTGGGCCTTCTTTGCAAGGTCCTGGATGTGAGTGAGGAAGGAAAGAGAGGAGTCGAAGAGAACTCCAAGGTTTCTGGCTTTAGATGAGGGAGAAGGGGGGAGCCCATTGAGGGTGGCCAGAGTGAAGGGATGAAAGAGGGAGCAGGAGTCCCTATGGGTAGGATCTCAGTCTTGCTGACATTGAGGCAGAGATCATTGGGGGCACACCAGGACTGGAGGACAGATAGGCAGTCTGGAATGATGGAGGAAGTAAGCAAGGGAACAGAGGTGAAGTTTGAAGAAGAGTTGTGTGTCATCTGCATAACAGTGGAAGTAATGAGAGAAAGTGGAAATTAGGTGTCCAAGCGGTGCAAGATAGATGTTGAAGAGACAGAGAGAAAGGTTGGAGCCCTGGGGAAGGCTGCAGGTGGAGATACAGGTGGGAGCGGAGAAGGAGCCCAGGATAAATTCGAAGGAACGGTCAATGAGGAAGGAGGTCAACCAGTCCAGTGCTCGCTCTGAGATTGCAAGGGTATCGTGAAGCCGTTTTATGAGAATGGAGTGGTTGACCATATCAAATGCAGAGGAGAGATCAAGTTGAATGAGAACAGCTGGAGAGTTAGAGTCAAGAGATGCGAGCTGTTCAACACTGGTGTTCAGGACAGCAGTTTCCATGCCTCTGGATGCTTGCAATCCAGATTGATGGTCGTGTAGGCAACCGGGAAGCTCAGTATGCTGGGTCAGTTGGGGGAAGACCAGCTTCTCCAAGAGATTCCCAAGGAAGGGGGTGATAGAGATGGGGTGGTAGTTAGCTGGACACAAGGAGTCGGTGGAAGGTTTGTTCAGGCGGGGGCACACAAGAGAGTGCTTGAGGGAAGAAGGGAAAGACCCAGTAGCAAGAGAGTGATTGCAGAAATCAGCAAGTTCAGGGCCATGTGAGCCGATATTTTCCTTAATACCTCTGGAAGAACGCGGGAGACCTGTTTGGAGGAGACCTTCATAGAGCAGAAATCTGTAGTGACCTCATTGATGTGATAGGAGAGAAGGAGTAAAGAAAGGCAGATGGGGGAAGGGAGGCCATAGGTGGCAGGTCAAGGGCATAAGGGAAGGGGAAAAGGAAGAGAGAGTGCTCTGGATGTCCTGGGTTATTGCAGTGAAGTGTATGGCCAATGCATTGCAGAGCGCCTGAGAGGGAAGAGGCGTGGTGGAAACAGAAGAAGGGTTGGCTAGTTCCTTGCAGATTTTAAAGAGTTTAGCTGTGTTGTTCGATGCACCAGAGACGTGAGCCTGGATGTGGACCCTTTCCTTGGAATGAATGAAGAGCCAGTTTGTCGGAGGGTGAGCCTGAGGTCTGCTACTTCCGTTCTGCAGCTCTGCACTTGTTTTTCAGGGCTGCAAGTTCAGAATCCAGGTGTTACGCTTGGTGGCATGTTTCAGGCAGATCCTCATGAAGGGGGCAAGAATGTCGAGATTGTTAGTGATGGTAAAATGGAGGTTGCTGAGAGCCGAGTAGGAGGCAGAGTCTGCAGTGGGAGAGAGGGGGGATGAAGGTGGATGTGAAGCCAGCAGCTGACACTCGTTTCATCGGACGGATGTCCATGAACGAGGTTGGCAGAGCTGGAGTTTGTGTGTTCAGATGGCAGAGAGGACCCAGGTTAAAGGAAAGGAGGGAGTGGTCTGACCAGGAGAGTGGGGTGATGAGTGGGGTGCAGAGCAAAAGATCAGTGTGGATCAAGGCATCAAGAGTGTGTCCAGCTGAGTGGATAGGACCAGAGGGGAGAATTGAGAGTTAGAGCGAGGTGCAGAGGTCATGGAAGAGAGTGGACACCATGATTGAGGAGTCAAGGTGGATGTTGAAGTCACCCAGGGGACGGAGTTTAGAGGTAGATGTGAGGAGAGAGGGGGAGAAATCAGCCCATTCGAGATATCAAGAGTACATACACATTTGATACCAACAGCGGTTCAATGGTATTATTATTGGGTTATACACTGACATCATCTGCTAAATAGTGATAATGGGCTTCAATACAAATTTGTTGGTATTCTGGCAGAAAATCTGCCAGAATACCAGCAAACAGAATTGCCGTTTCTGGCACTTGGTCTGCCGGAATTACCAGTAGATTACAAGTGCTGGTAAGGGCGGTAAATCCCCATTCCATGGAGTCCCATACGACTCCATGGGGGGATTTTGCCATAATTACTGGATGTGCCGGTAAAAAGGCAGTTTTTTGCCAGTAGGGGTCAGGCTTACCTCCAGCTTTTAGCTGGAGGTAAATCCTTAACCCCTACCGGCATTGTTGTAGTTGTCCAGTCTGGTAAAAATGCTGGTAAACATTTTCACTGGCACTTTTGCCATGTACCAGCAAACTTAGAATGAGGCCCAATGTCTGGCATATGTAATGTAAGTGGTCTTGTATAGGACCCCTCTGCTAATATTGGTGGCTTCGCTGTGCTTGGCTCTGTAAGAAGAAATATGGGGGTTCATTAGTGGGGCACTGGGAGAGGCACTTACAACACCTGTGGTGTTGATTTGTGCAGGTCGAAAGTACCGGTTCCTGTGAGTGAAATATGCTTTCTATAATTTTGGCGGAGAAACTAATGAGTATTTTAATGCTTACCTTGTCTCTATGGGAGCTCTTGGACCCTCTGGCTTCTGGAAATGCTGCACAGGCTGTTAGGTGTGGATCTGCTGCCTTGGACTCCTCCCTAAAGGGAGAGGGTGTATATTAGCTGTGTGTCTTACTCTAATGTATGCACACCTCCTTGATCCCTCCCCTGATTTCCTTCCAGTGGGGGTTAGTCTCACCTGTGGATTTTCAATGTGGCACACTCCTTCCTGATGTCAGTTGCAGGGGTACTTATTCTTCTCTGTGCACCTTGTCTGCTGGTGTTGTCTGGTTTTGGTTATTGCTGTTATGCTTGCGCAGTGTCTTTACCAGTTTCTTTACAGGTCTTTAGGCTCAGACCTGCTATGGCCTTTCAGTATTTTTCAGCTGCTGTTGCTGTGGTTTCCTAATGGTCCGGATGCCTTTGCTGTGGCCTTTTACTGGTTTCAGGTGAGTTTAGTGGTGGACTTGGTAATGTTCCAGTGGCCTTTCTACTATGTCCCTCAGAGGAATGGTGGTCTCCCTGAGACCAAATGGAGTGAGTCTGCTATGGGGAGCACGTTGCTGCAGACTATGTGCTAACGCATGTTTAAATAGCTGTTCTGTCCAGTGCGCTGGGAAAATGCTGCTGCGCGCCTTTCTTGCTTACTTTAATTAGTTTTCTTTTGCTTACAGGTGTGATGCTGGAGCTCCAGAATTGGGTGATGCAGCAGTGGGATTAGGAGTTCATGACTAGGAGATGCAACGGAGCGTGCTACCGGAGCTGAAGAGAGGAGGAGCATGCACCGGTAGATGGAAGCCGCCCCGTGTGTGTACAAGAACAATGATGATGGTAAGTATGCTGATGCTGTGATCCGCTTTAACTTCTTGTCTTTTTCTTGCAGGATCGTTACTGTGGACTTGCGGTAAGCGTCCTGCTGCCAATGCAGTTCAACGCGAAGCAGAGCTACACGCATGGCTGTGGTTTATATAGACACCCAACCATGCGAGCTAGGCAGGCACATTAGAGGAATTACAATGGCTAGACTGTTGGCCATCTTGGTAGGACCCTGGAAGGGTCTTTCCAGCGGCCATCTTAGAAGGTCGTTTCAAACCCCAAAACAGACCTGATTCATGGCCACAATGAGTGCCAGGCACACCATAAAGAAGTCCAGCTTGTCCCCTTCTCAGCCTTCCTGGCTCTAGATGAGATATGCATGTGGAAGTGAGGGTGAGACATGTTGGTGAGCATGCCAAGTATGTTATCCATAGGGAAGAGCCCAAGATCTGACTACAGCGCTTTGGGTCCGGTTACCTGTTGATGTGGGAGCGTGTGATAGGGCTACAGAGGAGAGCTCAGTCATGGTTCGGGTGGTGTTAATGTCCTAATGGTTAGGCCTGTGACAGCCGTCTGTGGGGGTCTCTCTCTCTCTCTCTCTCTCTCTCTCTCTCTCTCTCTCTCTCTCTCTCTCTCTCTCTCTCTCTCTCTCTCTCTCTCTCTTTCTCTCTCTCTGTCTCTCTCTCTCTCTCTCTCTCTCTGTCTCCCTCTCTCTCTCTCTCTCTCTCTCTCTCTCAGTATGCTGGTTGGTAGGCTAAGAGATGCATCAAACTTCATTCTAGCATGCTCAGGTGCTGTGCTCAGTGGCCTGCTGCGAATTCTGCCTATTGAGGGAAGGGGCCGTCTTGGTTAGACAATAAGGCATTTGTCAGGCATTCATCAGGGCTGGATCCAGAATCCCTGCTTAGCTTCCTCCTAGGGGTCTACCCTGCTGTCTCTGACAAGTCTCTAAACAATTCTCCCATAGACCAAAATGACATGTCTCTAACAGCCAAAACTCACTAGGTTTTGAGGCAGCACCAGGACTTCAATACCAGAGTGATGCTGCATCCTAGAAGGTGTTCTTCCAAATGAAGCGAGGAGCAGAAAAGATAAAAGGTGGAGTGCAGAGTGCTCAAAAGTGTAGCACCTTGGCCTAAAGGGGGAGCGGATGCTACAAGAAGTCGTTGAGCAGCATGCTGGTAGTGGCAGAAACGGGGTTTGTGTGAAGAGGGGAAGGACATTACAATAACACTGACATTTTGAGTTTGCTGTTTCCCGGGCTCCATGATAGGTAAGGGTCTCTGGCTGATGTCCCTTCAAAGTTTTGTGCCACAGCTAAATTATGGAACCACAAATGTCCACGGTTTAATCATCTAGTCGTTAAGGGCTATACTTCCCAGGGTAGGTAGGGGCTGTCAGGGATTAGAATATGCACAAGGTGGAGCTTTCTGCACAGGGGATCTCATGCAAAAAGAGGGGTACTGCCCCACACATCAACTGCTCTTTACACTGCAAAAGAGAGGGCAGAGCAGAAAGGTTGTCTTTCTGCAGAAAGTAGGGTTGGGGTGGCCCTTGCATTTACAACGTTTTCACAAGTTGGTATGAAATATCTGAGGAAGAATGTCAGAGAATCGCATATGTCTAGTTTGAGCTGGTTCCTAAAACTATTTTAGTACCCGGCGAGAGTCAAGCAGAATGCAACATGCATTCTGATTGGCTCTCGCCGGGTCCTTACCCGGCTGAGAATCCTTCGATTCTCGGCCGGGATTCCAGCCGCCTTGTCCTCGGCGGGGGGCGTGGCAGCCCTCAGCCAATGAGGAGGCTCAAAGTGGGGCCATCCCCGCTCCGAGCCTCCCCACGACTGGGAGGCTGACTTCGTCCCCCTCCGGGGACTCAGGTAAGCTTTTTTCTTTTTTCTTCCCTCTTCCCTTCCCTCCCTCCTCCCTGCCCTCCCCACCCTACTTACCTGCTTTCTCCTGCATCCCCGGTGGGGGACGATAGCAGCCTCCAGCAGTGTGGAGACTCGGAGCAGGGCCATCCCCTCTCCCCTCTCCTCACCTCCACACAGCTGGAAGCTTCCATCGTCCCCCGCCGGGGACGCAGGTACCTTTTTTTTTTTTTTTTCATCCACTCCCTCCCAACCCCACTTACCTTCTGCTTCTTTTTCAGGAGCGGATGCGCTGGGAACACTTGTGTTCCCAGCGCGTCCGCTCCCGATGGCCGCCATGGAAAGGGAAAACGGACTCAGTTTTCCCTTTGCATGGCGGCCATTTTCTTGGTCGTTTTTTTTTTTTTTTCTGTCCCGAAACGCTGCAGCGTTTCGGGACAGAAAAAAATGCTTTTAGTGCCCCGGTCACTCACATAATGCGCTTCGCTCGGGCCTATAACTATGGGCCCCGGGGCATTACCTGAGTCGGTAATGCCCCCGCCGCTCCGGTCATATAGCTTATATAAAGACCTATGCGTTGGCTATGTGGGCTCCCTTTGGTTGACTTGACTTTTTCTACTTCTGTGGTGATGCCAGGGGTCTTCATTTAGAAGGATAGCTTAGCTGTCTAAAGCTTGAGCATGTAAGGTACTTATATGGGCACATTATTTAAAATTACCTTAAATTATACCAATGGGTGAAGGTGAAACAATCTGACATTTTGGGTGCGAACCTGGCAACAAAGTGATTACTTTGCTATATGGTGGCAGTGACTGTCATATGATATAAGCATGTGAACATATCATGGTAACCTGAAAAATCATGATGACCTTGTATGCTTACACTCTGAAGAGCGACAGCAGACATATTGGGTGCAAACAGGGCTCTTTTCCTAAAACACAGTGGGGGGACTCTGACGCACCCATAGGAAGGTGACATCACAGGAACTGAAAATGTCCTTAAATTACAGGCGCACGTTTCATTCCACTAGTGTTTCACAGTTGAATAAACTGCACAGGACAAATTACCATTTGCCATTATTACATATTTCTCCTATTGCATTGCTAATTAAAACCTACTGACCTTTTAGATCTAAGCGTCCAAACAATGATGTCTTGCATAGCAAAATATTAAGATGAGAATTTTACCGCTATTCATCAGGTATTTTGGTTAAGATTTTCGCCTCACAACTGCCCACACGTCGGTCGAATCCTCGGGGTGGTACTACCCACTTAAAGTGTCTACAAAAAATTGTAACTTTAAAAAAATCTTACTAAATATAAGGAAAGCGGCGTCCACCCTCTCAAAAAAGTGGCCAGGCACCGTCCACCCGTGTGGTCCCTCGACTTGTGCCCTGGAATATTTCTTCCTCCACCCCTGAGCTGCTTTTTCTCTTTGTTCTTATATGCAGTTTTGGGCGACCAGGAGGCTTCGTATAACTAAGCTACCTGTTCTTCAGGTACGGGCTTCCTCTTAACAGTTGGATGCATTTTGTAGTCTTGTTTCACTTGGATTAATCTACCAGAAAACCGTGGTCTATAAAAGATCCTCAAGTTTGGACAGGATATGTCTCGATGACACAGAGTAACTCATGTGATGGACCTAAAACAACAAAGTGAAACGTTAATGAGAATATTCACCTGCCACAGTTATCATCATGCCTTATTGCAAACGTGTCCTTCCGCATATCTTATGCCTTTCTTTGGCTCATTAAATTCATCTTCCACCTGCGACACCCCATTGCCTTTCTTACATGCAGTATCCAGTTCTGTTTTCAAGTTAGCAACACAAATATAACACCTTTTTTTGCCCTACCGCTATGCACTCCATTACGGCTTGAAAATTTAGAATTGGGCAGAATCAAGCAGTAAGCTCTGCATAAAAATATGGTATAACTGTTGGCAAAACACAAGGGGCCTGATTCATGGAAAGTGCATATTCATCCCGCAAATCCTGCATGTGGAGAATGGCTCTCCGCAGCCCTGCACGCAAGTAATGGCTGCACCCCTGCAAATCTGTGCAAGGCCCTCCATAAGTAATGTTAGCACCCCACCCAATCTGCGTGATGCCCAATAAGTAACTGCTGCACCCCTGAGAACCTTGCACAAGCTCCCCGGTAAGTAACGGCAGCACACCAGCCAATCTGTGCAACCCCCCACGTAAGTAATGGCAACACCCACGCGCACCTGTGCAACACCCCCGTAAGTAATGGCTGCACCGCAGCCAGTCTGCACAAGGCCCACGTTAGTGACGGCTACAACCCTGTGATCATGTGAACCCTACTCCCTATGCACCAAGACGGCTGCCAAATATCCAGACTGTACAGCAGCACCCTTAAGCCTAGACACCACCCACCAGCCCCCATCACCTCTGACACCAACCACATGCAGCCCCACAGGTGCACACACCACCCACCAGCCCTCCTCACCTCTGACTCCACCCACAGTTAGCTCCCTCAATCCCAGGCACCACCCACCAGTCCCCTTCACCTCTGACACCACCCCCATGCAGCCCCACAGGTCCTCAAAGCACCCAACAGACCTCTCATCTCCGACAGCAGCCCCGGGCAGCTCCCTCAAGCCCAGACATCACTCACCAACCCCCACTTACCTCTGGCACCACCGCCATGCAGCCCCACAGGTCCTCACCACACCCACCAGCCCCCTCACCTCCCACACCTCCCCATCCTGGCCCTGCCATATAAGCGCCCTACCAGTCCAATGTTGACCAACAACTTACCTCAACTCCACTGACCTGCCATCAACAGGAAGCACACTGGCCACATATCCACCCATAGACTTAACAACTTGGGGCACTGATGCAGAATCCATGTCTGTAGCTCATCACAGGATTTCCTGGTACATCACGACCAGTGGCACAGCAACAAGACAGCAGAATGTACCACCAGTGACACAGTGAAAGCACCCTATACATGTGACACAGTAAAGCAATGGAATTCAATGTGACATATCATTGTGCCCATGTGCCATTGCAATGGCCCAAAGTGCCATAGGTGAATGACCGAGGAGGACACAAGACCAATAAATCACTGATAGGACATAGTCAAATGTAATGTGAGTGCATAGTAGCAAGCAACAATAAATGAATGAAGGGACACAGGTAGGACAGCATTGTATTTCAAGACCCTGCAGCCAACACAAGTTGAACAGCCATGTACCGCGGTGCAGCGAAAGAAGTCTGACAGAGTGTTAGCCAAGCAGATGGATGTTGTGTACAGCCACATATAAACAAACTCACATGTGATGATGAAGCATTCCGTTGGGAGATGTGCAGCATGACACCAGAGCACCCACTGGCTGGTACCTGATGTGTGTTGGTGGGTGGCCATGCATTGGGAGTCAACCCTCCCCAACTGCACAATTGATGAGTTTTAGGTCCCCAACCCATGTGACAGTCACAGAACAAATGCATAAGGAAATGAAACTAAACAAAATGCAGCACATGAACAAACAGACAACTGTGACGTACAAAGAGAAAACTGTTTTAGCAATAGGTACGCTATGATAACAAGCTAAGTGGAAGGCAGAAATGTCCAATGATAAAAATTTTAAAAAGTCAAACAAAACAACACAATAAACTATATACATAGGCATCTGATAGCATCATAGCCAGATTGGACTCAACTTACAAACGTTTCCAGCTGGGAGATGCTCTAATTTCCACTCTTCCCAAGGTTAAAATCCTAGGCGTGGTATTGGATCAATCGCTCAAGATGAATTCTTATGTGGCCAGTACCGTCTCTTCCGCCAACTATTATATTAAATTGTTATCCCATCTGCGTCCATACATCTCCCAATCCAATGCTGAGACCATCGCCCGAGCCATTAAAGGCTCCAAACTTGACCACTGTTGTAGCCTATTAGCAGGCTCCAGTAAAAAAAGCATCAAACGCCTTCAGGTGGTTCAGAACGGAGCTGTTAGAGTGGTATCCGGTCTTGCATACAGGGTACATGTCTCAGAGGCACATCGAGCACTACACTGGCTGCCCGTGGAATCAAGAATCTCCTTCAGACTCATGGTCATCACTTTTAAATGTCTTCAGGGCAAGATGCCCCCTTACCTGCAAAGGTACATTGGAATAAAATCTTCTGCCAGAAACCTTCGGTCCAACAACCGGAACCTGCTCCAGCAGCCCAGAGTCAAAGGCAAAAAGGCACAATGTGGTGCTTTTGCCTCAGCTGCACCGGCACTTTGGAACACTCTGCCTGACCAATTGAGAAATTCATCATCCCTGAATACATTCAAGAAGGGCCTTAAAACCTTCCTCTTCAAATAGTTGCCCCTGGATTTCAGTTACTTTTTCCATTAGATCGTTCAGCCTCGTTATCTCCCCTTTCTTCTATGTTTTTTTTTTTCTCTTTTTTGTCTGCGCCCTCACACCTATGGGTTTATGGTGCGCCATACAAATGCTATAAAGTAAAGTAAAGTAAAGCGGGCTCAATAGTCTCTCATGACATCCTCCAGGGAAGAGTCACATTCATTGTCCTTCACTTGGGGGCGGGCCGCTGTCTGGTCCTGGATGGGCTGCAGGCTCTCCCTCAAGGTCCACACCTTCTCTATATCCCTGAAAGCCCTCTCCATTATCGGAACACAAAGCTCTCACATCATCACAAATCAAGGCCATCTGCCATGCAATCCCAACCAGCAGTGCATGCATTTTCTTAGGGGTGATCCCTGTGGCCCCCAAGTGGGGCAAAGACTGGGTGGAGGCATCCACAACAGATGGAGCAAGGACAGAAGTTTGGGCAGCTCACTCCACGGTGCACTGCGCTTCCTCTAGTCCCTGACCCAGGCGTACAGCCCGAACATCCTCCTGGATGCCCCACCCAACCCTGTGAGCAGGCCTTCCCCTGGCTCCTCCTCCACCATCCCCTCCATCTACCTGAATGACTCCAGAGAGCCTTCGTCCCTGGATGGCCCCTCTGTTTCCACACCCTGGCCCACAGCCACGGATGACTCCCCCACCACAACAACCTCCTGGGACGGGGTGTGTGCTTAGGTCTGCTGGTTCTGTCCTTGCCCTTATGCTCCACAGCGATGCCTCCTGCCCTCTTCACGAGCTGCAGAAACTGTTGAAAATCGGGACAAAAAGCATTGACTTCAGTAACTGCTGTCAATCTATGTGTGCCATACACAAAATAAACATGACTAATCATGCAGCATGTACCAACCATGAACTGACACACACACAACGCACACACACATGTATGTGCCCAGGGAAACTGCATGAGTGTAGTGTGAAGGCCAAATCACAGTCATGACACATGCACATGTAAATAAACCACATTGTACAGTGGTCAACAACACATCACCAAAATCCGACTATGCCACCATACCAATGAACAGCGAACACAAGAATGACATGCAGCCATGTGCATGGGAACATGACCAGTGCACCTGCCCACACAAACACAATCACCCATGTGCACATGCAATAGCATGACCTGAAAGCAAGCACCATGTAATGGCACACATATCTGTGAACAAATTGCACATGTCAGGTGGCCAAGCATACAAATATTGTATGTACACACACACATACACAAATGCTGTGGATGAGAGCTCACATCCCAATCCCGGAGATGTCAATGGATTAACTTCACATATGCAGGTATCCATGCACATGTGTCCCTCTTAGCAGATGTGCCTGCATGGATGCACTGTCAGGTGTGCCACACATGGACTTGTGCATCATGCACGTCACTCACATGCCCACAACCTAGCATATCCACATCTGTCATGTCCAAACACTTGCTCCATGCTCAAACACTGCACGTGCCCACGAACAACAAGCCATTGATGTGCAATGTGCTAATGCTCACGGAGATGCCAGTATAAAATGCATGATGCCAGAAATGGCTTGTAGTGACATGAGGCAGCAATCCAATTGCATCTCAGACCACTCACATACCAAAAACAGGATGAGTAATCTGCAAACATGCATGCCAATCATACGCTGTAGAGCATTGTCCCACATGGGTAATCACCAGCAGCATCCAGATGACTTCTCCAGGCCAAGATCTGGGAGTGGAGTTCGCATAGAACCTCTCAAGTGCCCGCAGCTCTATCTGAGTGAACCGGTGGCAGCCAGCATGGTAAACCTCCATGGTGTGTTCTGTCTCAAGGGCTTCCACCACCTTGGAATGACTATGGGTCTTGAGGTCATCCCAATGTTTCTGGACCATGTTCCTGGGCAGACTGCCACTCCCTCCACGTTGATGGCAGCCGTGATCTCATCCCAGATTCTCAGCCTTGCGTCATTGCCCAGCTGCATAGCTGGGTTTAAGCGGGCATTATAGGTTCCCAGGACCCGATCCACCAGGATGACAACTTCGGTGGAGGTGAAGTTGCATCCCACTTCCTCAACATGAGGGTGGTGCACTCACCAGATGATGTAGATGGGGCAGACATGGCACCCCAGAGGCAGGTATGGGCTTCCTGGGTAAGTGTTAATGAGCTTTGATGGTGTTGGCAGAGGTGGAAGTCCCGGCAAGTACAGAAGAGGTGGTCGGAGGCCCAACACAGGAGTCCAGGCAAAATTGTGCCAGCTGGCACACCAAGACAGTGCTGGTTGCAGGCAGGCACTCACCCTCAAGCAGGCAGCAGCAGATTAGGAGTGAGTGAGGCAAAGCAGGGCTGGAGAAGGCAAATACAGCAGTACGTAGGCAGGAGGAACAGTGGTGTGCATCTTGCAATCACAGCAGCCGACAGCAGAGCAGAGGCCCTTAATGTATAAGTTCCATCCTGCGTGTGGTGATGCAGCATACCTACACAGCATGCCTATGTAGCTCACTGCAATGACAGGGCGATATAATTCGCTCACCATGCATCACTGGTTGTTCACATGAAGGTTACGTTCTTGATGAGTTTTGCAGATGTATTTTGGGGTGCTACCCAATCCTTCCCTTCAGGGGGGGTTTCCTCTGCATATACGTGCATGTTTTTGTGAACTTTATGAGGCTTACGTGTGTCATGTGTGCGAGTCTTGAATCTCTGTGTATCGCAATCTGCTTTTCTGACTTTACAGTAGCTTTCCGAGTATCGCAAATGCAATTTCTGAGTTTCTGGATGCTTCTTTGTATTGTGTACCTTATTTCTTTCATTTTGGGGAACATTGGAGATTGCTGGACCACACATCTATGTCGTCCATCACGTAGAGTGTTCCCTTACTCATATTGCCCAGGAAAATAACTTGCTGTGCCTTCCATTCATCCCATACACCTGTGACATGAGTGGAAAGGCCCCAAGAGGGAAAAGGAGCATATGGACCTGGTGTGGGGGACGTGGTGTGGAGACATCTGCCCCAGCCCCAGGAGGATGTGACAGGCCCCAGTCCACAGGTGGCCCAGCAGCTAGATGGCAATGTGGTCGCAGCCAGACAAGGCCAGAACCAACACCTCATGCCACTCAGGCCAAGAATGGACACCCTGTACAGCAGGAAGAGGCTCCACCTAAGAAACTGGCCTGCAGAGGAAGAAGCTTTGACTACGTGACCGATTACCATCGTGACATGTGACTGTATGCAGCGAGGACCCATAGACCCGCACAACGGGTGGTATATTGGCAGAAAGTCACCGACCAGGATCAATGCCCTATGCGTGGAGATGTGCAATGCTGAAAAGGGTCAGAAGCGCTGGAATTATCTCACACGTCGCACCAAACACAAGCTCATTGTCAACCCGGCCTCCGCACTGGCAACTGGAGGGGGACCGCCAGAGGAGGAACATCTGACACTGCATGAAGAGGCCACAAGCCAATTCATCCTCCTTGAGCAGGTGCAAGGTGTGGGATGCCTGGAGAACTATGAGTACACATCGGGTGAGTGGCCACCATATCTGTGTAGTGGTACATATGGCTGCAGTTGTATGACATTGCTGGGTAATTCATGTTTGCCGACGTTCAAACTCATGCCACATGGCCATCATTCTGGAAGTATCCTGTGTGGTGGACATGTGTGGCACATGGCCATGTGACAGTACAGATCACCCACAGGGTACTTCCCTGTTGCATGGGCAGGCAATGAGACACCTACTTGTACTGTTGTTTGCTGCATTCTTGTGGTGTGCCACTCGGCATTGATTGACAGGTACATACAATAGATATTGATCAATCACATGATCTCATGCAGGGTTGCATGTTCCATTTGTGAACTGCCCCTATGGGATGCCTTGTCATAATGCATATCTGAGCTGTCTGTCACCACGCCTTGAGGTGTGCCCAAAGTGAAGGTGCATTAGTGCCCACATACCACGGTCCGAGTTGCAGGCATGATGTTGGTGATATGCCAAATTAATGTAGTAAGGGGTTAAACAATTCACTACATGGGGAACAACAGCTGATGGTGGGTTGCCATGCAGAGATTGACATCAGTGCAATATGACAATCACATGGCTAGAGACGGCCCACGTGGAAGGTCATGGGCAGCATGAATGTCAATTCCTGGCTGCATTCCAGTCTATGTATGTGCATGGTAGTTGTTCAAAAATATCAACCGACTTACATTTTAAGGAACCTGTATGGTGTCTAAGGTCTGTATGTGCCCGTCAGTTGATACTTGACAGGCCCATGCCCATGCCTTGACACTTCCATCATTGTGCTGTGCAGTTGCACATGCATTGTCCTGTCTGTGAACTGGATACATGCACACTTCCCCACACCCATGTCATCTGTCTGATAAGGTCAGACATGGCAGCTGCATCGCACACACAGATGTGGCCTGATGGCTCTGTTGCAACATGTGTAATGTGATAGCTATTTGATGCAGTGCTGGTTCACATTCAGAGCATGCACTGCCATGAACTCTTGACCCAGCATTGTGGGATAATGTGCTTATACAGGGACTGCATTGTAAACGAGAACACCTATACCGGAAGCATTGCTGTAAGAATTGATTGTTGCACATTCATGTCACTCATGGCCATTGTATGACCTTCATAACTATGTCCAAATAGTGAGTATCGCAACATGTTCTATGCGCTCCACATTTGCACATACACAGCCTCCCCACCAGCCATGCCAGTGTAATACGGATGACACGCAGCTCTAAACCAAGCCTCACTCCCTGCCTCCCCTTAATCCTCTCTCAATTACTGCCTGTCTGCTATACAGGCATGGTGTTATGCTACTAATCTCTGCTTCAGAGCCAGTGACACAGGCAGCCTACTTATTGGGACCCCTGCCCCCTATTTCCCTCCCACACCCTGGCCGCACTCCATGGGACCACTCCCCTCACCCTCTTGTGAGTCAATGAACTGTGTTGTCATCTTTGAATCCTCTCTCCTTCTCTCTTCATATCACAGACCTTGCTTAAAAGGCCCACCTTCAGCTGCACCTCCTCAGAGGCATTTTCCCTTTCCTCACCTTCCGCCAGAACCTCAATGTCTCCAGTTCTCTGTTCCGATCCTAATTTGTGTGTCATGTGTTGACCGTGGTGGTGTCTGTGGATATGGGTGGCTGGATGTTGCCATGTGATGTCCTTCAGCATTACATTTTCACATGTGCAGTACTTTTCCCTGGTATGTGTGATGACATGACAGTTGCATGGCCAATCACTGTATGTTTAAACCACTTTAGTACGTCACTGTGTCCAGTGATGGCATGGACATGACAGGGAGGGGGGGGAACACTGGTCAGCAAATACCATGCTTCTATTTCTTACGGCTCATAGTGTGGGAGTGAACAATTTCTGATGCTGGCATGTACTGCTATTTGTTGTTTGAGTGCACTTTGATGCACATGTGCATTTGTGTCTCGGTGCACATGGCTCAATATGTCTTTCTCTGTCCATGTGCAGGTGAGGATGCACCAGATGCAGAGGAGGAGGAGGAAGAAGAGTTTGTGGTACGTCAGACCACCAGTGGAGGATGTTGTGTTGTACACTAAGAGAACCCTCTGGTGCTCCAGAACAACCGCAGTCATGCTGTGGACTCTTCAGACTCTTCAAACTTAGCTGGCTATGAAGCTGAACCAGATGTGTATGTCTCAAAGAGTACAAAGGTGAATGCCCCAATGGGTGGATCAGATGGGTCCTATGAGTCTGCAGCTGTGCAGCTGGTTTCACAAGGCCAGTCAGTGGTGAGCCCCCCGTCTGCGGTGGTTACGGCTGCAAGGCCCCCCTCCCATGTATTTTCACCAAGTCCCCGTTGGCTGATGTCCAAGGTAGGGTGCAGACCATCATCCAATGACAGGGGCACCACAGCAACCGGCATGGTCAGTTGCATCAGGCCGCCGTGGTCCCCCCACACCTGGTGGACGTGTGCAGGCTGGGGAGACAGAGTGGGAGGAGCAGATGTTGCGTGCCGCCATCCGACATTGCAATGTGTTGGACAAAATATCAGAGGGCATGGATAAGATGGCCAAGACCATGACCCCACCAGCGGCCTGGGTAGAGCAACAGCTACAGGTCATGCAGTCCTCATGCCGCTCACACAAACTGAGCTCGGAGGAAAAACATCAAGGTTGACAGGCATATCTAAGCTGTCTGCAGGAGTCCCTGCATGCAGATGCTCAGGCACACAAAGAGGCCTTGAAGCTTGAGATGCAGGCCATGAGGACTGCAATCCACGAAGAACTCTCAGCCACAAGGGCACTGATCTATGAGGAGATGGATGCCTTCAGGCAGACACTGTCCGAGAAACTCAATGCATCACGGGTGAGTGTGCAAACAGACTCTGCAGGCATCCATGAGGGCATGCATTGAGACCTCCCCACCCCTACTGTGCTGTTACATTCAACTGGGTCATGGCTGGCCATGGCCAGTGAAGACCAGGTCTTGGCACTGCATGGTAGGGGTTCAACACCACAACCACCTGCAGATCAACCGCAGGATGGGCGTCCCAACAGCCATGGCCAGTGAAGACCAGGCCTTGGCACTATGTGCTAGGTGTCCAACACCACAACCACCTGCAGATCTACCACAGGATGGGCTTCCCAGCACAGACCAGCCCCCTGGTCCACCGTTGCCGTGAGGTCCATGAACCCATGGAGGGGATTATTTTCCCACTCATGTGGATATTGATATGCACCCTCCCTGTACCCCCTCCAGGGTGTACTCCGCCCTCCTCAGTTTAGGATGGACTTTTTATTTCTTTGGACATGGCCTGTGTGCTCTTTTCATTTATTTTTTTGGGCCCCTTGATTCAGCATAGACACTTTTTTTGTGGCCAGGATGGTGACATGTGTTTTTATTTTGCCTTTTCCAAGGTGGATTCTTTTTCATAGTATTTTTTTTCCCCTTGAGATGTTCTGTTGCTCTCTCAGTGGCATGATGAATGCAGTTGTGGACTTGCAGCCATGCACAGTGGTGTTAACCTCCATGGCTGCCTTGAGGTTGACAGAATGGGATGTGAAGGTAACAATGGCTTGAGGGAATTTTGATACATATGAGCTGTATGCATAATGGCCAGCTATGGCTAGTGAAATGCAATCTGCCATGTTGATGCAGTGCTCCTCATTCACTCCATGGGAGGTCCACCCTGCATCCTTTCAAACTGGCCCTACTTTCACAAATTTGGAGGTATAGTTCCCGGTGAAGCTGATGAGGGAATAACATCATGCCAGCTCTGTCAGCAGGTAAGCAGGTGTACTGTCTCTCGTGTCTGTATTATTTATTTATTTATTTATTGTAATGTGATACAGTTTAAAAAATGTTTTTAAAACTTTACACATTTAACAGATAATCTTGATACAAGATATTAATTACATTTCTTACTTAATAATCAATACATCAATTGGTCAGATGTCGAGTAATCAGTTCAACAAGCTTTCTGGTATAGTTACAAAATACTTCATGAGTACATTAGTAAGTGAAGAAAGGATAAATTAGTCAGCAAATCACCCAATCTAAAGATATGCAAGACGGAAGAAATATCCCAAATTAACCAACCAGGCTTGAAACTGATCAATAGGTTCAAAGAGTGGTGTAATACCTTCTACTTATCACAGCTACTCATTTTTTTTTCTGCAATGTACCAGATGTTAAACAGTCCAATATGGAGCCTAGTGTTAAGTGTGTTAATACAATAGTACCAAAACTCATTAGATCCCATATGGTCCATTTTGTGCACATAAGTTCCAAGATATTTGGAATAATAAGGGGTCATTAGTGGGCACTGTGTTAACACATGTCTTGTGTTTTCAAGGTTAGTTACAACACCACATATTCTGCAGTTTCTTATAGAGTCTCGAGACACATTGTCCCAAGGTCTGTTTGCTAAAGTGGGTAAGCAATTAATGCGCATCAGCAGAATGAAACGTCTCACCGGAGGAGAGGGACTGAGATTAAGATACAGCTGACTCTTCTTAAAAGTATAGAGGACATAAGTCACAAAACTATAACTTCTTAAAGTGGCCAAGTGCCCGTAGTTCTCCTGCCAATCCCAAAGCGAGATAGACTTCTGGAGATGATAAAACATTGTTTGATTATCTTGGTCCCATCTTGGCGACCAACTGCTTACCTCACTGAGCGTTAGCATATCTTTCTCCAGTTTGGATTGTTTACTGCCCCTCATGGCCTCTTTTACACATTTCAATAGAGGATTAGTAGGATTGTTCTTAATCTTAGTGTATAACTCGTCTCTCTTGCGTAATACTATAGATTTGAGGGAAAAAAGCCCCAATTCAAGTCGCAATATTGCCATAGGAATACATTGAGGGAGGCCTAATATACATCTCCAAAATTTCCCGTCCAGCAGCTGAAGCCAATCTAAATTCATGTTGATCAATGATTTAAGGCCATAAATGACCATAGGTATAAAGCACTGCAAATAAAGTTGTCTTGCACCCCAAAAAGAATAACCACTCTGCTCCTGGGTGAATCTGCATATCAAAGCTGTAAGCTGGGCTGCTTTTACCTTTCTTGCCTGGATGCAAAGTGTATAATTCCCCCTACTGTCAAACTCTACTCCTAGGTATTTGTATGAGTGTGTGTATTTAATTTCAAGAATACCTACACACATAGAGGGGCGTGCTACTTTACCAGCTGTGAACAGGAGTACTTCAGTTTTGTTTTGATTAATGGTCAATTCATTGGCCTGTGCGTACTGCCATAACCTTACAGCAGACCTCTGAAGTCCACTGAATATATGATCAAATATCACAACGTCATCAGCGTACGCCAAGATCGTACACCGAGTCTTACCAACTTTGGGGGGACAGTTCCATATACCCCGAAAGTATTCGGGTATGTCTGATACGACGAAATTGTATAGCAGGGGAGCAGTAACGCAGCCCTGTCTAACACCCCTTCACTGTATAACTGGAGGTGTTAAATTGCCCGCAGTGTCAAGATGTAACTGTACCGTAGCGTTTTTGTGGAGTAGACCTAGATAGTAGATAAGAGAAGTGGGGCAGGACCAACTTTTAAGTTTGTGCCACAATAAAGCTCTATTGACTGTGTCGAAAGCTGCCCTAAAGTCGACATAGAGAGCATAAAGAGGTGGATTATTGGGAAGCAATGCTTGATTCCGAAATTAATCAATGACTAACAAGTTATGAGCCGTTGAGTAACCTGGTCTAAAGCCACTCTGAAAGTGGTCTAAAATCCCTATTTTTTCTGCCCATGCTTGCAGGTTTTTTAGTAAGAAAGAGTTGAACAGTTTTCCAGTGCTGTCAAGCATTGAAAGGAGACGGTAATTAGTAGGGTCCAGTCTGTTGCTCTTTTTAAAAACTGGTATCAAAATGGCCCTTTGCCATGATGACAGGATTTTACCGTCTGCTATCACTTTTTCAAACAGTATCTTCATTAGGATCGCCCAAAATGAAGGATTACTCTTTATGACTGCGTTGGAGAGCCTGGTAGGGCCCGGTGCTCGAGATGCTTTTAAATTCTTAATATTACTTAGTAAGTCATCAATGGTGGCTGTGAAGGGGGAGGGTATAAGGGAGATATGGCCAGGTGTATCTTCAAATCTAGCATCACTATTGTTACGATTTTCAAAGAAGAAAACCTATACCTGCGTACCTATTGGGTTCAGCATTGGGGTTCTCCCTTTACTCTTTGCTCCACCTAGGATATCCCAAATATTACGGGAATTTCTGGAGCAACGTGCACTCACTGTTTTACACCAATTGCCCAATTTAAGATTTCTTTTCATAGAATTTTAGCCAAGTATGATATTTATTTTTTAATTTTCTGATATGTAGGGCAATTGCATTCAAAGAGTGATTAGTAGTCCTGAGTTTGCTTATATCTCCCCTAAGTTTTCGTTTCGCATCGCAAATTATCTTATCAAATGGGAAGTGGGAGGACTTATCCTTCAATGCCAGAGGGCGTCTGCACATAGCGTGCTCACCCGAGAAACTGACTATCCAATTTTCGATTTCTTCAGCCGACATTGAACCTAGTTTTGATTCAATACCGAGGTTCCACTGGCCGTTTACCCTACGAGCCTTATGAATATTATTATCAGTCCAGGTAATTCAATTAGCAGGATCATTTACAGTTAAATCTCCAGTATAGATATTCTCAGGGGTGGGAAGTAGAGCATCGATAGTCAAGATAAGTGGATTGTGATCGCTCCATGGGCTCTGAGTGACATCCATATCAATAACCATAGACGCCACTTCAGCACTGGTAAAAATATAATCGATTGCACTCTGGTACAGTCCCTGTTGCCAGGTACTCTTTCCTGGTCTGTCACTCTGGGTTCTACCGTTCATAATTTCCAAATCCTAGCATTTGAAGAATAATCGCCAGCATTCACCGTCGATGTCCTCTTTTACGGTCTCCATTCTGCTACATTGGTATAAACGATTATTGTTAGCTGTTCCCCCATCTCCAGCAAGATGGCAGTTCAAATCACCGGCACAAATAATAAAGTTAGAGCCGGAGGCCCTTCTCCATTTGCTAATTAAATCATGCAGTGCTTCTTGAATCAGTTCTTGATGTTTAGCACCAGGGGGTTATAAACATTCATTATAAGCACTTTTACCGATGTAGCATTTGTCCCTACTACCACTTCGATTGCACAGATGTAGTCCTCATAGTTGGTGCTTATCCTTAAACTGGGAATTGTGTTCTTCACTCCAATCAATAGACCACCATATGGGCGCCCCCTAGGTCCTTTCTTGGCTGGGCAATGGTGTATAGTATAGTCGTCCATCAAAGGTGACATAAGCTATGTCTCCTGGAGTAAAAGGAAATCTTGTGCGTCAATAAGCGAAAGAGAGCCCTGGGTGGTAAGAAGATGAGTAAAACCTTGAGTATTCCAAGACAGAAGAGAGCAGGTTCATTGCTTCTGAAGAACCATAGGGACTGAATCAGCCAGCCATTTCAGAGTGTTCTGAATATCACTCAACTGTACCTTGTTACCGATAGGAAGATTAGGTATTGAGGTCTGACTGAACTTCCCGGACTTATCTGCTCTAGGAATTAATGGGTCCTTATCTTCTTTATTTACTCGACCCCCAGGCCCACTTGTGATAGGCTAGATTTGTGAGCGCGAATTAGATCAATGGTATCCTAAACTTCACAATGTAATGCAGTAACATTAGGGTTGGGTACTTTTAGGGGTTGCACATAGGAAAAATCTTCAGAGTGTATAACCCGCAATTGTGGGATTAAGTGAAGTTTGGCCAGTTCTTGCGATCTAGTCAGCCATTTGTCTGCAGTACTTTGGTTCAAATTTTTGATGAAGCATATTTTCGATTCAGTGCAATTTGGTTTGTCATTTTGTTTCAAGACTGATGAAGATTTCTGTGGGTGTTTATCTTTCCTTTGAGGAGTGGAATAGACGTTTGCTTCTTCCTCTGAATAAATTGGAGATCCAGTATCTTGATCATTACTACTGACATACAAAAGCTCATTAGGTTTGTCAGA
The DNA here is from genome assembly GCF_040938575.1 of Ambystoma mexicanum. Taxonomy (NCBI): domain Eukaryota; kingdom Metazoa; phylum Chordata; class Amphibia; order Caudata; family Ambystomatidae; genus Ambystoma; species Ambystoma mexicanum. Next base: position 238,124,809 of record NC_090929.1, read on the forward strand.
TAGAATCCCAGCTAGTTAATGTACCTGCTTGTGTGTTCCGACGCTTCTTTAATATACACGCTCTTTTCCGTGCTTTTCTAGATTTCATTGGCACAGGTGCAGTTGCCGGAAGTGGAGAGGCTATAATCACAGGGACTTTTTGGTTCTCTAACCATTTGGTCAGTCTCCGTTGCTTGTTGGACATAGGGGCCACCTCTTTTTCCATAGATTCAACTTCTTGGCTAGTAGAAACAACCTCAGTTATAGAATTTTCTCCGGAGCCTGCAAGTTCTGGGTGAGGGATATCTAGCAAGATCCTGGGGTCCGGGAGACCAAGGTGCAGGACCGTATTAACATGGATTCTAATGCAAAGTTTGAGTAGAATTTTTAATGCAAATTGTATAGTGCCCATCGAAGCCTGAAGTTCAGCAATTGATGCTGCTTGGGTGTGAGGTATATCTTTTCCCCTGGTTTCATCTGCCTCAAATGACCCTTCAAGGTCAATGTACAGATTGGGTGAAGCCGAAAGACGGTCCCTTTCTGAGACAGATGATTGAATGTCAGAGGGAGGTGGTGGTAAATCTCCAGTTTGAGAGAGAACTGTGCCTTCAGTTGTTATCCGATCTTGGGAGGTAGTAAATGATGCTGTCAGAGTGTGAGCAGGATGTAGTACCTGAGCTTCGACTAACTGACCACCATTATTAGCTGCACTAATACCTCCCGGATAAGGGGTCATTGATTTTTGAATAGACAGGCACAGATTCAGCAGGGAGTTATTATCGATATCCTCGTAGTTAGAGAACTCCAATGCCTGAATCCCGTTGGGATTGGAATCACATAAATCTCCTAGGGGTTCAGCAGTTGGTATGTTTGTTTTAGCTAGAATTTATTTGAAGAGCGCAGGTATAGTCCCTTTATCAGGCTTCTCCCCCTCCTGAGCAGACTTGCTATCTTTTGAAATCGGTACAGAATTTTCCTTTGTGGTGTTGCCCCTCCTTAAATTATATCGGGATTTAATGGTTTTGGGCTTTGCCATTTTAAACAAATTACATGTTAAAACTAACCAGGATCAAAGAGGGTATTGTCGCCTCCACAGTCTCCTGATTACAATTAGATAAAAGCGCAAAGCAGCAAGAGCTTTCAGTGCTTGCAGTGCTGCAACAAAGTTAAAATGCTGTAGGCAAATAAACGTGACAGCTTTTTAACAGTCCTTCAATGATTAGGGTGTCGGCTTTTGATATTTATCCTTTTCCGTGAATAGGCTTCCGTCTGCTATCCAGGTGGACCAAAATCCCTCTACACACCGCAGGTTTGTACCTTGGTATATGCAAACTCTTGCAGCCTATATAAATAGTAACAGGAACAGCTAGAGGGCACCCTAGGTTAATCGCACTCCCAGCAATTACGGCCGCAAAAAGCTCTAAGCATTGGGCGCCAACAATTGCTATTGCGCTGCGTATAAGGGAATCAAGTATTACAGTAGGTTCTCACGATGTTAGCACAGTGTTATATACACTATCCGCTCTTCGTAGCATGCTCCGAGTGCCTCATAAAGTACAGGGCAAACGTTTAGGCTTACCCTTAATCAATAGCTCAGCTCCAGGACTGCATAACTCCACAGTCCACAAGTCTACGGCCTGAGATCAGTGCTCTGAGCTCAGCTCGCTTCAATGCCCTCCACGAGCCGGCTTCCTGAATTTCTCGGGCTCCAGGCTCCCACAGCCCGAAGAACGCGGCTTCAGGCTCTAGGCGCGTATGCACTCAGCGCGCCGGCGGAGAGCGATGTTAGAGGAAAGTACCTCTGAACGCGCCCTTGCGTGAGCAACGAGTGAATCAAGCCACACATCGCATCCACGTATCGTCTCAGAGGCCGCTTCCGATCCACAATCAAGGAAGGGATTTCCAATACCAAGCTGTAGTGATAGTGGTATCCAATCGCATCGATTCCTCTCTCTGTATTATTGGTCACCGTGGTCTTTGCATGCATGACACATTTCTACTAAATGGGGCTGTAATCCTTGAGTCGCGGTTAATGTTTGTCCAGAGGTCCAAATGTGTGTCTGTCCACATGCATGTGTGTGTATGTGCAGTTACACTTCTATGCAGCTGCATTGTTTTGGAGGATACAATTTCACAATTGACGCAATTAGTGGAAGTGATTGGGCAGCACTTTTCACAATTTAACCATTGGCAGAATTTCCAACATTCTGGATCTTCATACTAATTGACGGCATGCAGTATCTGTGCATCTGTACGCTGTGTATTTAGGTTCTCCAACACTTGCCTCACTTACTGTGATGATATCTCCTTACTGACACCCTTATACTCCCACTGGCACAACGTTTCCTACCAGACCCTGAAGGTGTACTCCCTGTGCACACTACTTCTTGACCTGTGCCACTTCCCACTCCACTCCCTTGCCCACTGACATGACCTGGCCTGCCACATGTACCACACACGTCCAATGTCAGGTCTGCTCATCCTCAGCTGCACCGCTTCATGATTTAGCCTCTGGTGACCAGTTCTGGACATTTGTGTACATTGACTCCACAGGACAGTTTTGTCACACTTGCTGCCTGTAGGGTTGTGCAGATATACCCCATACAAACTGCTTCTGTCTTACCCAATCAGGCCACTTTTTGTACATTGTTTGTTTCTGCTGTTTATCTACATTGAGGTGTGTTGCATGTGTTTTGGTTTGCAATCCTTGTTCATCTCCTCTGGCACTGTCAGTAAGTGCACATTGTGTGTGCACATTGTGGGCCCATGCATGTGTTACATCGCCCACTCCCCAGAGCTTTTCTTCATCTGTTCTCCCTGTGTGAGTTGTGAGTGCACCCTGGAATCCATGCACACTTACTGGGACAGTCTCATTCATGGTGTGTTGTTTTTTGGGAGTGAGTGAACAGCTACATGTTTTTTTGTAAGCTCTTTCTACTGTGATGTCCAACAGGGGGGAATGTTGTTTGGTGGAGGGTATGGGTATGTGGTTGTTTGCACTTCTTTGCAGGGTTGTAGCGTATATTGGTCTTTTTCTGCTTTGCATGGCATGGTGGGTGTTGGCAGTGGTTTGTGTGATGTAGAGCTTCTGATTGACCTTTCACATGTGCCCGTTCTTTTCCAGTTTGCCCTTCTCCATCACCCACTTTTGTCCTTCATGGCCCACTACATGTGGTACTTTTCCATCTATGTTCCTTCCAGGCTGTCGGACCAGGATACTTCTTGCAAAAGTGCTCATGTCTCCGTCTTCCTCTCTTGGAAAACATCTCACGCCCTCACCCACTGTGATGTCAGACATATCCATCCTCATCTCCCCTCCAGCCAGTCTAATCCTTATATTGCCTTTCACCTATCCCTCTATCTCTCTTTCTCTCACTCTCTCTCTCCACTCCACTGCTGGGCAATCACCACTCTGTGTCCTGTCTCCCTCTTGCAATCTGTCATCATTTGACTCTGGGTGGTGTCTGCCTATTTTCCTGTTCCATACATGAGTTGTCATGGATGTCCAGTATCTTTATGTTGTTGCAGTGCATGTTTTTGTGATTTGAACATGTATTTTCAGATGGGATGGAGTGGATGCAAGCCAGGTGGGTAGCCTGTGCAGGTAAGTGATGGACACACAGGTTGTCACTTGTGTTGTGCTTTGTGGCAGGGAGTCTGCATTGTGTGGGGATCGTTTTTCTTTTACTTGTATTGAGGTGAGTGGGTCCCGCTTCATGGGCGCATGTGACACATGGTTATGGTAGGCTGGTGAGTCTATGTATGCTGTTCAGGGTGGCACTGGTTGCAGATTCATGGTTGTGAGGGAGGCTGTCACTGTTGGGCCTTTGTTGGTGAGTTGTCATGAGGATGGCAGGCCCGGCTGTTTGTGTGCTGTGACATAAGTGATGTGGTAGTGATGGTGAGTGTTTCCTTGCACTTTCCACATGTGTTTTCCTGCCACTTTGAGTCCCATACAATGATTTTTTTAACGCCATGTCTACCAAGACAGGCAGTTCAATCTTGGTTGTAAGCGGTTTCAACCCAGCACTCCACCTAAGTCAATGCCTAGTATGGGATGCCCAATGGAAACCCTTATTTATATATTTTTATGTCTAAAGCAGAGAGAAACAGGGCTGATTTTAAACAGGTCAAATGCTTTTGAATGTAATATGAAATGATGGAAAAAATGCTAACAATGATTTAAATTCACTAAATAGGATTCAGAACTGGTGAGAGTTGCTTTGGATAGGTTCAGGGAAACACTAGCAATGATTGATGAATGATTAGCAGATTGAAAATGAAATTCAGAAGTTGAAAGCAAGAAATAGCTGTTTTTACATGTGGTGAAATTGTGCCTAAAGCGAAATCGTGGCAAACTTTTCAGTGCACGAAAAACGTAATTACAGCAAAACTATAAGGAGTTGGAATGTGTTTCTTTCAAAAGCTGAGGATATTAGCTTCGAAATGACATTTAGATTTCGTTCCTAGCATATACGGTTCAGAAGTTACAGAGGTTTTAGTCAAGGTTGATTTTTCTCAAAAACGTCTAGATTTCAAAATGAAAGATGCGCTGTAGAAGATTTTGAACAAAGGTTTCTTAACACTGAGGAGTCTATGGAGCCGCAAAATACACAGACAGCACAGCCACCTATCCAGAGGCGCCTGCGGATGGTTTCTATCTGTCTGAGACGATTGCCTTTCTCCAGAAAATATATTAGCGCCAAGATCATTATCGCTACAATTATCACAGGATTATGTGGATAAGAGGAAGATTCAAGATAGACAAAAGAGATTCAATAATGCAGTTATGGGCGTGTTGGAATGGTTTGGATGGGATTACTTAAGCTAAGAGATGATGATGGACAGTTCTTTGCTAAATATTCACTACTATGGCTTTGGAATGGAATGGACCTGGTCAAAGTTTTGGACTGGACTTCGCTCACCACCAGACAGGATTCCGGACAGCTGGACTGCTCTCAGCAAGGCACTCTGGTTTGCACAGCCTCTTGGACTGGATCTGACGGGTTGTGGGTTACAGCACTGCTCTACCGGTTTGGATCTCTGGGCTCTAGCACGGGTTCTTAGCTAGAAGCAGCAAAACAGCTCAGCCAGTCTGTTGAATGATTTAGGCCACGTGGAAGTTTGGGGGTTAAAATCAAGTTGCTAGATTTTCGAGGCCTGCTGAAAAGGGTTCAGCTTTTTGGATTAGGCCTCTGCTTCAGGGTTCTGGAGTCTGGTTCTGGAGTCTGGAGTCTAGAGATGGGTTCTTCCTGCAGATTGCTTCTCCGGTAGATCAGTGATGAGTGAATGTGTGTGTGTCTTTGGGTCCTCAACAGTCCCTATTTATCCATCTTCCAAAGGGGTGGGGAGGCTGATTATACTATGCCCAACCCTCTAAGGATCTGATAGGTCAAAGAATTTCCCCTCTCCTGATTTGAGAAGGGAACAGTGTGTCATGATGTGTTATCATGTGTGAGAGTGACAAAGTGTTTAGGGTCCAGAAAACATCCCTCCCCTTTGTTCTTACCCAGAAAATCTATGTTTCCCAAAAAACACATTTCCAATATGCACAACTTGTTAATAATACATAATTACATGACAGATTAACTAAGGTACGTTTCTGTCCAAATCTTATCTTCCTATGAGTTTTGGTTCACAAATTACAGTTTTTCGCGCTTTTGGGCAATTACTCAGTGTCAGTTCTGTACCAATTTTTACACATGCATGCACATACCCTCTGGGCATATTCCTGTAATTTTTCATGTTCCTAACATAATTACAATAGCTAGAATATGAACTTTTTCATGGTTCAGTCTCTGAATGTCGCACAGATTCCAGATTAGTTTTAAACTGTGAGCAAAGTTTTAGTTTTAATAAACTATAAATCCCATATTTTTACCAGTTCAGTACAATTTGCTATAATTCTTTTTTTCAAACATACAGTTTCTTCAATTTCAAATCCACATTTTCAGACTGGCCCGCCTCCAAGGCTTGGCTGAGTCAGAGAGTCACATGGGCTTGTCTTCCTGGGCAGTTGATGTCAGTCACACCAGAATTAGCATTTTCATTCAGCTCAAGGGAGTCCTTTGTCTTCACTCAGAGCAACATGCCAGAGTGCTCCTCCCATTTCCTTTCACACATGCCTGTCAGATACTCAGCAGAGCACAGGGGAAAAGATTCCTTTGTTTAGGGAGAAGGTGTGGAATGTGTTTGAAGCTCAGTGTGGGAAACCTCTTGGAGTTCAGCTGAATCCGGTTACCTTATGGTCAATTATGACATTGTTCCTTGTGAAAAATTACAGTTACAAATTTAAAATAAACAAACATATCTTCAATTCCAGCGTTTTTCAACATGAAAATCAATGTGTGGCACCCTATATTGCATTTGATGGAAGTCCCTTCTTTGGCATATTTAGCTTTTGAGAACCAAGTTTCACCTGACAGATTTAGAGATCGCCAGCATCTGACAGAGGTGAGTAACGGTATAGCACCCATTTTTGACATATTTCTTTCCAGCAAGCATCTTTAAAGTTGATGTTATTCTGATAAAATATACTTCTGCTAACATTATATTCATGTGAATTCTTGAAGTAGAATGATGTTCAACACCCAACAAGGAGGTTCGATCTTTCGATTGGTTTGTGAGCCATGAGTTTTGCAAATTTGACAACCAAGAAAAACGGATTTCCACACAGCTCTGTGTTTCTTTTGCAGTCATTTTACTCTGTTGGCAGCCAAGTGATGGGTTTTGGCAGTGGTTTCCTGTGTTACCACTGGTATAGGCAAAAGTGGATGGCAGCCTATTTTTCAGATTTTCCTGCGCACTTCTGGGTGATTTTTAGCAAGCAGCATGCATTCCGACGGCCTTTCTGATGTTCCTGATGCCAGCAATGCACAGTAATTTTGCAGGGCCTGGACTAGTGGGGGAAAACATCCCACATGGTCCTTTTTCCCCTTCTGGGGTTCGCTGCCCCAAGACAAATCCAGACACAGAACAACATTGCTGGCCATTTGTGGGATGCCACTTTCTCCACAGGCACTAGGGACACACCATTGGCCAGGGGTTGTTGTTTTCCATGGTGAACATGTACCGTGCACGGTGCACAAGCGGATGTTATGAGGTGTTTTGAAAGCTGCTGAGTGCATATCAATGCTCCCTTCAGTTCAAAGCACATTTGACTCAATTCAATACAGTCCCGGTGAAGTCTGCCTTCCCCTCCTCTTCCTGTTGCCTTCCCCGTTTTGTGTGTCAGTGTCCTCAGCCTCAGTTTCTAATTCCTTTCTCATGTCTGCTTGTCTGTTTCACACCAGTTGCCTCGGTGTCCTGTATTCCCGTATGACAGCTAACTCTGTGAAGTGCTGCCTTGTGCCAGATCCTGTCTTCTGTGCAATTGGTGATATTTTTCAATCACATCTTCTCAGACTTTGTGAGTTATTGTTTACATTTGTTGCATGTCACTCAGGGGGGCACATGTTGCTGTATGTTTGGGTGCATGGGTGTGTTGTCTGCCCTTACATTGTTTTGTATTTCTCTAGAGAGGCATTCTGTATGGGAGATGGTGGCTGCGATTGAAGGGGAAGTTGCTGCTGTATGCGTGTACAGGAGACACAGCATCAGAGTTTGGTGGTTTCCAGGCCGACATAGGGGCACATCCATGGATTGCACAGTCCAGCTGGTGCAGGCTCACACAGGATAAGGTTATATGTGCATATTTCATGCACTGCACCTGCATTTTTCTGGATCTACGTGACTGCTTTGATGTGACTGTGACTGTGTGACTGTGTATTGTGAGCATAGTTGTTGTCAGGGAATGGGTTGGCCACTCAGCCTTTTTATTGTTGTGGAACACGCATACTGGGTCCAGGGCTGTCTTTGTTGTTTGCATCCATTTTGTACTATGCCTTCCCACTTCTGGTCTCATGTGTGTGGTTTGGTGTGTATGTGCACAACAGTTGTTGTTGTCCATGTGATGATGTTCAGGGACTTTGTAGCTTGAGCTGTGTGGTTTTGGGAGTACTACATGAACACTGTTGGTTCAAGTTACTATGACTAAATTGGTGATTTGTGCACAGCTATACAGATTAGGGGCACAATTCACAGAGAGTTTCCCTATGGGATTGCGGCAGTATTTGACACTTCTGTGAATCAGGCCCTTGCGGTGTATCAACCACTTTAGCTCGCTTACAAATTGGCTCATACTCAGTGGTAATATTAGTATTGGGAGCAAAGTCTCGCTATTCACAGTATGTATGTAACATGTGAAATCTTGCGTCCCTGCTTTCATGCTCACAGCATCATGGATAGGTTTGAGCACATAGTGTACTTATTCCCACAGTGGTACAATAGTATTTTGAGTGGCTGATTGGAATTAGTGAACATGTTGCTTTAGATGGCCATGAATGACTGGGGTGCTAAGAATTCAATGTTGCAAAGTCAATGCTTTTTTCTGTTCCAACATGTTTAATTTTGTCTGCCTCCAGAATCATTTTACTCCCACTTACAAGTCTTTTCTGGGGCTAGATTTGTGCATGTTGTTTTCTGTCTAAAGGACGCACACAATCTTGCCCTCCCAGAGGTACATTCTCAGGGTGTTGTTGTGGGCATGTAGGATGTGCCCCAATTCATCATTGATTGGCACCTGAGATGTGGCTTCAGTGTGCGTGCTCCCCAGGAACTGTTTTCTATGTGAAGTATGATTGCACCAGCTGGGTGTGTGCAGCCTCTCCATGTGCCCTGTGGCCAACCATGTGCAAGGATGATGCCTGTGGGTGCGGGCGGTGTCCCACCTGCATTTCCACAGGTACACCATGTTGTGTGGCAACATTGTGCAGTACTCATACAGCCACTATGATTTTACATACTACTGGTGGTGCATAAAGCAAAATATCTTCAGAGTGAAATAAATGCTAAGTTTTGTTAGATGCCATCGAGTTGCCGTAAGAGTGAAGATATCATCTGTGGCTCTTTTTTGCAAATATTGCGTATGCCATAGTGTTCCCTAAGTGTGGTCTCTGTTATGGTATTCTAGAAATTGTGGCCTTTTAGCCCCTGAAGAATGTCCCAGCACCTATGTTTGAGGACTGAAACATTTCAGGTTGTTTTTACATAACCATACAGAGTGTTCCATTGTAGATTTGCTCTAAGGCCTGTGTGTTGGTCAAATTATTAACGCATATTTATTCTGGTTTGTGCAATATTTGTTTTATGTGTATAGTGTTTTGTTTGCGATGTGACATTTCATGCAACATGTTTTAATGAATACATTTTACAATAAATGTGTTCTGTATAAATATGCAATCTGTTGAGTATAGGAAGAAATTAGTGGAGAGGATGGGAGCCACTAGTATTGCATACAGCAACACCCCACCAGTGGTAAAGGGAGCGGAACTGTGACTTTAGCACTCCGAGTGTGCTTCACTATGGCCCTATTGGCTACATATGCTGTATTGTTTCTCACCTCAGCTGATTTTGTGGGATTCCGGATTGGTATTGAGCATATGGGATGGGGATGCAGAATAGCGCAGGCACCAAATAATCGAACCAACTCAGGAAAATGGCAGAGTTTGCTGTTTTATCAACTATTATCTAAAACAGGGAGTTACAACAGACATCAACGGAAATTCGCTCCAGCTCCCAGTGAATTTTCGCATAAAAACAACCTTCTACACAAAAAATACATCAGACATGATGTCATACTGCATGGCAAATGAGAAAAACCTACAAGGGATTGTGATACATTCACGAGGAACATCTAAGATTACTTTCTATAAGGGGTGGGATTGTGATTGGTTATCTACTGTCAGGTAGACAACTTATGCCTACCGCTAAAACATGTAATCTTCAACACTATTAAGTACACCTATATCATTGGTCTTCAAACTATAAGACCCTTTGTTATACGGCCCTCTATAATTGGTTGGCACGCTTGTGCCATATCTAGAACATTCGGTTAACTTAGCAGCATGTAAGCTCAGACCCAGGTTCCAGGAGCTGGACTTGACTTTACCTCACCCCCCAATTAGCACATCATCTCTCATCACCCATGGCTTCTGCCACGAAGATTGTCTTTGAACTTGGCCTTGCAAAATATTCTTGTCTTATTGTTCTAGGACTCCATGCTCACCTCTATATCCATCCTTGGCTCACGTGACAGGAGACCATGATTTGGTCAATTTTGAAGCATTTAAGAGTCTTAAATGAATAAAACTTGGCACGCTTGTTGTTCTTTCTTTGCACCCTAACAAGGGATGATTCAGCTTCTCATGTTCACTGCTTCCGAAAATAGATAACCAATCTTGGCTTGCTTCAGATTTGACACCAGGCTAGACAGCCTCGCCATTCATTTCCACAATCTCATCTTATTTCTGCTGCAACACAGTTCTCAGACTTTCCTCTCCATGGGTCCGGGCTTGCGAAATTCATGACACCGATGTCCATTTTCTATACATGGCGGCTTCGCCTGCTGTCTATTCACTACATACAGCCAGCTTCTATGATCACTTAGTCTACTTGCGTTACAGCACCTGTTCAGTTATTGAACGGCTTGCATTTTCTGCAGTGCTTCCCACACGTGAAATCTTATTTTCGCATATAAACATTTACTCGATTCTTAGCTTCGTTATCAGTATCTTTAAGATCCATGCATTCTCTTCAGTCAGTATCCTCAGGGCGTCACACTCATTTCTTGTGACATCACTTGCTTCTCTTTCACTGTTTTTCATATTCCTTCAGGGAGTTCCTCCGGCAGATTGTTGTCTCTTTGGGATATATTTGATAGGGTTTTCTCAGTGGGTACCTTCTTTTGAATACTTGCTGCGGTATGGTCACAACTGCTGGTGTTAAGCATGGCACAATCTCAGGCTTCCAACATACAGGAGGTAGGGCGGTGGAATTTCCTGCAAAGGCATTTAACTGCTCCTCTACATTCCCCCTTCTGGTCAAGTCCTCAACCACCTTTTCAATTGTCTCCACATCTTGATATTTTCTCTTGAAGTGCTTCTTTGGAGTCCAGATCATCATCACCCCCCTCAGGGTGCTGGCTAATTTGCCATGCTCATCTACACTCCAGGTCATATAGTTGCACTGTCCATTCAGATTACAATATACCCATTGTCCCACGTACTTCCTATGATTCTTTGGATACAGGAACTTTGTTGATACGGCGGGCTACATCAAGTGTACAGATACTCACTAGGGCATGTTGCGGACAAGTTATATTATAGATACAGCACTAAGCTACAGGTCAAATCTGGTATGTTGCAGACAAGTTACATTATGTACACAGAACTGAGTTGTAAGCCAAATCCAGTGTGGGCAAGATCAAATACATGCACAGCAAAAGGTTACAGGGCAATCTGGCGTATAACAGACAAGTTTAGAAATGTACAAAGAACTAAGCTGCAGGTCACGTCCGGTATGTGCTGTTACGCTCACCTGGTATCCACAGGGATGCCACCCAGCTGGGTTACTCGCTGGTATGCTTCTCAGCTTTGCCCTGATGTGGTCTGCGGGGAAGGTTCTGCCTTGTGATAGAATTAGGCGTGCTCTCCATCCTGCCTTCTTTGCAGGGGCGCATTGTCTTTCATGGGTGAGTGCGGTCCAGTTTCTTCACTGACACCGGTCCGTTTGATATTGTTCAGGTAGGTCTTATTGCTGTTCTTTAGTTTTGTTGCTATCCTGCATGCCTTTCTTTGTTTAAAATGTCTCTTTTTCTCCCTTAGGTATGCAGAGCTTCTGCACGGCGAACTGCCTTGGTTGAGCCCCGCTGGTAAATGATGGCGCATTAAGAGCGCTATGATGCGTTAAGTGCTATGCGCAGCGCTGCGAAGTCTTGCCTTTGCTAAGCTGTGTTTTCCTTCCTTGTAGGTCGTGGTGTTCTTCAGCGCGAGTGGAATGTCTGGAGTGGTGCCAGCCGAGAGGCGACCAGCCAGGTAAGCCTTTTGAGCAGTTCGTAACTTGTAAATGTCTCTACTGCTTTCTTTAATGTTGCCTCTATCTTCCTCTTTCAGGTCGTTCTGTCCGGGAGGCGTGCAGATTCGAGAAAGCTGTTCTCAGTAGCTGCAAGTGTTTAAAGATGAAGACTGCAGATAAGATGCTGCTGCTAATGATGTTCCTTTTGTCTCCTTGCAGGTTCTGCTTCTCCGAGGTTCGAGGGAATAGCTGGACACGGTGAGCGTCACGTTGCAAGCTGCAAAGTAACGCGAAGCGTGTTGTCTTGCTCGGGTGTGGTTTAAATAGCCCCAACAAAATAGTCCAGGTAAAGTAGTCCCTAGGCTACCACACCCAAAACACTAGACCGCTTAGCTTAGTTCTTAGGAACCAAGCTATGTGGATGCCTCCATGTTGACTGACAATACAATAAAGTGATTCCCAAGCACATTGTTTTTCATAGTGCATGAGCCTGGCGCCATAGGCACCAGCACTGGCCCCATGAGGGCTTTTGAAGAGGATGCCAGGCTCTAGAGGCCCGAGTCCTGACTCCACCTGGCCAATGGGTTTGCCAGAGGGGGTTTTGGGCGAGGGTCGTTACAGCACTCCCCCCTAAGGCCCCTCCCATGGTGTTCCTTCTGTCTGGCCCAGGTTTGGTTGGGAAGTTCCGATGGAATTTCCTGATTAGACGTGGTGTGTGGATATTCTCACTGGGCTTCCAGGATCTATCTTGTGGTCCAAATCCTTTCCAATCGACGAGATATTATAGCTTGGTCTTAGAGTATTTAGAGTCCAAGATATCTTTGACTTTGAATTCTGGTTCTCTGTCAACAAGTATGGGCTTAGGTGGTGTCCCAATCCGTGTGCCAGGTTGCATTGATTTCAGGAGGGACACATGGAATACTGGGTCAATGTGTAGATTAGGTGGTAAAATCCAGTTTCACGGCTGCTGGGTTGATAATTGCCTTAATGGTATAGGGTCCTAAGAATCTGGGATGAAAGGTCCGGGTTCCCTTGATGGGTACGAATTTAGCGGCTAACCAAACTTTGTCTCCTACTTGATAATCAGGGGCCTTTTTCCGATGTTGGTCGGCGAATCTCTTTTGTTTTTCTTTGGCATGAATAAGGTGTTCCTTTGCCCTTTTGAAAGCCTGAGTAATGGTTGTGTGTAGAGTCTTTACCGCTGGCATTTCCAAGCTGGCTGGAAGGTCTAGTTCAGAGGTACGTGGATGTCTGCCATAAAGGGTATAGAAGGGCGTTTGTCCCATGCTTGAATGCAAAGAATTGTTATATGCATATTTGGCTATCCATAGTAGGTCTTTCCAATTCCATTGTTCATGGTGCAGCATGCACCGTAAATATTGCTTGAGGGTCTGATTGGTTTGGGAATGGTGACTTTTAGATACCCGAACGTTGATCTGCACCGTTGCACAACATCGATCAGAGACCAGAACCGAAGGGAAGCCATGTAGCTTAACCACGCCCTCCAGGAACACTTTTTCTAAAGTGGCTGCATCTGGGAGGCCTTTGAGAGTAATACAATGGGCCATCTTCGAGAATAAGTCCACAACTACAAGGATGGTGTTGAACCCTTGGCTTGGAGGTACATCAGTGATGAAGTCAAGGGAAAGAGTGTGCCATGGAACTGGAGGAATGTCAAATGGTTGTAGGAGACCAGATGGTTTTTGTTTCTGTGATTTATTTTGTGCGCAGACACCGCAGGACTGAATACACTGAATGATGCCCTTATGCCAGGTAGGCCACCAAAAGTTCTCTTTCACCTTAGCTAGGGTTTTGGCGATCCCAGGATGCCCTTCGATCAGTGAATTGTGATAGTTTGAAATAATATGCTGTTGTAATTCCTTCTTGGGTACATATAAGCGATCCCTAAAAAAGGGTAGATGGTCCTTGATGGTATATTGTTCTCCTTGAGTTTGCCATGCGAGGTAGGCATCAGGATTCATTGTCCGTTGGATTTCTTTTCGTAGTTCTGCTTGTGTTAAGGCTGTCATGATACCCAGGAGTTTGTCTTCAGGTATAATAGGTTCTGGGTCTAGAGTTGTATATACTATTTCATCTATGCATCCACCTTTCCATTTCTGACTCCTGGTCGAAATGTGATTACATAATCATATTCAGCGAAGAAAAGGGCCCACCGTAATTGGCGCGAGGACTGGGCCTTGGCTGTTTTAACATATTGCAGGTTTCAGTGGTCTGTGATGACTTAATGGTGTGTCTGGCCCCCAGAAGGTAGTGCCTCCAGGCTTTAAAGGTGGATTTGATAGCCAGGAGTTCCTTGTCCGTGATGGCATAATTCATCTCTGGAGGTGAGAACTTTTTTGGCCAGAAGGCCACAGGATGTAGCTGGCCAGTTTCCGGGTCTCTCTGTGAAAGGACAGCCCCCATTGCAAGACTGGACGCATCAGTTTCAACGACATAAGGGAGGTCTGGACGAGGATGTCGCAGGATTGGAGTGGAGGTAAACCTTCGTTTAAGTTCCTGAAAGGTTTCTTCTGCTTCTTCGGTCCAAGCAAACTTTTTATTGTTTTTTCGTAATAGTACTGTGATTGGGTGCACAACCTGAGGGAAGTCTGGGATGAACCGGCGGTAGAAGTTCGCAAAGCCCAGCATGCTTTGTACCCATTTCGGAGACGTCGGTGAAGGCCATTTCAGAATGGCATCTACCTTGTGCACGTCCATTCTGATGCCTCCTGGAGTAAGGATAAAACCAAGAAATTCTACTTCGGTGACGTGAAAAAAGCCTTTTTCAAGCTTGGCAAACAAGCGATGTTGACGGAGCTTGGTGAGGACTGAACGAACATGCCTGACATGATCTTGTTCCGAGGCTGAGTATACTAAGATGTCGTCTATGTACACTAAAACACACACATCAATTAACTCCCTTAAGACGTCATTCATAAAATATTGGAATGCCGCAGGAGCGTTGCATAACCCGAAGGGTATGACTTGATATTCAAACAAGCCATACTTAGTACGGAAGGTGGTTTTCCATTCATCTCCTTTTCTGACTCGGACCAGGTGGTACGCTCCTCGAAGGTCCAATTTGGTATAAATCTGGGCATCTTTAACTTGATCTAGCATCTCAGGGATAAGTGGCAAAGGGTAGCGGTTCTTCACAGTGATCTGGTTCAATGCACGGTAGTCAATACAGGTTCTCAACTCTCCTTCCTTTTTCGGTACGAAGAACAAAGAACTGGCTGCGGGGGACTTCAAAGGACCGATAAATCCGTTTGCAAGGTACTGGTCTAAATAGGATTTCAAATTAAGGTTTTCTGAAATGTGAGAGTGTAGATCCTGCCGCAAGGGATTTGTGCACCAGGAATAAGGTCGATCTGACAGACATAGGGCTTGTGCGGCGGCAATGTATTGGCTTGGTCCTTTCGGAAAACATCCTGGAAATCATGGTATTCACTTGGCAAGGTATTAGTTGCTCCCAGGGTTGATACTGTCGCTCCGGGAGTCATGGGGATACAGATGTCAGGTTTCTCCTCTTGGTAATAGCAGGGGTGTGACACCATGGGAGATTTTAAAGGCTGAAGGGCTGGCTCCCTTATAGGTTGTTACAGAAGATGGAAGGCCCAGATAGGCTGCAGCCTTTTCCAATGGCCTTCAATGATGGACTCTGCTGGCATCCCCTGCCGGGTCGGGGGTAGGGTGGAGCATTGGCTCATGGTTGACCAATCAGCACTGGGAGATGGGGTGGCTGAAGGAACGATGCTGCAAGGCTGTGTGTTGTAAGGCACTCAGCAGCCATCTTAACACACGGGTCAAGCTCTTTTGTTGAAATGGGTGGAGTCCCGAAGTTGCAAAATGAGGCATCCATGGGAGATTGTAAAGGATGCAGGGCCGGCTCACTTGTAGGGGGTTGCAGAAGGCAGAAGGGCCAGACAGGCTGCAGCCTTTTCCAATGGCCTTCACTGATGAACTATGAGGCTGGAGAGGCATCAGTCACAGCCTCTAGAAGGCCTGCATGATGATTAACAATCAATGTGCCATGAGCTGCTGGTTAGTGGCATAGTGGGGGTCCCTTAAGCTACTGCAGTGCAGTGGGCTACACTGCTCCATTTCTGGGGTCCTCAGCACTATGAAATTTTAAAGGACTCATTTCTTTTTAAAGTCAGGGCTAGGTTTGTGCCCACATGCAATGGCAGGGTTTGTGGCATGAGATGGAGGGGCCCTGCATTCTCTGTGCATTGCATGATCTAGGTAACTCTCCCTGCTTCCTGTCTGTATAGAGCTTGGAAGCTGGGGCCTGGAAAGTCCAGAGCCGGTTGGTAAACAGTTAAGAAAAAAAGCCTTTTTATATGTGTTTGTGTATGTCTGTGTGTGTGTGTGTGAGGCTATCAAATGTGTATGTTTGTATGTATGTATGCGTGCATGCATGCATGTTTCTTGCAGGTCTGAGTGAGAATTCAGTGTACATTCTGTTCATGTATGGGCTGGTGTGCGTGTGTGAATGAGAAAGCATTGTCAATTTTCTGGGCACATGTGTTAATGATTGAGTGAGTGAAGCTGTATGGATGATTGATTATTTGGTGAGTTAGTTTCAATGTGTGCGTGCAAGGTTGAGGGGCACTGGAGCACTGACTTTTTCTTAAACTGACATGGCATGTTTTGCTGTCATTTTTAGGCAAAAGCGTGTGGGGTTCAATGGAAGGGGGCAGCCTTGACATTTTGTTACTGTAGCATGGCTTTTTGTTTTCACATTAAGGACAAGGCCAACATGATGACATGACATGGGTTCTTGCATGGTGGAGGGTATTTGTGCAGCCAGCCAGGAAATGTTTCCTTTTTGGAGCATTGCATTTTGTAATGGTGTTAAGGGCAACCTGAACATACTCAGTGTTCTTACATGGTGGTTTATGGGGGGAGTATTTGTGCAGCCAGCAAGCAGATGGTGCTTTATTACTGAGACAAGGCTTTTTTTACTGGTTTTAAGGCCAAAATCAACATGATGGGGTGTGGGAATGGTTTGTGAAGCTAGCAATAAGATGTTTTCTTACTGAATCATGTTTTTTCTATTTTGTTTTCAAGGGCAAAGTCAACATAATGAGAGCTCTGACATGACAGGGTCACATTTGTGCAGCCAGCAATAAGATGTTTTCTTTCAGTGGCATGAGATTTTTACAGACATTTATGGGAAAGCCAGCAGGAGTGCATGGGTACATGGGCTTACTAATATGCAATGGCATAGCCAGCATGAACATCTTTTCTCATGGTATTATTACTGCTCATAAAATTACTGGCCAACCACTGATTGCCGGTGCATTTCGGTGCCAGGAGTCAGGCACATCCCCCTTGTCTCTATGCTTGATTTAAGATTCAATTAAAAACATACATACATTTTTCACCTAGTGCAGTGCACGGCTTGCCACTGCAGCAGCATGATCATCATTGGCACTGCACATACGTGGTGGTCCAGGCTGGCCCGGAGTGTGGCGCAGCCCATGTTTTATTGAAGTCATTGCGGGGGTCCCTCAGCATGGCTCACAGCGGGTCCCACCCACTTTGTTTTACATCACTGAGTAAGATACATTTGAAACAGGCTTCTAAATGGCTTCTGGAACCACTGCCAATCATAATTCAAGCTTAAAAGTGAAATACCTTTAAGACCATGACAGAACTTGTCACATGCAAAGCACATTCAAGCAAATGGCCCTCGAACAAATGATCTCCAGGAAACATCATTGAACCGGTGAAAGGCTGGCAGGGCTTGTAGATCAGGGTTGTGCAACTCCAAGCCTCAAGAGCCTGAAACCTGACAGGCTTTCAGGATATACATCATTAATATTCATTACACTAAATGTGAACACATTTAGAATCATTCTGTGCAAATTTATCTCCTGAATATTAATGAGGGGTATCCTGATAATCCAACATGGACACAACCATCGAGGTCCGGTGTTGGATAACCCTGCAATAGATAGTCACATGTCAGGCAGAGCCTTTAAGCCAAGTAAGACTTGGGTAGATTCAATCACATATCAGTTAAGCATCTGGAAGGCCTGCATCTCTGTTGTAGTGCAAGGCACATGTAGGAGCTTTCTGAAGACCTTTAGGGATAAGGCACAGTTTGACACATGTGACAATTGCCCAGGGTATGACTGGGGCAGAATGAGTAATGTCAGTCACAAGCAAGCTTCACCTAAAAAAGCATTTTCCGATACCTTCAGCCCCGCCAAATATTGGCATGCTTCCTTTCTCTCACCCCACACACTCCAGCATTCTACAATGTGTGGCGTTCTACTGAATCACAATACACAACTAAAATAACAAACTTTATCTGGATTTTGCAGTAAGCAGTTCAGTGAAATGACTCTTACCACATCTCCAACTTCTTCACACCTGCTCGACTCCACCATCTGCACTCTCCATGTTTTCTCTGTTGACATTCATATATTTTTTCCGCCTTCGCTACTCTACGCACAGTCTTTCCTTGCCCTCCCGGATGGAACCTTTCACTGGATAACTTCCTACATGTCTGACCTGTCCTTCTCCTTCTTCTTCATCTCTCGAAACAATTGGACCTCCTCTGCCATCCATGAAGGGGTTGCCTATGGGTCAAACCTTGCCCCAATCCTCTTCAAACTCTACACTACCTCTCTCTGCAAAGTAATGTCTCCATCCAGCTTCTTGTACCAATGTTTCACCGATTGCGCAAACATATTTTCATTTCCTGCTTCTCCTCGATCGCTGAGCTATTTACTCACATCTTCAACTATCTTTCCACCATCTGTCACTGGATGGCCCTGCACTACATGATGCTCAACTCTGTCAATATTGCTCTACACCGTCTTCACTCTCCTATTTCATTCTGACCTGAATCCTGTACCCCACTCATAGAGCGGGTGTTTTAATTTTCTCTCTATGGGAACTCCAACTCTACATCACTTCCACATACATGGCAGCAGGGTTCATTCTAATGAATAACTGCAACATATGCACCTACTCCAACTTTCCCAGCTTACCCTCTGCTCACCCTGAACCCCACTCTGGCCCTCAGCAAACTTCACTACTTCTACATCCTCCTTGTAGTACTCCATATTTACTGCTAAATTCTCAACATTGTCAACCACAGGCTTTAGCACTCCCCTCAACTCATCACCCAGCTCTAACAATCCTCTGAGCACAGGCTAGCTCTGCGCTCCTCGCCCACCCTTTGCTGCCTCCTGCTCTGTCCCCCTCTCCGCTCCCTACCAAGGGAACACACCATTGCAGAAGAAATTAAATATGAAATGTATCAAGGCTTTGCAAATGGCCCTTAAAACCACCTTCTATATATTCAGAAGGTGTTCCTGAGAACTAGAATGGCAACTCCCAGCTGAGTGATTATTGTCCGTTCATACTTGTACATGACTGTTTACCATGCTATATAATTGAACTGTTGCACATACAATGCTGAACATAAATTAACTGTCAATATGTATTGTCCACTTTCATGTTCCATCTCCCGCCTACATCAATTGATTAATATTTCAGTAGCGGGGACTCGGCCAAGCCCTCACCTAACCTTTAATGACCATTATGTACACACGCATACTAGCACCTCCTAACCGTCCCATACTTCCTACCTACAGCGCGTTGGGACCATACCCAGGGTGAAAGGCGCTATAGAAATGACGAAATGAAATTAAATGAAATTCTACTACCCTTCTGCTATAAAGCACCTGCAAATGGGATTGCTGTGTCTACAGTAATTTCTCTTGCACAGTGTTACTACTGTTTGAAGCACTTTCTCACCTTGAACAAACAATTACAGTAAAAACACCGACAAATTACTCTCCTGTGAAAGACAATTAAGACTAGGGAAGAGTTCATTTACATGCCAAGCGGAGCGCCAAAAATGGCTGCCGGGCTGGGACACAGTCACTCACAAAGCGTTTCTGAAAAGAGGTGATGTGCAGAATCAGTTTCATTTTGTATTTTTATTTATGTATTTATTTGAGACGGGGAACGTCCTTCTAACAGAATGACTGCAAAGCAGGGCATCCAAGGGTTGCAAAACATCCTTTGGTTCTTTAGAATCTTGTATTAAAGCATACCACGAGCCAGTTGGTGCGAGGGGAGTCGGGGGAGGGGGCAATGACGTGGGGACATACAGACAGGCATTGCACATGGAGCAGGCGAGGAGTGGCTTGGGGATCAGCGGTGGAGGGTGGAGTGGGGGGGGGGGACTTGTGCCACAATCTGCCTTGTTTACAGCTGTGCAGGGTAGGGTGGTGGCCAGTGCAGAGGAATGATGTCATCGGAGTCTGGCTTGCGAATGACCCTCCCTCAGTCACGCCACCTGTCGTGAAGTCTCAGAGACCCTAAACGGCAGCTGCCTGCGGCCACCGCCTGCCCACGGTGGAAAGTGTTGCAGGAGGTTTCTTTGGTGTAAGTTATGTTGACAGTAACGGCAGCGGAAAGCCATCGGAGTGCTGAAATGAGACCACTTCGCTACATTTACAGCTCGTTGTGAAAGAAAAATGATGAGCTGTGTAAAAGCCACTCTCTATGTACTGTGGGAAATATTGATTTCTGCCTGGCCTCATATTTCCCTGTTCTCTGCTTCTTTTTCTGCTGTTTTCCACTGTATCCCTAGGCTGGTTTTAAAGATCCTCACTCTCACTTACGCAGCTACTGCACTACCCCCACGGGCCCTCTGTTCCTTCCCCAAGTCCTTTAAGTCCATGCTTCATTTTAATGTTTCCTTACAGAGCGGTCGGGTCCCTCTCAGGCCTAACAGTGCTGTCAACAAAGACTGTGGCTTCCCTGCTCCCTCCCTTCAGGGATTCTCGTACTGCCAACCTTTGCTTTGCTACTACTACTGTCCAGTTTTCAAACCATACACGAAAATAAAATGAATGCTATTTCTAAGCACTCTTGATTTTGAAAAATGAACCAGTTGAGGAGCATGGTGACAAATTAATTTGTACAGGATCAAATGATGTGGCAGGGTGAGGCTACCTTCTTTAACATTGTATTACCAAGTTCCATCGTCATACAATATGGCACTATTGACCCATTGTTCCATGTGCTACACCGAGGGTGCTGGGGGGTCGGTAATGGCCTGGCATCCTGAGTTAACGGCGCGAGCGAAGTGAGTATGTTTAACGTGGGCTCCAGGACGTTACCCCTCAGTGTAGCCTGTGGAACGGATTAATAATGCCATTAGCACCCCAGGTTACCAAAGCGGTAACACAGGGTGCTAAAAAAAGTATTTTCATTCATTCAATGGGACGCTGCGTGTGCCCGGTTTCATGAATAATGAATGAAAGCACTTTGCCAAGATGGCCGCCATGGTTGTAGAAGGTGGGGCTCCGTATGGAGATCCTCCTCCATTACCATGGTGGCCGGAAAAGTGAGATGCAGGGAAGCTGCTCCGGTGGGCGGTGCTGCTGCCGCAGTCAGGTAAATGGGGTTAGGATTATAAAAAAAAGAAAAGGGCAAGATGGCGCAGCAGGGCAGCAGAGGCAGCCAACGGGTTCCATGGAACGCAAGCTGATCTCAGGAGTATCAGCCTTCAAACCAAGGAACCTGATTGGCTGCACCCGCCCACCACGTGTGATAATGTCTGACTAGTCTTCATCTGCTTCTCAATGAATCATTTTGTGTTCTGCATTTCTTTTGTGTGCCTATGTTTAATATTTGTGCAATGTACCACGGATTTAACGCTACATAAAAAAGAAGATATACAGAGCAAATACACTAATGCAACTGCTTCAGAGGTATGTTGGCATCCTTCATGCTACCCAAACAAATCCTACTCTGCTTTTGACCCTTCTGCTGGTGCAGTTACTGTGGAGAACGTTTTCGAGCGTAGTCAGCGTTGTAGTGGGGACTCCTGTTGGAGAAGTACTGCAGGAAGTTAAAGTTGCCGCTGAGGTGCGGAGCGCCCTGTCCAGAGTGTGTGTACCTAGTGCAGTTACTGCATTTGATTCAGTAGGAGGGGAAGAGAGAGCAACAGTCTACTGGATGGAGAAAATCTGCACTAAGTAATTAGTTTAGCCTAACGGTATACACATTAAGATGTCTGTTTAACGCCTGGTCTTGGCCCATTCATTGTGCTTTCTTTTGTTTGCTCTGGTCCCCCCTCTAAGACATTGGGCCTCATTCCGAGGTGGGCGGTAAGGGATACCGGGCACCGGTAAGGAGACCGGTGCCAGTAATCCCTTACTGCCTAATTCCGAGGTCCCTCAGCGGGAACCGTAAAGGATGTGTGGTCTGACCGCACGTCCTTTACGGGTCCCGCTAAGGGACCAGGGCACTAATAACGGGCCTGCTATTCGCGGGCCCGTTATTAATACCTTCCCCATTCCCGTTGAGCCCTATGGGGGCTCAACGGGAATGGGGAATGGTTTGGGGAATGGGGACTTACCGGGTCCTCCAGGGTCGGAATGACCCGATAAATCCCCATTCAACCAGACCGGTGCCGGACCCGGTATTGGAGGCAGCCATGGCGCGGATAGTGCCATGGCTACCTCCAATCTCAGAATGAGGCCCATTAACTGTGCAGTGCACCATGTACGGAGCCAAACTTGTTGATGCATGATGAAGTTGTTTCAGAAGAAACGCTTTCTAATAATATGGGTCTGGAAGACTTTACCAAGATGGTCTTATCTGAAGATAAAATAATTAATGTCCGAGAAGGAACTTCTAAGGGAACGAAATCAGCTGTCTGGGAAGAAGGGCTGCCATCATTCCCTATACAAAATAACTGCCTAAGTAGCAGCATGAGCAAAAGTAACCTGTGTGGCACAGTTGAGGGATAGGACCCTGAAAAAAGTGGAACATTCCTTCCTTCAGTTCTGTCATAGTCTTGAAAACGGGGGCAATAAGTGAACAGTCAAGACTTGGAGATGTTATCGGCAAACTGATTTATTTGCAACCTCAATGGCTCAATCTTCGGATCTGAATGAAAATACAATAAAGGAAGAAAGGGTGAACAATGTGGGAGACAAGGATCCTTCTCTACTGTCTTTCATGCAAGAGGGACAAAGTACACTGCTCAATAGTTATTTGAATGGGGCATACTGCGAACACCTCAAATCTGGTGATTCACGTGACTTTACAGTCATTGGTGATACTAAATGACCCCCTTAATGGGGAATTTAAATCTTTGTCAGAAATGTTGCATGTTATCTGGAAGGCATTACAAGTTCACAATAGTGCTTTGATAAATCTGCTGAGGAACCCGCCATCTGTTCCAGCCCCCATTGAGATCTTAAATCTTGAGGATCTCCTGCAATCATTAGAGGGTGCCGAGTCCTCCCAGTTGGACCCTTTTCTTATTCCCCCCATTTAACGGCAGATGAAGTTGTACCCTCAACTAGTATCGGTAAGGATGGTGACACGATCCTGCTGGAACAATGACTTATGCAAAGGATATCTGCAAAACACCCACTGAAAAACCCTACAAAGTCCCAAGAGAAAACGAAAGCAATAGTTTGGGCCAAGAAAAGGCAGCACTCCCAAAAGTTTTTTCCAAGGGCTCAATCTTGACAAGTTAGATATATTAGTAATATCTGGAGAGGAAGAATCAATGGGTTCGAGCTCCCACATAGATCGACAAAAAACAAAACCAAAAAAGTTCCTGTTAAAAAAAGAAAAATTAAGGGTGCTACAAACTTGATAGGTACATTAACAGCGATGAGTATTCTTCTTTATCTTACAAGACCTGTTGATGTCAGATCTATCCAAATCCATGTATCTGGAAATGTGGAGAGAGAGATGGGGGAGTCTACTTTGGCTTTAGAGAAGGAGGACAATGCAATCAAACTGGTTAGTATGAGGATCAGTGATACTGAGGCCTTGGTCGCTCATGCTCCTCTTCATCCACCATCTGAAGACAGAGATGGGATCAAATGGCAACCAGATGCTTTAAAAGGTCAATTAAATCCCAACACAATCTGATTTTACAATGAAGGAAACGGTTGTTAACTGGTCCTTTCGGATGTCTCAACCCACTGGTCCAGGCCCTGCAACATTACTGTGCATTGCTGCCAGCAGAAACCTCAGAAATGGCCACTGGAAAGCATTCTGCTCGCTAAAAATCACCCAAAATTGCGCAGTAAAAATCTGAAAAATAGGCCGCCATCCACTTTTGCCTATCTTAGTGAGCACAGGAGATCAATGCCAAAACCCACCATTGGGCTACCCACAAAGTAGACTGAGATCACTTGAAAAAGCAATGCTGATTGCCAAAAAGAAACACAGTGCTGTTTGGAAATCCGTTTTCTTGATTGTCAAAAATGTGTAAGAATCATGGCTCACAAACCACCTAAAAGATCAACCTCCTTGTTGGGTGTTCCACATTATTCTATTGCAAGAATCCACATAAATATAATGTCCACAGAAGTATATGTTATCTGAACAAAGTCCACTTTTTAGGATTGCTTGCTGGAAGAAACCTGTCAAAAATGGGTGTAATACCGTTACTCAACTCTGTCAGAAGCCGGCGATTTAAAACATACCTTTTGTAAAGTTGAACACTGAACTCAAACTATGCCAAAGAAATACTTGCTATCAGAAGCCTAAGAGGTGGATACAATTCAAAACTATATTCTGAAAAGGCTTGAAGTAAGAAATTGGTTGATGTATTTGTGAAAAATGTGAGTTATATTTTAAGACAAGACAATTTAGACATTGGGTTAAAGAGTTAAAGTTTCCCACACTGTGCTTTAAACTCTTTCCACACCTTCTCCCTGAACAAGGGAAACCTCCCCCTGCCCTTGGCTAAGAGAATGGCAGGCTGGTGTGAAAAGGAACTGGGAGGGGCACCCTGGCCTGTTGCTCTGAGTGCAGACAATGGAGTCATTGAGCTGAAAAGGAATGCTAATTCGGGTGTGACTGACAACAAACTGCTCTGGCAGGAAGGCAGGCCATGTGACCTTCTGACTCAGCCCAGCCCTGGAGACGGGCCAGCCTGAAATTGTTGATTTGACATTGGATTAAATGTATGTTTAGAAAAATGCTTATAGCAAAGTGCACTGAACTGTCAAAAATATGAAACATAGAGATTGTTAAAATGAAAAATTCACTCACAGTTTAAGACTAAGTTGGAATCTGTGCGATGTTCTGAGACTGAACCCCGGAATGTATTCATATTGTAGCCATTGTGTTTATGTTAGGAACATGAAAAATTACAGAAACGTGCCCGGAGGGGACGTGCATGCATGTATATAAATTGGTGCAGAACTAACATTTAGAAACCCACCAAAAGTGCAAAATAGTTGTCATTTATGAACCATAGCTCCCAGGAAGATGGGAGTTGAACAGAAATGTACCTTAAGCAATCTACCATGTAATTATGTATTATTAATAAGTTGTGCATCTTGGAAATATGTGTTTTGGGGAAAATTGAGTTTCTATGTAAACGCAAAGGGGAGGGCTTTCTTTGGGCCATAAACCCAGCATCACTCTTACACCTGATGACACACAATTCCTTTCTCAAATCAGGGGACAGGGAATTCTATGACCGATCAGATCTTTAGAGGGTTGGGCATAGATAATCAGCCTCCCCACCAACTTTGGAAATACATAAATAGGGACTGCTGAGGACAGGCAGGGACAGACCTTTTCCACTCCTCAACTGATTTCTTGGCGAAGCACCCTGCAGGAAGATCCAGGCTCCAGACAGAGATCCAGAGACCGGACTCTAGAACCAAACTCTAGAACTTTGAAGCAGAGAGGCCTAACCCAAGAAGCTGAACCCTTTTTCAGCAGACCTCAGAATCTTTTGCAACTTGATTCTAACCCCTAAACTTCCAAGGGGCACCCCACAAAATCCAACAGCCTGGCTGAGCTGTTTTGCTGTTCTAGCTAAGAACCCCATGCTAGAACCAATATCCAGACCCGCAGAGCAGAGCTGTAACCCAGAACCAACCTGTCATATCCAGTCCAAGAGGCTGCGCAGACCAGAGGGCCTTGCTGAGAGCAGAACCCAGTGCCTGAGACCTGTCGGGTGGCGAGAGAAAGTCCAAACCCTTGACCAGATCTTTGACGGGCCCATTCCATTCCAAAGCCATAGCATTGAGTATTTAGTCTAGAACTGTCCATAGTCATCTCTTAGTTTAAAGTGGTCCTATTCAACCATTCCAACCTATCCATAACTGCATTATTGAATCTCTTTTGTCTATTCTGCATTCTTCTCTCCTCCACATAATCCTTGATAATTGTAGTGATAATCATCTAGGCGCTAATATATATTTTCTGGAGAAAGGCAATCGTCTCGTTCAGACAGAAACCATCCGAAGGTGCTTCTGGATAGGTGGCTGGGCTGTCGTGTAGTTTGCGGCTCCATAGACTCTGTAGTGTTAAGAAATCTTTGTTTCAAATCTTCAATAGTGCATCTTTCATTTCGAAATCTTGACTCTGTTTCTGTAAAATCTACCTTCACAAACACCTCGGTAACTTTTGAACTGTACGCCCTAGAAACATAATTTAAATGTCATTTAGAAGCTAACATCCTCAGCTTTCAAACGCAAAAGACTTTCCATTTCTTTATAGTTTTGCTATCATCGCGTTTCACGCGCGCAGAAAAGTTGCCGCGATTTCGCATTTGTCTAAATTTCATTCCATAGAAAAACCGCTATTTCTTGCTTTCAACTTCTGAACTTCGTTTTCCATCTGCTAATCATTCTATAATCATTGCTAGTGTTGACCTGAACCAATCAAAAGCAACTCTCACTAGTTCTGAATCAATTTAGTGAATTAAAATAATTTTTAGCATTTTTCCCATTTCATTCAAACCTCATTAAAAGCGATTGACCCGTTTTAAAATCATACCTGTTCTCTCTAAGCTTGCTAAGGGAACTGGGATTGAACTGCATTGTTGATTGATATTCCTGAAACCTGTGTGCCCTCATTCCACATCTTCATATTGCATATTGGGGGGAGTGAGTAATAACAGGGGAAAGAGTGATCATATTGTCTTTTGATTGAAGTCATATCAAGTTTTATTTCTGTGTTTCATTCTTTCATATCTCTGCATTTCCTTGAACTGCACCAAGTATTCTCTGCTACATTAATCCTCCTATTCCTACTCCTAATTGATAAAAGAGATTGTTGATATTGTAATATTACCCATTGCTGATCATTGTTCATACTCCTATGTGTGATATTCAGAGATTATCCATATTTATAAAAGTGTGATATATACTGTTCAATTCTTCAAATAAATCGTTTAATTTGCAAAACAAACCTATTTCTTGGTTCAGTGAGACTGGGGAATTCAAAGAGAGGGGCATTATATAAGGGTACATCAGCCAGAATTAAACAAACTTTGACACAAAAATATATAAATAAGGGCTTCCATTGGGCATCCCATACTAGGCATTGACTTAGTTGGAGTGCTGGATTGAAATCATTTACAGATTGGGGGCTCATAGCGGGAATTCCTGATTAGAGCTACCACTTGTGCAGCTTAATACAGTGTGCTAATTGACAGGATACATAAATCCTGTTGGGCTACAGCGCTGTGTTGCGCTGTAAAAGCACCCCTCAAAAGGGAACGCTCTAAGGAAACGATCAGTTTTGCAAAATAATATAATAAACTTCTGTAAGTCAGGAAAGAAATCAATTTCCAGAATGGCGACATCAAGATGGCTAGAGAGCACCTTTGTTAATTGTGAGAGGTGAGTGGACTGAGCAGGACCAGAATGTGTGGTTGCAGGCAATCACACCACAGATCACTGCAACAGGGTCAGATAAATGTAGAGACCAGGGTCCCTTACATGTGGCCCTGAGCGAACTATATATGGCCCGTAAGGCCAAGGATGCGCACAACAAGATTGCCAAGATAGCGGCATACCTATATTTGTCTATTGGAGCCATACAGGATCAATATGCTGAAGGCCAAGATCTGGCAAGTAGGCAACTGATGGCATTAAAGAAGGCAAAATCTGATCTGGACTCTTCTGAGCAGAGGCTGCAGAGGAGCCAGGAGTCAGAAAATGAAAGCATGCAGTATGTAATTAAAATGAAAGAGGACATGGGTATCATGCAACAGGAAAAGGCAGAGCAGGATGCCAGAATTCTGGCCTTGCAGAAGGAGTACCAAGAAGGTTTGGACTCTCTACTACAGAGCCAGAAAAAGCTGGAGCAACAACTGGACTTCAACAGGGTATGCGCAGAGCAGGTAGTCACCCTGCAAAGCCACCTAGATAGCGAGAAGGCAGAGAGCAATACATTGATTTTGAAAAAGCTGGATACCCAGGCATAGTTTGATGAAGAGCGCCAGAAATCTGGTGCCCTTCAAAGACAGAGGTACGACCTGGCGGCACAGAGGCAGGCTCTTGTTCAGGAAAGGAACACCTTAGGCCAGGAAGTCTGTCGCTTAAAAGGGAAACTGGAAGAAAATTACCTGGCCCTCCAGGGACTGGCTGACCTCCAAAAAGAGCATGATAGATTGTTAGAGCACACCAGGAGGGTGGAAGATGCTCTGGCAAGAAAGGAGCAGGCCAGTAAGGACGGGACTCAGGAGGTAACCCTCCTGCAGCAAAGACTGGCCGAGTATTTAAAGACAAACCATGAAGCAAAGAGAGAAAATGAGGCTCTCTGTCAACACAATGTAAGGCTCCAGCGACAGGTAGCCATGCAAGAGAGGCTGATAGAGACTAGTAAGGCCTTGATTGAGGAACAGAAAGCTCAGGTTCTTGTGAGGTTCGCTGGGAAAGGGAAACACCTGAGCATAACCTCAGGAACTCTAGTACCAGAGGCCTTCATCTCTCCCAGTCCCTGGACTCTGCCAACCCCATGTCCCATGGCGCACATGAGCCCAGGGCCACGGGGATGGCAGACTACTATCCAGTGAGAAGTATGGGACTCATGGACCAGCACCTCCCAGGTATGGATGGGCGGGCATCTGGGTATGGGTACCCAAGTACAGTGAAATTTAGTGGGGAACCCCAGGAGAGTAGGCCCACTAATGGCTTCCTAAAAACCTCTGCCCAGTTAGGACAGTGTGGGGGTATCCATCAAATCCTGGGAGCAAGGAGGAATCAGAAGCCTCCTCTGAGCGCCCCATGACACAGGAGACCAGGTCCCCACATTCTGCCAGCCATTCCCAGGCTCACAGAATCTGGGAGAACCTAGAAGACCAGACATGCACCTTCGGGAGCAGTGCCTCTGAGTCAGAGGATGAATGGACCAGGGTTACCCGAACCAAAAAGGGCAATAAGGCAAAACGGGCCTTGCCTAAGGACCCATTAAAACAGATCAAGGCAATAAGGAGTGTCATCACGCCTTATCATAAGAATGCTAAGTATTCTGTTTGGGAGCACTTAGTGCTCTTTGAGCAAGTGATGGAGACGTTCCATTTGAAAGACAGCAGTAGCTGCATTCAGCATGTGAAATGGACATTCTCCCCAGAATACTCCAGTTTCTTTGCGGGGCTGGAGGACCAAAATCATTCAAGATGGTCCACATATAGGGCGGCCATCTTGAAGCATTTTTCTGTTCACAGAAATCCCCAAGAGGCTCGCAAGGCAGCCTACAACTTGCAATGTGGGGAGGATCAGGCCCCACAAGAATGTGTGCAGGAGTTAAAGCGTGCCTTTGTGCAGACTACCAGAAGGGGGTGCACAGACATCAAAGAATGTGTTAATTCTTTTTTCCATGCCTTACCAAAGTACATCATGACCCAGCTAGTGAGAGATTTTCGTGAGAAAAGATCACTAGACTGGGTCATTGAACAGGCCACCCGGATCTATAAGGTGCAAAAACCCATAGACAACAAAAATACTCAGAAAAGCCCCAAACCAACCAACACCCCTGCTGCTGCTAAGGTGGCAGAGGTAAAGGTTGCCCCCATTTTGGGTTTGGAGATGGGGGGCCTAAAAACTTGCCTGCACTGAATATTTCCAAGCCCAGAAGGCCTACGGGTCAGTAACAGACAGGGAGCCAAGTAGGTAATCCCACAAATGGGATCCCTCACTCCCCTGACTATGTAAGTCCCCGCTACTGTCATATTCCATAGAAGGAGGTGGTCGTTGTGGCGCCGTTGGTCCCAATCACGGGTGGCGGCCATTATTTCTCCCAAGATGGCGGCGCCATCCGAAGGCGGTATTCCAGCCTTGCAAGAGTTGCTGGTTATTGAGGCTCCTCCTCCTCAGCAGAGATCCGGTTATCTTGCGGCAAGCACAACGCTCGAGTGCGTTGCTACTCTCCCCAGTCAGCGCTTCGTAAGTTCGTCCCTAGGCTTACCCTTACCTGAATTCTCATTTGTACCTTGCTAAATATCTCCTTCTGTTTCTGTCTTTTAGAAGCCTTCTTGTTGTACTCCAAAGGCAGAGACGCCGACTCGTAACCTTTATTTTCGAGTGCCAGTGCAGCTCGAAACAGATCCTTCTCCCTTCTACTGCAACCGCTTCCATGCGCTCCGGGTTGGACACTTCACATACATTGATTCTATTCAGCCGCTTCACTCATTTCCCAGCTGCGTTATTCATAAGGTTTTTGCTTCAAATCTAATCTGCCGCCAGGTACCCTTCTCTCCTTCTCTTCTATTTTCGTTTTTAGGAAGATCTGCCTGTTTCTACCTTCTGGTCTTTTCATGTTTCCTTTTTATATCGTATTAGACTCCCGAAGTTACATCACGTTATCCACGAGTCCTCGCTCTCAGTGTCTCACAGATGAAATCTGAACGTATGCAATCGTGAGACAATGTAGATCACAATCTCCTTTATAACGGGTAACTATTAGGCAACTGATATCCCGCATCTACTCTGTATTTCAGTGCAAACTTACCTTTCTCTAATCTATGCCTTTGTTATTTTTCTTTGCGGTACCTGCATTCAGTCACCTGGAACTGTGCTAGAGACTCGCCCTTCCCTACTCACAGAGGAGACTTCCAACAACTGAGGCGGTCAGGGTTTTCTTCCCCAGAGGGTTTCCCTGGGGAGTTCATTCCTTCCTTGTGCAAACTATCACAGGATAGGAGGAGATTCCCCCGGGGGGCTTCTCAATTTCAACACATCCAAGCTACAGGATCAGGTCAGTGGGTGCATGTTTACAGGGAACCATTATTATTTCTGGAAACTACAAATACTAGAACAGAATCACTACAGTTAGCAACGCCTAACAAAAAGAACATATAGAGATTATCTTAGTCTCTTTTCTTATATTCATTCTGTTTCCAGACATAATTGTTTTTCCCCTTACGCTCACACTGAAATGGATCCGGCTCAACAACAACAATTATTGGCGGCAGTCCAGTCACTAACGGCCGAAGTCCAGGCACTTAAACAAGAGAATGCGGTGTTACGGCAACACATGGGGAGGTCCCCTAGTTGTTCCGAACTTCCTCCTGGACCTTTACCAGGGGGACGCTTTGATGGAGACCCGCATAAGTTGAGAGAGTTTTTAGAATCTTGCACAGTGCAGTTTACATTTAAGACTGCATTCTTTCACACTGATAGGGATAAGGTGGGACACATGATTGCTCACCTTACCGGTCCCGCTCTAGCCTGGGCTACCCCTTTAGTTACTTCAAATAATCCAATTCTAGATTCATATCCCGCCTTTGTGAATAGTCTTAAGACCATGTTCGGGAGGCAGGAGGTCACAGTGTCAGCTCAAGAACAACTATTAGACTTCCATCAGGGTTCTTTGGATCTCTTGGCCTATATTACTCGTTTCAAACAATTGGCAGCAGGAACTTCTTGGGCAGATGACGCCTTGATTACGCTTTTTAGGCGGGGTTTAAGTGAGGAACTAAAGGATGAGGTCTCTAGAGTTCCTCGCCCGCCTAATTTGGCCGAATTAATATCGATGGTTATGCAGATGGACTACAGAATTTTGGAAAGACGTCAGGAAAAGAGACGGCAAAAGAATTTTCGGTCTCAGCCTGAAAATTCAATGGTCTCCCCCAAGGGAAACTTCTCTGACGAACCAATGCAAG
This sequence comes from Ambystoma mexicanum, assembly GCF_040938575.1. NCBI lineage: Eukaryota > Metazoa > Chordata > Amphibia > Caudata > Ambystomatidae > Ambystoma > Ambystoma mexicanum. The sequence continues at coordinate 238,156,601 of NC_090929.1, forward strand.
TAGGTGCTGCTCGGGGTCCTTTATCCGCTGAGGAGCGACTTCGACGCCGCACCTTAGGGCTATGCATGTACTGTGGTTCCAAGGAGCATTCTTTACAAAATTGTCCGATCATTCTCTCTCGGAAGCAGGGAAACGCCCGAACCCGACCGTCAGGGGAGCCGCGGTTAGGGAATCAGTGAGCGGTTCCCCTTCTTCCTCCATTTCCTCCAACAGTACGGACGTCCCTGATACCTTTATGTTGGTTCTAAAGGTTACTTTTTCTTGTGATTCCTTGGGTTTAGTCGAGGTTCCAGCATTGGTGGATTGTGGGGCAGCGGGCAATTTTATTGACGACATTTGGGCGGCCAAATTTAGAATTCCCCGCTCTTCCAAATCTATGGCTATTCCCGTTGAGTTAGTTAATGGGAGTCCGTTGGTCTGAGGTCCCATTAAGGAACAGACCGTTCCTTTACAGATGTCAATTGCTAATCATAGGGAAGTCATCACGTTAGACATTATCCGGACTGCCCATTATCCTGTGATATTGGGTTTACCTTGGCTTAGAGTGCACAACCCCTACATCAATTGGTCAGCGGGAACATTTTTTCTGGGCTCTGTTCACTGTCAAGCCCATTGTTTTATTCGTGGTACTGGTGAACTACTTTCTGCCTCGTCTCGCGAGGGAGAGGGATTGAGAACCACTGTGCTAAATCAGATTCAGGGGATTCCTGAACCTTATCAATCTTTCCATAAAGTATTTTCCAATACTGAATATGCTGAACTGCCACCTCATCGTAGGGATGATTGTGCCATTGATTTACTTCCGGACCTCCCTATCCCATTTGGTCGCTTGTATGTGCTATCCGCAAGAGAAAAGGAGGTTCTTAAAGAGTATCTTCGCAAGAATATGCACAATGGTCTCATTGCCGAATCCACCTCCCCTGCTGGGGCTTCCTTATTTTTTATTCCCAAAAAAGACTCTGCTGAACTCCGACCTTGTATAGACTTTCGCGGATTGAACAGGATTACGGTTCCTGATCGTTATCCGATGCCCCTAATCGCTGACATCCTTGAAGCCATTAAAGGTGCCAGGATTTTCACCAAGCTAGATTTGCGAGGAGCCTACCATCTCATTCGTATCAAATTGGGAAATGAATGGAAGACGGCTTTTAGGACGCCATTTGGTCATTATGAGTACCGCGTGATGCCATTTGGATTGTCCAATGCACCGGCAGTTTTTCAGCGCTTTATGGACCATCTATTCTCTGACATTCTCCTGCATTCAGTTATTGTTTATCTCGATGATATTTTGGTTTTTTCTAATACCCCCACTGAACACATTGGTCATGTTACGGATGTACTACAGCGCCTTCTAGATAATCATTTGTTCTGTAAGCTGGACAAGTGTGAATTTCATCAAGACAGTGTGGCATACTTGGGATTCATTCTATCCGCTCAGGGGGTTTCTATGGATCCCCAGAAGGTTTCTGCTATCCGAGACTGGGCTTCTCCAAATTGTGTTAAGGATATCCAGCGATTCCTGGGGTTTGCCAACTTCTATCGGCGATTTATTCCCAGATTCTCTGAGATCATTTTACCGTTAACGGCTCTCCTCAAGAAAGGGGTTCCGTTCCATTGGTCCAGGCAAGCAGAAGAAGCTTTCACCTCCCTGAAAGACTGTTTCATGACAGGGCCTATTCTACTCTCTCCTGATCAGGGAAAGCGATTTATTGTAGAGTCGGATGCCTCCCACTTTGCCCTTGGAGCTATCCTTCTTCAAGAAGATGAACAGGGGGTGGAGTGTCCCGTTGCGTATATGTCTAAGACCCTTTCTCCTTCAGAACTGAACTACACAGTCCTTGAGAAGGAGTTACTTGCCATCAAACGGGCTTTTGAGGAATGGCGACATTTGCTGCTAGGAGCCCAATTTTCGGTTGAGGTTCGGACAGACCACCACAATCTTCGAGCCCTTCAGAATGCACAAACTCGGAATAGCAGACAAGCCCGTTGGGCTCATTTTTTCTCTCCTTATGAAATCGTGTTTACCTTCATTCCCGGCAAAAGTAATTTAAAGGCTGATGCTTTATCTAGGAAAGAATCTACCGAGTGGGCTCACTTCCGGGCCGAACCTTTATTTCCCAATGCTCGTTTTGTGCATGTGATTTCTAGTTTTCTTCAGTCCGTAGCAAGCGCTACGTTGGTTTTCCAACAGGATAACCCTGACCTGTTTCGGGCACTGGGACTCACTGTGTTTCAGGATTGTGCTTACCGACATCAGAAACTGTTTTTACCCTCGGCGGAACTCCAAAGGTCTGTTCTTACAATGTGTCATGACTCCCTCATGGCTGGTCATCGAGGAGTCAACAATACTATGGAACTGGTCCGCCGCAACTTCTGGTGGCCTAGTCTTGTGGAGGATGTTAAACAATATGTGGCTGCCTGTACCGTCTGTTTACAATCAAAGGCACCTCGATGTTCCCCCTTGGGTCTACTCACGAGAATGCCCGTGCCGGTTCGTCCATGGCAGATCATTTCCACGGATTTTGTAGTGGACCTTCCTAAATCAGCGGGATGTACGACCATTATGGTCACTATTGACTTCTTCACTAAAATGGCCCACTTCGTGGCCTTGCCTAAAGTACCTACCTCAGCGCAGATGGCAAGGATCTTTATTACGCATATTTTTTCTGTTCATGGCTTACCGGATACTATTGTTTCGGATAGAGGTCCCCAGTACACGTCTAAATATTGGCAGCAACTGTGCAAGATGCTTGGTATTACCCGCGCCTTGAGCTCGGGTTTTCATCCGCAAACTAATGGACAGACGGAACGATTGAATCAGACCCTTGAGGGCTATCTCAGATGCTATGTTTCAGCATCTCAAGACAATTGGACGGAGTTATTGTCGTTGGCTGAATTTGCTTATAATAATGCGCATCACACATCATTGGGATCCAGTCCTTTTCACTGTTCCTATGGGTTCCATCCTACCTGCTTCCCTGTGGGGGTATCGTCTGCATCTTCTTTCCCGGATGTAGTCTGTCTGCTGCAGGATATCCAACAAGGTCACCAGAAGGCTCTGTCTTCTCTTCAGAACGCTCAGGAACGGATTAAACGTTTTGCTGATCGCAGACGCTCTCCAGCTCCGGTTTTTGCATCCGGGGACAGGGTGTGGTTGGCCTCTCGATTTCTTCCTCGACATCTGGTGCCTTCCAAACTTTCTCCTAAGTACTTTGGTCCATTTTCTGTGCTTCAACGTTTGGGTGAGGCGGCCTATCGTCTACGTCTTCCTCCTTCCTGGTCTAGGATTCACCCAGTATTTCATGTTTCTCAGCTTAAGCGGGACGTGGCGGATCGCTTTTCTCGTCATCTGGTTGCTCGTCCTCCTCCTGTTTCGACTCCTTCGGGGCCGGAGTTTGAAGTTGCCGGCATTTGCGATTCCCGTTACCACCGGGGCCGTCTTCAATACTTGGTGGATTGGCGTGGGTACTCGCCGGCTGAACGGTCCTGGGAGCCGGCTTCTGCCGTTCATGCTCCACAGCTGGTTCGCCGCTTTCATCGTTCTCATCCCGGCAAACCGGGTACGTCAGCTCTTTGGAGGGGGCATACTGTCATATTCCATAGAAGGAGGTGGTCGTTGTGGCGCCGTTGGTCCCAATCACGGGTGGCGGCCATTATTTCTCCAAAGATGGCGGCGCCATCCGAAGGCGGTATTCCAGCCTTGCAAGAGTTGCTGGTTATTGAGGCTCCTCCTCCTCAGCAGAGATCCGGTTATCTTGCGGCAAGCACAACGCTCGAGTGCGTTGCTACTCTCCCCAGTCAGCGCTTCGTAAGTTCGTCACCTAGGCTTACCCTTACCTGAATTCTCATTTGTACCTTGCTAAATATCTCCTTCTGTTTCTGTCTTTTAGAAGCCTTCTTGTTGTACTCCAAAGGCAGAGACGCCGACTCGTAACCTTTATTTTCGAGTGCCAGTGCAGCTCGAAACAGATCCTTCTCCCTTCTACTGCAACCGCTTCCATGCGCTCCGGGTTGGACACTTCACATACATTGATTCTATTCAGCCGCTTCACTCATTTCCCAGCTGCTTTATTCATAAGGTTTTTGCTTCAAATCTAATCTGCCGCCAGGTACCCTTCTCTCCTTCTCTTCTATTTTCGTTTTTAGGAAGATCTGCCTGTTTCTACCTTCTGGTCTTTTCATGTTTCCTTTTTATATCGTATTAGACTCCCGAAGTTACATCACGTTATCCACGAGTCCTCGCTCTCAGTGTCTCACAGATGAAATCTGAATGTATGCAATCGTGAGACAATGTAGATCACAATCTCCTTTATAACGGGTAACTATTAGGCAACTGATATCCCGCATCTACTCTGTATTTCAGTGCAAACTTACCTTTCTCTAATCTATGCCTTTGTTATTTTTCTTTGCGGTACCTGCATTCAGTCACCTGGAACTGTGCTAGAGACTCGCCCTTCCCTACTCACAGAGAAGACTTCCAACAACTGAGGCGGTCAGGGTTTTCTTCCCCAGAGGGTTTCCCTGGGGAGTTCATTCCTTCCTTGTGCAAACTATCACGGGATAGGAGGAGATTCCCCCGGGGGGCTTCTCAATTTCAACACATCCAAGCTACAGGATCAGGTCAGTGGGTGCATGTTTACAGGGAACCATTATTATTTCTGGAAACTACAAATACTAGAACAGAATCACTACAGCTACAAGGGGAACCAGCCCATCTTGGGTTATGTGTAGACTCCTCTAGCCCATGGGTGGGATCCAATCAAGCACCTAACCCAGGGAACCTCCCTCCTAACTTCCCCCAGGAGGACAGAAATTCCCCAAATCCTGGGCAGAACTTTTTCCCCAGGTATCCACAAAATTTCCAACCCCAGAACAATCCATCCTTCTTTCCCCACTTTCCTGAGCCCAGACCACCTAATCCGGGAGAGGGGAGGCTAAGGGTGGAGGGGTACCCAAATATTCCCAACCCGGGGTATGACCAGAGAAGGGATAGCTACCCTTCCCGGGATCAGCCCAGGGGAGAAAACAGAACCCTGTATCAGCCTGAGCGGGTTTCACAGTTAGAGCGTCAGGTCCAAAACATGGCACAGGATCTGGGTCGCATGCTGAGGGCTCAACAGAACCCTCAGATGAGCATGCCGGCGCAGAATGCCCCAAACTCTGGACCTGGTGCTCCAGAACAATGACGGGGGCAGCACCCTGATAACCCACTGGTTCCCAGTGAGGAGGTACAAGAGGAAAGGGGGTGTAAAGCCTTGGAGGAAGCTTCCTTCCCCACTTGTAAACAGCTCCTAGAAACCCAGGAACTGGGAACAAAATCTCCTGCCCCTGAAAGTCTGCCACCCAAGGAGCAGAGAGGGGGTAGGAGAAACAAAGGACCCAAACAGACCCATTTTGAGGAGGAGTTATAGATCTTCGTATTTGAAGGAGAGGGGTCGCCAGAGGATCCTGGGAGAAGGATCTTCTCCTTCAGAGATGGGGAACTCCTCCCAAAGAAAAATGGGTCCCAAAGGATTCAAATCCAGACTGGGTAGATGTGGGGACTGAGCTAGCGCCGCCCATCATCCAATACCAGAACCAACAACATCAAAATCCCCTGGTTCAAACCCATCCTGGAGACTGCCTCCAAAAAGGGGGGGGGGCGGCCCAGAACTGGAACCAGGGGAACTCAAAAATCCTCCCATATCTAGTTGCCGCCTTGTCTTTGCAGATTCCCAAGACTCCCCACAGAATTCGGCCCAAATCTCTTCTCTCTCAATGTCCAAAACTAAAAAACTAACCCACCAGTTGTCCAAAAATGTACAATATCTATGCCCCCTTGCGGAGATGGAGGGAAGATACTATGCTTCGGTTCAAGTACAGGGGCAGGGTACAATTTTGGCACTGGTGGACACTGGATCCCAAGCTACCCTTCTGTCCAAAAAGGCCTTTGATAAACTGAATTCAGGAAGGGGGGAGAATTATCAAATTCCTCTCACCTCTCTTCCTGGAGAACTTCAGAACTTTGACGGGAAGGAAATTCCCGTCGAGGGGACTGCTGATTTGGACATTAAAATTGAGTGGCACAAGGCGAAGCACCCGGTCATAGTCCAGAAGGCACCCCTTGTTTACTAGGGAATGACCTCCTGAGATGGTTGTCACCCCTAATATACTGTGTAAACAAGGTCTTCTGGACCCAGAGTAGCCGACCAATAAAATTAAAACAGAGCGTCAACCATGTTAGTTTAAACAGCACATGCCACATGGTTGAACAAAATCTGACCAAATAGAATTTCACTTCCAGAACAACCAAATTCCAGACGTGACAGTAATAGCAGTAAGACAACAGACTGGTGATGGGGGGGTCCTCTCTATTTATGAAAATCAACCTTCCTTCCAGTCTAAGGTGGCACTCTACACTGGAAGGAAACACTCTGAAATTCTTTACCAATCCACAATCAGACATTCCCACTCCTATAGTCCAGAAAGATGAGAAATCAGCTCAGAGCCTGGCTGATATTCAGTAAATTGGAGAGCAGTTGTTCATCCCTGTTCAGTTAAATGAAGGGAAGGACTCTGTTCTCGCCCGAGTGTGTGTGAACAATGATAAGAGCTTCATCAGCAAAGCCATGTTCCGCCAACTCCCAAAAGATCCAGCTATTCCCACATTCAAACTGATAGACAAATGGGAAATGGATCTGTAAACACCCAACTCATAACATCTCCTGCCAAGCAGGTGTATGCTCAAAATCTCCATAGGCAACAAGAGCATGGTCCATAATTGTTGGGTCGTGAGAGACGTCACTGCTGCCTTTTACTTAGGCAGTGACATTCTCAATCGTTTTGCCATTAGTTTGGACCTAATAAACTTCAAAGCTTGGTCCCAATTAGTGGATAATCCCATGGGCTTTGATGATCCCGAAAAGCATTTAGGTCAGCTCAACTGCTGCCGTATGCAGTTGAAATTCAGATTGGAGAGGAAGTCACCATCCCAGAAAGGACCCGAAAATTTTCCCTGGAAGTGAAAGTTAAAAGAGGACTGAAATTGAAAAGCCTGATGCTTATATTCATGTAAATGCTTCTCTCCAACAGCAAGGGTTGGGGGTAAACCCAACACAACTAGTGAATGTAGAACATGACACCATTCCAATAGAGGTGGATAACAGCGACTTATAGAATATCACTCTAGCCGCAGGCACCATTATTGGAATGGCAGTTGATGACCGACATTTTTCCATTGATTTAGGCAATGAACTGTTAGGACCAATCCCCAAGGACTATTTTGACAGTGACAGTGATGACAACACAACACCAGACAGGATCTTGACCTGGCATGGAGGGAACTTCCTGGTGTACACTTCCTGCCCTTATGGTAAGGAAGATGTGACTTGTGACTTCAGGAGGGATGAGGTGATTTTCCAGGTCCATGAGGGCTGCCTTTCCCACCTGAAGCCACTAGTCCAAATCAGCACTTTGACCAGGGACTTCTCCACCCAGCTGGAGGAGGCTGCTGAGATAGCGAAACCAGAAGTCTTTCCAGGCTTCAGGCAGATGGTTGAAGAGAGAGTCAACCTAGCGGATGCCTGTGAGACTCTGCAGCAGAAGCAAATGTTGAAACACGTTTTCTTGGATTTTCAGGATCTCTTTGCAGTGAACTCATATGACTGTGGTCGCACCGAAATCCACACAACAACAATTCCCATGGGCCCTGGCATGACTCCAGTGTGTGTGAAGCAATATTGCTTTCCTCTCGCATCAATGGAGTCCCTTACTGAAATAATTAAGAACCTAGAGTCCCGCCGTGGGATAATCCGTCTAGTCCAGAGCACCTTCAATAATCCGGTGCTGGGAATATTAAAGCCAAACGGCCAGTGGAGACTCTGCGCCGACCTTAGGGAGCTCAACAAACGGGTCCATACTTCTCGATGACCTCTTCCCTAAATTGAACAAGGGCTGGCCCAGATCTAGGGGTCACAGGTATTCACTGCAATAGACCTGACCAATGGTTACTGGACTGTACCTGTCAGCAGGGAGGACCAATACAAGCTGGCTTTTACCTTTGGGGCCAGCAGTACACATGGACCGGGATTCCCTTCGGATACATCAACTCTGGCAATGAGTTTAACATTTTTCTACATAAGGCCATGCCCGACCTGGGTGGAAGGGGTAACCTGGCCTATGTAGATGATGTTCTCATCAAAAGCTCAACTGTCGGGGAACACATAGCTGAGATCCGTTATGTTCTGACACAGTTGAGGGCCGCCAGAGCAAAACTTTCCTTTCAAAAGGCACAGTGGTGTAGAACTCGTGTATATTTCTTGGGGCATGAGATTACTCCTCAGGGTCTCTGTCCCCAGGAAAAGAAAGTGGAAGCACTCCAGAAATTGAAAGACCCCACAACTCTGCGGGAACTAAGGAGCCTCCTTGGACTGACTAATTATAGTAGGAAGTTCATTGAGGGCTACGCAGAGATCACCAGACCCCTGATTCATCTTTTGAAGGGGCGGTCAAGTGGGAGTGGGGTCCGGAACAATCCGAGGCAGTAAGACAACTCAAAAGAAGCCTCTCACATGCGCCTTGCCTAGCTTACCCTGTCAGAAACAAGGAGTTATTCTTGGTGACAGGGTTCTCTAATACACGCTTGACTGCAGTATTATACCAAAAGCATGACAAAGTCAATAAAGTAATCTCCTATGCGAGTAAAACTTTTTCCTCTGTGGAGGAAGAATTCAACGATTGTGAGAAGCACTCCTGGCAACGGTGTGGGCATTGAAGAATTACCGCCCGTTTATCCAGGGGGAACACATCATAGTGGAGAGTCCACAACAGCCTCTGCAATATCTCCAAAGTGACAGAATCCGTGCCGGAAATGTGAGTAATTCCCGAATTACTTCCTGGATTCTGTCAATGCAAGGCTTTCCTGTGGAGGTCAGATATGGCCAAAACAAGAAGAGTCCCCGCACGCAAGGTCTGGCTGACTTGCATGATTGTGCCAGAGAAAACTGTCTCGAGGACGAGAGACTAAAAATCAAGGACAACATGTAGGCATACCTCAATTCCCCACACAAAGTCTTTGAAGAAGATAAGTGTGAGGGAATGCCCACTGTCTATGTGGATGGATGCTCTTACCATGTTGACAACAACGGGGAAAAAGAACTTGTGGCCGGCGTAGGGAATGCATGGGTGAATGAGATCCCAGAACCCTCCGCTGGGTACAAGTTTGGTCCCCGAAGTAGTCAAGTGGCAGAGTTGATGGCTGTGCATCAAGCCATCCTCACTGCTGTCCAACATCAACTCCACGAACTGGTCATAATCACTGATTTGGATTATGTACGGAACGGGTTCGTGGAGCACCTAGTTAATTGGAAAACCAGAGGCATGTTATGTGCTTATAAAAAACCCTTGAAACATTCGAAGTTAATTAAGAAAATTGATGATCTGGTCACCTCGAATGGGATGGCCATCTACTGGAAAAAGATCAAGGGTCATTCCAAAGAAGAGGGACCAGACAAAACTGGACATTTCTTAGCTGATCAGCTGCCCAAAACTGGGGCCCCATCCAAGGGGATCTAATTGAGATGGAGTCTGTGTTGGGGGAAATCCAGGTCACTGCTATCACTAGGTCCCAGACAAATGCTCACAATGATCTCTCAACTGCACAATGAAGTAAGGAGAACCCATATTCTGATTTGATTATGGCTCAGAAAGGGGATCCAATAATTGGTACATTTTATCAACACATTGAGGGCCCTGAGAACTTTCCCCTGACGGATACCGATTACATAGGGAAAGAGGACATCAGAGTGTTGATGAAATGTCCAAAAATGTTCCGAATCCAAGACGGTTTGTTGGTAAGGAAATCCCTAGCTGGCCATCATCAGTGGGTGGTTCCTACCTCATTCCGAAGCCTGATGTTAAGTCACGCCCATGATGCGGCCACAGCCGGTCATAGGGGGTTTCATACAACACTTGAAATCTTAAGAGAGGTTGCATACTGGCCACACATGGGGCAGGACCTCAACCAATACTTGAAGGGGTGTCTTGTGTGTGAACAATTTCAGCCAACATCCCTCACACACCGTGCCCCTCTCCAAAAGAAGGGGATGACACTGACATGGTCAGATTTGCAAGTAGATTTCATTGGGCCCGTGATTCGCTCCTCTAGAGGGAACAAGTTCATGTTGACCGTGACATGCCTGTTTACTAAATGGGTGGAATGTCTACCGGCCCCAAACTGAAAGGCAGAAGCAGCAGCTGCCCTGATGATCAACCACATCTTTTCGCGTTTTGGACTACCCCAAAGGATTGAGTCAGACAGAGGTAGCCATTTCACCAGTGAAGTAATGACAAAGATGTGGGAGATACTTGGGGTTAAAAGGAAGCTACACATTGCTTACCGGCCAGCCTCTGGTGGTGCAGTCGAGAGATACAATAGAACAGTTGTGAGTATATTAAGAAAGTTTGTGGCAGATTCTGGGCCAAGTTGGGATATTTGATTACCTCTTGTCCTAATGGCCATCAGATCTACCCCATCATTTGCAACTAAAATGTCACTGTTTGAGCTGATGACTGGATGCAGGATCGTGCTTCCCCAGCATCTGCTCTACATGACCCAAGAACAGACATTGATCAATGCCTCCACAACTCATGAGTATGTTGAAAATTTAAGAAAACACCTTCAACATGCTTTTGCCTATGCTCAGCGAAATCTAGAGAGATCTGCAGACAGCATGAAGACCCACTATGACTTAAAGACTACCAGAAAGGAATACAATGTACGAGGCCGGGTCTACTTATACAATTTCCAAAGGAACCAGGCCAAACAGCGAAAAATTTCTGCCTACCTGGAGGGGACCTTTTGAAATTGTAGACAAAATCTCATCAGTCGCCTACAAAATCTGCATCCCCAAAGGCAGTTTGGCAGAAGGGGAAGATAAGTGGGTTCATATTAATCAACTAAATTGTTGCCATCCTAGGCACACTCTGCAGCAACTGGAGGAGTCTTCGGGAACCCCAGAGGGGGCCACTCCGGATCCATAAAATTCAAACTCTAAAATCTTCCACATATAGTCTATAAAATACAATAATAAAAATGTCTCCTGATTTCTCAAAATGTATATGTCCGCCCCACTACATTAATAGTGGTGGGGAAATGTCTACAACTATGTTTTTGCTTTGTCATCCTAGGAGATAACCTATAGTTGATTGGAAACCATGGAGACCGAAACCAAGGAGGAATCCCCGGGGACCGGGAGGAAAGATCCGAAGGGCCTGGAGTATCGCTCAATACTCCTGTCAGGACTGGCAAGGAGAACCGATCGATCCACTCCTGATGGAGGAAAAGATGCTGAACTTTGCCATTGGTGGAATCAGAAGAGATGAGGCTGACATCCCAGTCTTGCGAGTTTCCATTGATGGACGTTCAATGCCCATCGCACGAGGGGGGGCTTGTGGGATGTCTCAACCCACTGGTCCAGGCCCTGCAACATTACTGTGCATTGCTGGCAGCAGAAACCTCAGAAATGGCCACTGGAAAGCATTATGCTCGCTGAAAATCACCCAAAATTGCACAGTAAAAATCTGAAAATAGGCCGGCACCCACTTTTGCCTATCTTAGTGAGCACAGGAGATCACTGCCAAAACCCACAATTGGGCTACCCACAAAGTAGCCTAAGATCACTTGAAAAAGCAATGCGCATTGCCAAAAAGAAACACAGAGCTGTTTGGAAATCCGTTTTCTTGATTGTCAAAAATGTGCAAGAATCATGGCTCATAAACCACCTAAAAGATTCAACCTTCTTGTTGGGTTTTCCACATTATTTTACTACAAGAATCCACATAAATATAATGTCCACAGAAGTATATGTTATCTGAACAAAGTCCACTTTTGAGGATTGCTTGCTGGAAGAAACCTGTCAAAAATGGGTGTAATACTGTTACTCACCTGTGTCAGAAGCCGGCGATTTAAAACATATCTTGTGTAAAGTTGAACATTGAACTCAAAATATGCCAACGAAAGACTTGCTATCAGAAGCCTAAGAGGTGGACACAATTCAAAACTATATTCTGAAAAAGCTTGAAGTAAGAAATTGGTTGATGTATTTGTGAAACATTTGAGTTACATATTAAGACAAGACAATTTAGACATTTGGTTTAAGAGTTAAAGTTTCCCACACTGTGCTTCAAACATATTCCACACCTTCTCCCTGAACATAGGAAACTTCCCCCTGCCCTTTTCTAAGAGAATGGCAGGCTGCTGTGAAAAGGAACTAGGAGGGGTACCCTGGCCTGTTGCTCTGAGTGCAGACAATGGAGTCCTTGAGCTGAATAGGAATGCTAATTCGGGTGTGACTGACAACAAACTGCTCTGGCAGAAAGGCAGGCCATGTGACCTTCTGACTCAGCCCAGCTCTGGAGGCGGGCCAGACTGAAATTGTTGATTTGACATTGGATTAAATGTATGTTTAGAAAAATGCTTATAGCAAAGTGCACTGAACTGACAAAAATATGAAACTTAGAGATTGTTAAAATGAAAAATTAACTCACAGATTAAGACTAAGTTGGAATCTGTGCGATGTTCTGAGACTAAACCCCAGAATTTATTCATATTGTAGCCATTGTGTTTATATTAGGAACATGAAGAATTACATAAACGTGCCCGGAGGGGACGTGCATGCATGTATAAACAATTGGTGCAGAATTAACATTGAGAAACCCACCAAAAGCGCAAAAAAGTTGTCATTTATGAACCATAGTTCGCAGGAAGATGGGAGTTGAACAGAAATGTACCTTAAGCAATCTATCATGTAATTATGCATTATTAACAAGTTGTGCATCTTGGAAATGTTTTTTTGGGAAAATAGAGTTTCAATGTAAACGCAAAGGGGAGGGATTTCTTTTGGGCCATAAACCCAGCATCTCTCTGACACCTGATGACACACAATTCCTTTCTCAAATCAGGGGACAGGGAATCCTCTGACCTATCAGATCCTTAGAGGGTTGGGCATAGATAATCAGCCTCCCCACCAACTTTGGAAATACATAAATAGGGACTGCTGAGGACATGCAGGGACAGACTTTTTCCACTCCTCAACTGATTTCTTGGCGAAGCACCCTGCAGAAAGATCCAGGCTCCAGACAGAGATCTAAAGACCAGACTCTAGAACAAAACTCTAGAACTTTAAAGCAGAGAGGCCTAACCCAAGAAGCTGAACCCTTTTTCAGCAGGCCTCAGAGTCTTTTGTAACCTGATTCTAACCCCTAAACTTCCAAGGGGCACCCCACAAAATCCAACAGCCTGGCTGAGCTGTTTTGCTGTTCTAGCTAAGAACCCAGTGCTAGAACCAAGATCCAGACCCACAGAGCAGAGCTGTAACCCAGAACCAACCCGTCATATCCAGTCCAAGAGGCCGCGCAGACCAGAGGGCCTTGCTGAGAGCAGAACCCAGTGCCTGAGACCTGTCCGGTGGCGAGAGAAATTCCAAATTCTTGACCAGATCTTTGACGGGCCCATTCCATTCCAAAGCCATAGGAGTGAGTATTTAGTTTAGAACTGTCCATAGTCATCTCTTAGTTTAAAGTGGTCCTATTCAACCATTCCAACCTATCCATAACTGCATCATTGAATCTCTTTTGTCTATTCTACAGTCTTCTCTGCTCCACATAATCCTTGATAATGGTAGTGATGATCATCTTGGCGCTAATATATATTTTCTGGAGAAAGGCAATCCTCTTGTTCAGACAGAAACCATCCGGAGGCGCCTCTGGATAAGTGGCTGGGCTGTTGTGTAATTGGCGGCTCCATAGACTCTGTAGTATTAAGAAATCTTTGTTTCAAATCTTCAATAGAAAACCCAAAAGAAATTCCATTTCCTTATAGTTTTGCTTTCATCGTGTTTCACGCACGCAGAAAAGTTACTGCGATTTCGCATTTGGCTACATTTCATTCCATAGAAAAACCGCTATTTCTTGCTTTCAACTTCTGAACTTCGTTTTCCATCTGCTAATCATTCTATAATCATTGCTAGTGTTGACCTGAACCAATCCAAAGCAACTCTCACTAGTTCTGAATCCATTTAGTGAATTAAAGTCATTTTTAGCATTTTCCCATTCATTGCGAATCACATTCAAAAGCATTTTGACCTGTTTTTAAAAGCATTCCTGTTCTCTCTAAGCTTACTGGTGGGAAGTGGGATTGAACTGTATTGTTGATTGTATTCCGGATACCTGTGTGCCCTCATTCCATCTCTTCATATTGCATATTTGGGGGGGGTGAGTTACAACAGGGGAAAGAGTGATCATATTGTCTTTTGATTGAAGTCATATCAAGTTTTATTTCTGTGTTGCATTCTTTCATATCACTGCATTTCCTTGAACCACACCAAGTATTCTCTGCTACATAATCCTCCTATTGCTACTCCTAATTGATTAAAGAGATTGTTGATATTGTAATATTACCCATTGCTGATCATTGTTCATATTCCTAAGTGTGATATTCAGAGATTATCCATATTTATAAAAGTGTGATATATATATATTGTTCAATTCTTCAAATAAATCTTTTAATTTGCAGAACAAACCTATTTCTTGTTTCAGTGAGACCGGGGGAATTCAAAGAGAAGGCCGTTATATAAGGGTACATCATCCAGAATTAAACAAACTTTGACACAAAAATATATAAATAAGTGTTTCCATTGGGCATTCCATACTAGGCATTGACTTAGTTGGAGTGCTGGATTGAAATCACTTACAGTCCTCACAATGTATTGCATACAGTTTACTTTCCAAGTGCAAGTAGCATTTGCTTAAAGGAATCATCCACTGCTACGTATGCAGAATTGGTCTAGGCATCATGTTGAGGTACATATTTGTTTGTATTGGCCACTCTTTTAACTTTAAATAGATCCTCGATAATGGAACTTTTTACGGACATTTTACCTTCGCGACTGATTAAATCTCTTGACATATTATTATTTTCTTTTTTAAAACACATTTTTTTGATTTTATTTAGACATTACATAACACAACTTGGACTCCAAGGGAATCAAATCACACTAACTCACAACCAAGACATGGATCCATGATAATCAAACACATGCATCATATTACTTTGTTGTTAATAGTATTACAACGGTTTTATGGACGTGTGTCAAATTGTTGATAGCACTTTATTGCACCTCTTCCCGTTTTTGCCAAATTGTCCGGGTTTTCCCTGGGCATCCTCTGGCATTGTACAGCAGTTGCTCTATTGCTATACACATATTTACATCTGTGCCCCATTGTTCATATTGCGGACTCTCTCCAGCCCCCTATGACTGTGCTATGTTCCTTTTAATCAATGCAGTGGTGGTCAAGAAGAGGGCCTTTTACTATCTTGTCATTGCCCCCTCTTCTTCCACTCCTAATAATATTAGTTTAGGGTCCCTTGGGATAGTTCGTCCCAGGACTCTTGAAAGTTCATCACAGCATTGCTGCCAGTATTATTGGATGTTGGGGAAGTCCCAGAGTATGTGGTAGAATGTACTTTCTTCCGTGCAGCATCTCAGGCATGTTTAGTCTGCAATTTTGCCCCGAAGATGGAGCGCTACTCTCGGGTAGTACACCCTATGCAGTATCTTAAACTGGACAAGCCTGAGTATGGACGATATTGCTGTTTCACATGGGTACATTATAATTGTGACCCAGTCCTTGGGCAGGATATCCCCTACATCTTTCTCCCATTTCGCCTTCAGGCTTAACAATTCAGGGGTGCCAAAGGAGGTTAGTGCATTGTACATAGTAGAGGTAATTTTAGTGTCAATACTTTATAGAACTATATTCCTCTCTTTTGGGGTACAGTCAGGCATATCAGACAGGGCTGGGTGGGTTTGTCTGTAGTGCATGTTGTAGTTGCGAACGTCTATTACGCTCGGTAGCGGAAAGATTGAAGCTGGAGGTTAGATCTTCAAAGGGTATCAGTTTGCCATTCAATATAACGCCTCCAACCCTCATTATCCCAGTGTGTTCCCAGCTCGGCCATCTAGGGAGTTTGCCTACCTCAGGGAGGTTCTTGTTTCGCCACAGGGGTTGTACCGGTGTGATTTTATTGTCCCACCCAATGTATTTATGTGCTTCTGTCCAGATGAGTGTTTTATGTGTTGCAATGTTTCGGGGGGAGGTTAAGTTTGTGGTGTGGTAGAGGTCTTCCAGTGGGGCGGTTCTTGGAACCCCCATTATGTCATCCTTGATGTGTGGTAGTGTTTTGTCCCCATGCAGCATGTCATTGACTGTTCCCATTTGGCTTGGCCAATAATACGTTTGCAGCCAGGGTAGTCCTATGCCTCCTTCCCATATGGAGTGTTGCATCGTTTGTAGCGCTATATGTGGGCATCCGCCATTCCACAGTCACTTCCTGATTATGCTTTTGATCTTATGAAATTCTCATGGTGCAATGTACAATGGTGCATTTTGGAGAATGTACAGAAAGCGAGGCAGGGTCATCATTTTAAATAATGCTGCTCTGCCAAGCAGGGTCAGGGGAAGAGAGATCCAGTGGCGTACATGGTCCCTGAACCTCTCCGGAGACTGGGTGCAGATTCCTGGCCACGTATTTGTCTAGTCTCTGGGTTATTTCTATGTCCAGATAGCGAAAGTGGCTTGTTTCTATTTTATACGGACAGTCTGCTGGAATTCTCCCTCACCTCCCATTGGGAAAAGTATTGATTTGGACCAGTTGACCCAAAGGCCACTGAAGGCCCCATATCGCTTCAGTAGATCTGTTAAAATGGGACAAAAGTCCACAGGGTCACTCGGGTAAATCAACAGGTTGTCTGCATATTGGGAAACTTTGTCTTCCCACCCGGCTGACCACCGGAAACCTTTCCATGATTGCGTATTTCTTAACAGGGCAGCTAGAAGTTCTATTGCTGGGGCAAAGAGCATTACAGATAGTGGGCACCCTTGCCTTGTTCCTTTCCCAAGAGTAAATGGTGTCGACGGCCACCCATGCACTCTGGTTTCGGCTTTGGGGGAGCTATAGAGGAGTCGCATCCAACTCATATAATATTCCCCAAATCCCATGCACTGCATTATCTACCAAAGTGCCTCCCAGTGGACAGAGTCAAAGGCCTTCTCAAAGTCCATTGCCAGTAGTGCCCGGGATTCCTGTAGGGTAGATGTCTTTTCTATTGCTGCATGGAGCCTGTGTATGTTCATGCACATGGATCTTTGCGGCATAAAGCCACACTGGTCCATGTGTACTAGTGATGTTATGACTCCCTGCATTCTGTTAGCTAGTCCTTCGCCAAAAGTTTGGTTTCGCTGTTTATTAGAGATATTGGTCTGTACGATCCACATTTATCTGGGAGTTTATCTTTTTTAGGTATCACAATTATGGTGGCTTTCCTAAAATCTGCGGGGAGATGGCCTCATTCTCTCGAATAGTTGTACATGTGCAGTAGGTGCGTGGTCACTTCGCTCGGTCCTATTTTCTTCCATGTTTCTATGGGGAGCCCTTTTGGGCCCGGTATTTTCCCTGATAGTAACTGCGACATGGCCACCACTAGTTCTTCTTCTGTGATGTCCTTTTCCAGCAGTGCTTTTTGTTTGTCATTTAGGGAGGGGGGAGGAATTTCATCTAATATCGAGACATCAACGGGAGCATTTGGTGGTTTGTATGTCTGTATAGTATGCCGCAAAGCCCTCTGTTATGTCTTCGTCGGTTACCAGTGGATCTCCATTATCAGGTTTTATAACTCTGACCTGGCTGTGCACCTCATCCGTGCGTTCAAACCAAGCTAGCATTTTGCTTGCTTTATCGCCTGATTCATATATTCTAGCGCGCATCGCTCTTTGTGGTTGATTTGTGCAGTCTAGGGCTACATTCTGTATACATTTTTGGGCTAGCATTAATGCTTGGTGTGTTTCAGGCAGGTCTAGGGAGAGGTGAATCTCCTCCAGTCGTTTTACGCTTGTTTCCGCTTCCTCCAGTGATTTTTTGTGCTTCCTCTTGTGGGCAGTGATTCAGGATAGGAACTCTCCTCTAAGTACCGTTTTGTACGCCTCCCACAGTACACAAGGATCTCTCACTGATCCAGTGTTGAGTTCAAAGCAGTTCTTCGCAGCGGTTTGTATTTGTTCTATAATGTCTGGGAAACCAAGGTAATAGCTGCAGAGGCGCCAATATGGTGGGGGGAGCGGTCTCTCTGTCGTCATCTCTATTACCAATGGGGAGTGATCCGATATAGTCCTCGGGAGCAGGGTTGCAGTGATAGCTTTGTGTATATTTGTCGTTGGGAGGAAGAAGTAATCTAATCTCGAGAGGGAGGCATGGGCCCCAGAGTGGTATGAGTATTCTCTTGTGTTGGGTTGCAGGTCCCACCACAAATCCCTCAAGCCCAGTTCAGTCACGAAATTAGGAAGTTTGGTATTGGTTCTAGGGTTTCTTACTCTTAGGTGCGTGCGGTCTAGTTCTACATCCATGACTTCATTGAAGTCTCCTCCCAGGATGAGGGTGTTGGACATATCATTGGCAAGTACGGGGATAACATCCTCTATTAATGTTGATAGTAGCATAGGTGGTGCATAGATTGCTAGAATAGCTATCGTTTGGTTCCAGAGATTCCCTGTGGTGTATACAAATCTGCCTCCTGTGTCTTGGGTTACATCAGGGGGAGCCTCTTATGTATTAATATAAGGACCCCTCTTGAGCCCATCGTAAAGCCAGCGCGAACCGCCATGCAGTAGTTGGTGCATTGGAAGAGGTTACAGTTGGTACCTGCCAGGTGTGTCTCAGTAAGAAATGCTATGTCTTGTGAATGTCTATGAAGTAGCTGTGTCACCAGCCTCCTTTTCACACTGGTACCTAGTCCATTGACATTCCACGTTAGTATTTCTAGTGTCCTATTTTTATGTTCAGGTGAGGTCATTGTGAGTGCCGTGCATATGTGGGGGCGTAGTGTTAGAGTACTTGCTTGCCCAGTGGTTTGGCCATTTTGTGTTGTATTGTGATTTCAATGAAGCGCCAGTGTATCGTTTTTTGGATCAGTGCATAACAATAACTAGAATAATAGTAAAGAAAAAAAAACCTTCCTCCCCCTTCCTCATACTCCACCCAACTTGAAGCATCTGTCGCCTGAACTTTTGCCTGGCCACTGTGCAAGAATACAGTCAGTCGTCAAGCATACTTAAACAATCTGTAACAATTTCTATCCCCAACAGCCTCATGTTACCCTTGAACTTGGGTCCGGAGTAGTGTTCGCTCTTGGCGGGATGGGGGTTTGCCTCTGACTATTGCACCAATATCATCTATTCCTGGACATCTTAGTTGTGTATCTTGCCATTGTCCTGCATTCAACCTTCCTTGCGTTCCACGGGCCCCCTGGTGTGTGTTTCATTGCTCATCCTGGCTCTCACTCGTCTTCCCTGTGAGGCAGCGGTTCTTGGTCATGCGGCAATTGTTGTATCGGTGGCGGCTCCCGTTCTGACTGGGCCCAGGGTTTGTTATTCCTGTTGTTCCTTGCATTTCTCCTGCGCCCCTCGATATGCTTTTCTGCCCATCTCCATGCTTTAGGATCTGTAAAATGAATGGTGGTGCCTTTGTGATAGATTTTGAGTTGGGCTGGGAATAACTGCCTTTTAAGTTGATCAAATGTTTGTCCAGCCTTTTGCACTTCCCTGGTGTAGTCTGGGAAGAAGGCAATTTTGGAACTATTGTATGTCAGAGTACCCTTGGCACGTGGATGTTAGAGCAGTGCATCCCGGTCCCTGTAATTTAGGAGCTTTGCAATCACAGTATGTGGCAGGGCACCAGGCACTGGTCATCCCGATGGCATGCGGTGGGCTCCCTCTATTGAGAAGAACTTGGAGAACGAGTTTGGTTCAAACATGTCAGTGATCCATTGTTCCAGGAACAGTTCCATACTTGGTCCCTCTGTGTTTTCTGGCAAGCCTAGAATTCGGACGTTGGTGCGCCTTGACCTTCCTTTGCTCTTGTCCACTCTTTCTTCCATTGTTTTCAGTCTTGATTGCACGATGGTCAGTTGTTGTCGTAGTTCACTCAGCCCATCCTCAGCCCCAGATATGCGCTGTTCTGCCTCGCTAGTGCGTGACGTTAGTTTTTGCAGGTCATGACAGAGGAGTGACACATCCATACTGATGCCATCCATTTTTTGTTCCATAAAGGCCCTGGAGTCTGCGATGGCGGACATAACATCTTTTAGCGACATTGAGCTCTCTGCTGCAGCCATAGAGTCTTCTTGTTCCTGTCCTTCTCGGGCGTGTGTGACTGACAACGTGTATTGATCGATTCTATTTTGGGCGGGTAGCTTCTTGGTCTTATCCTTGCCCATGTTAATCGGTGTTGCACTTGGTATGTGTGGTGATCGATTTGTATAGGGTATTGCTGAGTTGCCTTGTCTTGTTGATACTGTGCTCCGGGTCAGCCGTCTATGTTTCTGATGCTTTGCCCTTTGTTTCAGTACAGCGATGTTGCTTTCCTGGGTGCACCCCCGCTAGGCAGTCTATGCGTGGTAGTAAGCTTTCAGGGTCAAGGTTGATGCCTGCTGCACGGTGTTGTAGGTGAGCGATCTGCGAGCTTCCAGAGTCTATCTTTACTCTATTGCTTGTATTCACTGTGAGACCGCTGGTCAGGCCTCCGCTGCCGAGTCACGAAGTTCCAGTGCCAGTTCAGTCATTTCGTGTCCCTAAGGGAGGTTCCTGATGTTTATTCTGTCTTTTTTGCTCTAGCGTGGTGTGCACTGGAAGCGCAAGCCATCCGGTATAGTCAGCTGGTCACGGATCTCTGTGTACAGGCTGGGAGTGGCTCCATTGTATATCACCACCAGTGACACAGAACTGATGTCTATCTTGGATTGCCCCAGATAATTCAGGCAGGCAATACACGTGCACAGTGCCACTGCGCAAAGTCAGTTATAGTCTTGGTCAGCAGAGAACATGGGGATCACTCCTCGTATTGACCACCAGGGTATGTGCTGGTGGTCTGCGAGGGCCGTAGTCCTCCCAGGCGGGACTGCGGAGGAGGGGAAAGGGTCCAGTCCTCCCTCCACTCGGGCAGCAGTTCACACACAGAATTCCTGTGTTGGCCTCGGGGCCACAGTGGTATGAGGTCAGCAAATATATAGAAAAGGAATACTCACAGGATCCGCTCCCCCACACGCACTGCTGCTCTTCCGTTATTCGGATTATAGCATCACTCCTCTGCCTCATTCAGCACTTTTTGCCCACATTGTCTGACGTGATGTGCATGGCTCAGGCGGACCAAGGGTGGGGCGTACGGATGAAAACAAACTGATTCCCCCTCTGCTTAAGTTTGTTTTCTTTCAGGAGGAGGCGGCAATCGGGGCTGTTGGGTAGGGCCTCAGTAACAAGGCTGTGCAGCCTCCCATGTGGGTCGGTTCTGTATGCAATTCACCGCAGTGCTTGTTCAGGCAGCCTCGCAGCACGTGGGATTCCTCTCCCGCAGAGCACTGTGACAGTTTGACTCTTCTCCCCTGTCAGGCAGGCAGTTCATAGAAGGTTGTGGGTTGACCGTAGAGGGTCTTCACCGTGTGTACTCTCCCTTGTGTGTGCTGACTCCAGATTTGGGCACCCTCACGGATTCACAGCTTCTTCTTTGGCGGGAGGGTTAACGCTCATATATTTTCAACTGCCCGTGCCAGTGGTCCGTGTATCAGCCCGAGGGGTGCTCGGGGACCGGTACCCCCCACTCAGGCCCATAGCGGGCAGGGTAGCCATGTCCATCTGCCCGCACCGGGCAGGTAGCGCCCGCCCCGAGTCGTCCTGGCACCAGTGCAGCACGGGCTACTTCCCGTTGCTGGCACTTGTTAGATGGTCAAAGGGTGGATTCCAGTTCTCCGGTCGGCACCTCAGCACCTTTCACAGCCCTCCGGGTTTGTACTGCAGCTCACGGCCATCTTGGCGGTTCCTCTTCACTCTCACGTGGGTTTCTTTCCGCGGCTCAGCTTTCGATTCAGAGGCTGATTTCAGAGCCTGTATTTTGCCCAGTTGTTCTCCATGTGCTTATCGATCGGCAGGGGTGCTTCTTTGTCCCATATCTGTCATGGATAGCAGGCTGTTTTCAGGATGTATTCGGCGGCAACAGGAGCTTCAGGGACTCACGTCTGCATTGCTCTGCTGCTGGCCATGCCCCCTCCCAGGACATATTATTGGTAAGTCAACGACTGATATGGTTATAATTCATGTTAATTCTAGAATAATTTTAATCTGATATTAAAGAAGCAGAAATCATTTCTGGGTTTGGATATAATATCTATCCTTTTAATGGTTCATTGCCATAGGAGCCAGGTTTTGGCCCTTTATTCAATGACAAATCCTGCCAACATGGATGTTGACATTGCAATGAAATGTGTAGTTAATAAATGTGGATGTAGATATGTGTATATTTCAATTGGAAAGGAGCCTCGCTTGTTGATTGAGAATATTGGTCATGGTTGTCTGCGGCCCTTTCAGTCTCTTTAGACATAGCCCCACTCCCTTTAATATAATGGCATAGAATAACCGACTATACAGGAGTTTTATGCAACCAAGTCAGGCAGCCCCATTGTTATCTTTGTATGAAATCTTTGCCCTTTAGGAAGTTGAGTTAGTTGACCTGACAAGGTTGGATGGATTTGGTATATTCTTGAATGAGGTGAAAAGGTAGTTATGGGGCATCCTAGTGGGGGTATCCTTATGGGTGTTAGCATTTTATTTCTTCCAGGTAGTGAAAGAATCGAGGGTGACTCCTCCGATATATTAGCTGTGAAATTGTCGTGTTGGGGTCAGGACCAGACATTATGTTGAATATTAATATATATTGGAATGTCAATCAAACACATGTGAAGAACCTCTTTAATTTTATGAATGACTTGTTGATCGTCTGGTTTAGCCAGCATGATTCAACCAAGGTTATGATAATGGCTGACCATTGTACAGTCCCAGATTGGGATAGTCTACTACAAGAGCAGACTCATCAAGATAACGGGGAATGCAGCGGGAAGAAAGAATGAACCCCTGGGCAATTTTCTATTTAAATGGGAACACAGAAGAGGATATCCCAGAAAAATTCACATGCAAAGAGAATTGAATACATTGATTTAAGATTATATGTATGTATCAGAAAGCCTCTTGTCGTTGTTGTGAATAAAATGGTGATTGTACATTGTTCTGCCAGTGACGACCATGCTTGTCTTTCGCTATTATTGTGTAGAAGAGCAGGTGTACATGTCATCTCTACTTGCCACCCCCTCACCTCTGTCATATTAGAACAGTAGTAGGAGAGCATAATGTGTGACACCAGGTATTGTCCCAATACTGCTTCAAATGATATGATAGACATTATGCACTCAGACAACCACATTGAATGAAGCCTCACAAGGACGTGATGGAAGGATGTCTGCATACACCATTGGACGGTGAGGAGCTATAAGTGAATTCTGATGAGGGCAGAGTGACGTCAGGAAGAGAAGACACAAGGATGCACTGAAAAGATATGCAACTACTTAAAGAATACAAATGTAAATAAAGTAACACGAGAAATATATAATCAAATATGAAGAAATCATGTGCACCAAAGAAATAAGTGAAAAGAGACGAAGTGAATGCACATATGCAGAAATGCAAGGTAGATAATACAAATATGGCCTCATCATAAGTTGGCCTTAGCCCTTAAATGTGGCAGTAACGATATTACTGCTTCATTTAAGGGTTGGCCCAATCATGATTCAGGAGTTAAATGGGAGTTTTATCTCTAGCTTTTTGTTGGAGGTAAAAATGTCCCTTACTCCCCATTATTGGTGGTTTTACCACCAGCACAATTTCTGCCTGTGATAATAGTACCCCCAACCCCATTGGGACTAACACACCCAATGGGGAATGGAAACTTACCACTGTACCGTTACTCATGATCCGGCACTAATAGCGCTTGACCGAGCAGTGGTAACACTATTTGCACTGGGGGTATCCCATCATTATTACCACCGGGAAACCACCAGACTCCTGATGAGGCCAATAGAAGCTTGCTGCAGAAGAAAATGAAAAGTGACTAGAGCGGCCATGATGAAAAGATGGACACGCGACTTGTGTTAAAACCATTCAAGCTACCTCAGAAATAGACATGGGCTGCAGAGCTAAGAGACGCTGGAAAAACAGTTGCATATGCAGGAACAGAATATTTATTGCCCTGGGATTAAGAATGCCACATCAAGGAATAACTGGAAGGCACAAAGGGAGTCAAGAGGATAAGCTATGTATGTAACACAGATTAGATTAACCAAAGAAGAAAACATCTGCAAATGCAAACTGTTGAACAAACGCGGATGCAGAAAGCATATGTGCGGTAGAGCAACCAAGTCTCCAGAGGCCAAGAGGAGTAATGACATCCAGCCTACTTGAATTAAATAGCTTTAAATAAAAGGTCAAAATTGAGTCGTGGTCTCCTTACACGTGATTCAGAACTAGGGAACAAGGACTATTCATTAAGCTACAGACAAAGATAGTGGTTTACCCATACTCCCTTAAATGTCCCAGAGAAGAGAACAGTCTGCAAGGTCAACTACAAAGAAGAGGCTTTGGCTGAGGGCCTGATCGATAGGAGATGATGGCCTAATTGGGCAAGTGGGTAGTAGCACCCGGGGTTTGTTTTTGCTTACATAATGCTTACATGCCAAAAGTCCAAGATTGGGAGAAAATGCCAACCAATTGTGAGGGTCTATAGCGGTGTGTTACAGATTCTTGCAGAAGTGAATCTGCAGCTGTTATTCTGCGACTAATATTCTACTATAGTATGCATTATACATATTTGGAGGTAGCTCAAGGAGTACCTACAGATAAGAGGCTTCCAATAATGTTACTAACACTTCAATGATCTATAGGTACATATGTTCCCTTAACCAATCCCTCCTGTCAATAGGTTTTTAAAGTTTGCCACGCAGGATGGCGTTATAGCTTACGTACATTGAGGTATAAAGCCTTTGTATAATTACATTATTAGTGTGAGTGTGTGGACTATGAATTGTTGTTCGCCAGATTACCCTACTTTATTTGAGCTGATAATAAAGTAGTATTTTGCCATATTCTTTGGGTCTGTTTGGTTATTTGGGTCTGAGATTGCCACTGGTAATTCCATCTGGCACTTGGAACGCTCAGGTGCTACTGCACAATTGCACTTGTTTTAGTCCACCAAATGAGGGAACGGAGGCCCGTGGACCTACAAGTCTCTACTCCAAAGAAAAGTGTACACTGGTCTAACAAAGCCTTTCAGAAAGGTGATATATAATTAGAAGAGGTATGGAATCGCATAGGGCTTGGACAGGAGTGTTTCAACCTTAGTTCCCTATCGTGTTTGATTCAAAGAATCAGTGCAGAAGTCAGGGCATGAATCAACAACCAGAGAGGTTTTGAGAGGTGGAATAGCTTTGACTTGGTTATACAGTAGTCCAAAAAGAACCTGTGGTGGGAAATCAACATTTTGAATAATACTGATAGTGGAGCTGAGGAAACACAGTTATCAGACAGGTAAAGCAATTGTACCGTAACTGGTTAAAGTACTAGCAACACAGTGTAGATGAGAGAGCTGCCCAATAAATGTTGATAGTTTCTAATAAATGAAATCCAGCAATATTCTGGAAAAGGGCTAACAAGTTGTCTGGTGGCCACAGAGAAGTGTGCCAGTTGATTGATAATGAAAAAACACAAAAGAACAAACACAAACAAAAAAACCTTCTGCTGCAGTGCATGAAATGTGTACCATGTGTGAGTAGCACTAATCCTGCTACAAACATTCAATAGCATCCAGACTGCACTTTGATCTACTTCAGCAATAATCACCGGCTTCCTGGGCTGTATTGGATGATAGCGGCTCAAGTTAAGAGGCCCAAGCATAGTGAGGGCCTTTAATGAGGGTTCTGAGGCTGTTACTTGAAGGATTCGAAACTGCATCGGCAGACTCTGCATGGATGGCAAAGCGAGCGCTCCACTCGCTGTGCTATCTGACCCTACATAAGGAAGGAATCAGGAAGTTGAAAGGAGGATGGGTTAAAGACAGTGCATTACGCACAGCTAGTAGGAACATCCTTTCTACCATCTCTAACCTGACCCACGAGCTCAGTCTTAGGATGTGAACTTCCCACTACTTTAATTTTAGTATGAAAGCTTTGGACAAGTGAATCCGCACAGAAATATATTTCTAAATACTTAATTCCCTTGTCTCGCCTTACTAACCCTGTATCTCCCACATGACCCCTACAGCACCACTTTGACAGTGGAAGGAGTTCACTCATGTCCACGTTCTACATTAAGCCACAGATCCTAGAAACCCATCTATAACCCACAAAACAGCCTTTAACAAGCTGCCTGATCTGAGATAAACTGAAGCACATCATCAGCACATGCCACAAAATTCACCTCACATTAATTGACTTTCACAACTTTGACATCCACATTTATTTCACACATTTCCATTAAGGGTTCCAAGGATTTAACTAAAAATATAGCTGATAGAGGAAACTCCTGCCCAGTCCCCCTCTCTAATGTGAAGTACAGGGAGCAGACACCATTGGAATATTTATTTAAAATACCATAATACCATTAGGGATTTGTATATAACTTAAATAATTTGATGGATCTGTCACTGAACCCAACCAGTTGAGTGTTTTTCATAGTTATACCTATGTCTCGGGATAATAGCTCAGTGGCAATGTGCTCGCCTTGGAAGCAAGACGACATGGGGCAACACAGGATCGATTCCTGCGTCCGCGCTTAGAAGCGGGTGTTAAGCACGTTATAAATAATGTATCATATCATATGTGGTCCTGCATATACTTTTATTTAAGTCTGTGACTACCTGAGCTCAGAGATACTCACACACAAAGCCACAAACCTTGGGGGAAACAAAACATCTGCTCCCCACACACACCATGCTTCCAATCAGTAATTTACAAGATAGAAACACTAAAGCCCTCAGCCCAATGCAAGCAGTCTCAAGGAAGGTTAGAACAGCAAATGTAAAGTGATGGGCATTTAAAACACCTTTCTCCATTGGTATGGTCTCAACGGGTTGTAGGTTGAGCACTCTTGGGGAACGAAGTCCGGGGATCGGAAATTCGTCAGAGAGAAAATAGAGTGCGTCTGTGCACTTAGCCAGAATGAAGGTAGGTAGTGTTGGCCAAGTTCCTACTAGACACCCATGTTGAGTAGGCATGTGGGTGGGTGCGCTGAGGTAGCCCAGAGAGAATGTGAGAGAGACATTATGTGAAGAGCTTGACCGAATATTATCATGGGGGATAGCTGCATTCTAGTGTCAGAGGTGTTGCGCAATGTATGTTGGGAAGGAGAGGCAATATGTGAGCAGCTAAACCGAATTTTGTCATGAGGGATATCTGCTTTTTAGTACCAGTGGTGTTCGCACAAAGTAATTGAGGTATGAGAGAAATTTGAGCAGCTAGACCAAATATGTAATTCAAGACGGTGGAGAGGCCAGATATTGGGCCTTATTACGGCCATGCTGGTCCGGAAAAAAATGGCGGTAACAATGGTTACCGACACCTTTTCCTGATCCGCATACTCTGAGTCTGCCAGTAGGGGCAGTGAAGTACCGGCAGACCTGATTTACCGGTAGTTCAGGCCCCTACCAGCGAAAATTCACTCAAGCACCGGCACTGTTGTTAACAGTGCCGGTGCTTCAGTGTTGCCATTCCTGTGTCGTCCTATGGGACGCAACAGGAGTGGGAACTTACCTTTCCTCCACCACCTGCAATATCCCAGTATTATCGAGGTATCGGGGGTGGAAACGGTAAGCCGAGGTTGCCGGTAGACCGCTAGTACTACCAGCAGCCTACCAGAAACCTTGTAATGACCGCCATTGTCTTGGTTAAACCCGGTGAGCCCAAATCAGCCTCAGTGTACCCAGGACATTTTGCTAATCTCAGCCCTCACTCTATCACCACTCACTTGTGCCGTGACTCACAGTAAGACCTAGCCTTGGTTGCCGGTAACACAGTATAATGGCAGCCAGCCCCCGTTGCTGAAGACAGGTTGTTGGAGTAGATTGTGACTGGTGGTTGGAGAAGTTTGGAGCATATTTATTTCTTTAATTTATTTATTGCATATTTGTAAGGCACCTTTACAACAAATGATGTTTGAAGGTGCCCCAAGATAAGAAAGAGGGGGGAACAAGGGAGAAAGATACAATACCGGTCCTACTAGGCCTTGTGACATTCGGATCATGCAAGTGCAGAACAAGAAGTGCGTGGGAGGGGGCGGGGTTGTGCCGGTATGTGCAAAAACAAGGTGGGAAGGGAAAAAGGAGAAAGGGAATGCAGGTAAGTGCAGGGAAGGAGGGACTTGATGGGAGGGGCCTGTAGCCATTTAGTACTCGGAGGAAACCAGGCAACCAGTCAATGAAGCAGAAGAAGATATTAGCAAGGGAGCGGGAGAGTGAATGAGGAGGAGAAAAGGAGGGTCTTTAGGACCTTACGGAACTTAAGGAGATCCGGCTCAAGCCTGAGAGGGGCAGGGAGACCATTACAGATGGAGGCTCCAGCAGAGGAGAGACATCGGCCCCCTCTCTTTGCTTAGAAACACATCTGATTTGCAGAGTTGGAGCTAGCAGACTGAAGGCCTCTAGTGTTGAGGTATTTAGGGAGAGAGAGTTGGATGCAGTCGGGTCCCAGGCCCCAGAAAGCCTTGTGGATGATGCACAGGGTCTTACATTTGATCCTCGCAGCAACCCGGATCCAGTGGAGAGAAATTAGGGCTGGAAAGATGCAGTCCCTGGACTCAAGGCCAAGAATAAGCCTTGCAGACATATCCTGGATTAGTTGAAGGGGACTAAAGGGGGAAGAAGGAAGATTGAGGAAGTGGCTATACAGTAGTCAAGCCTAGAGAGGCCCAGAGCTCTGGAGACATTGTGTTTATGGGGGAAGGTGAGGAAAGGGAGTATACCTCTGAGGAGCTGCAGCTGATAGTGGGTCTTCTTGGCAAGGTGTGCGATGTGAGGAGAGAAGGAAAGAGAGGAATCAAAGATGACACCAAGGTTTTTTGCCACACAAGAGGGTGGGGGGAGGGGACCCATACAGGGTTGCCAGAGGGAGTGAAGGTGGGATCTGGGGCCCCAATGAAAAGGATCTCACTCTTACTGGCTTTTAGGCAGAGATCATTTGCAGCGCACCAGGACTGAATAGCAGTCAGACAGTCAAGGATGAGAGAGGAGGAGGAAGAGGAGGGAAGCTTGAAGGAGAGCTGCGTGTCATCTGCATAACACTTGACGTGTGGAGAGAAGGAAGAGATCAAGTGGGCCAAATGGGAAAGGTAGATGTTGAAAAGCCACAGTGAGAGGATAGAGCCATGAGGAATGCCGCAGTTGGAGAGTATGATAGGAGAGAGAAAAGGGCCAAGATGAACCTGGGAAGGCCTTCTGGAGAGGAAGGAGGTCAAATAGTCCAGTGCCAGGCCCGTGATGCCCAGGGTGTCAAGGAGCTAATTTGACAGGATGGCATGATTGACCGTGCCGAAGACAGAGGAAAGATCTAGGAGGATAACAACGGATGGAGAGTTAAAGTCCAGATTAGAGAGCAAGTCATCAAAGG
Organism: Ambystoma mexicanum; assembly: GCF_040938575.1. NCBI lineage: Eukaryota > Metazoa > Chordata > Amphibia > Caudata > Ambystomatidae > Ambystoma > Ambystoma mexicanum. Next base: position 238,186,162 of record NC_090929.1, read on the forward strand.
TGTTCAGTATAGTAGTTTCTGTGCCTCTGGCAGCTCTGACGTGAGATTGGTGATCATGGAGACAGCCAACAGATTCAATGTATTGGGTCAGTTGGGAGATAGCCAGCTTCTCCTGGAGTTTACCTAGTAAGGGGGTGATGGAGATAGGATGATAGGTAGCAGGGCAGAAGTGGTCAGAAGAGGGCTCTTTAAGGAGGGGATGCACAATGGAGTGCTTGAGGGGCAGAGGGAAAGAGCCAGTGGCAAAGGAGTGGTTACAGAAATCAGCCAGGGAAGGCGCAAGGGAGGCAATGTTGTCCTTGATAGTTCTAGAGGAGCAGGAGAGCACCTGTTTGGAGAAGACTTTCCTACTGAGGACTAGTCTAGATACCTCATCCGGTGCTATGGGAGAGAAGGAGGAGAGAAGAAGGGAAGGGGAGAGAGTAGTAAAGGGAGGAATGACAGCTGGGGAGGAAGGGGGGAAGAGGAGAGTAAGGACAGAATGTCCTGAGTTTTGGAAAGGAAGTGGGATGCCAGAGAGGTACAAAGGGTCAGGGATGGCAGCAGTGATGTGAAGACTGCAGAAAGATTGGTGTGTTCCTTGCAGATTTTAAACAGTTCACCAGAGTTGCTGGTACCCCCGGAGAGGCGGGCTTGGATGTGAGCCGTCTTCTTCGAGCGAATGGAGAGTCTGTGTTGCCTTTGGAGCAGGCGACAGGCCAGTTTGTCAAGGGATGTGTCTGATGCCCCCGCCCCCCACTTCCACTCAGCCATTCTGCAATTGCATTTCAGAGAAGCTAGGTTGAAGTTATACCAGGTGTTGCGCTTGGAGTCAGGCTTCATTAGGAACCTCATGACAGGGGCAAGGATATCCAGGATGTTGGTGATAGAAAGGTGAATATGAGCAAGAGCAGAGTCAGTGTGGGAGTCCGTGGCAGGGGTGGGAAGGGAATGAGCGTGGCTGCAAAGGCAGCAACTGACACTTGCTTCATCGGTCGAATGATAAAGAAAGAGACAGGCAGTGGAGGCAGAGGCTTAGCAGGGGGACCAAAGAGATCCAGGTGAGAAGATAGGAGGGAATGGTCAAACCAGGCGAGATGCGTAGTGAGAAGGTTGGAGATAGGCATGTCTGAGGAGGTGAGAGCTTTCAATGTATGTCCAGCAGAGTAGGTCTTGGTGAATATTGAAGTCACTGAGGAGGAGAAGTTTGGAGGTAGAGACAAGAAGGAAGAAGTGAGGTCCGACCACTCAGATAGGAAGAGTGTGACTGGAGCAGGGGTCCGGTAGATGGTGGCGAGAGTCAGCAAAAGGGTTGGAGAGATGCCCAGCCTGCAGACAAGGCATTCAAAGGACGAGCAGGATTGAGTGGGAATGATAGTAGCAGGGATCCAGTGAGTGAAGATCAAGGCCACTCCGCCTCCAGACTGCATAGGCCTGGGCTGAAGAGGATCTTGTTACCCTCATGCAGGAGTGTGTCAAAAGCAATGACAGAGCTGACAGTGAGCCACATCGCAGTGAAGGTGAGAACATTGAGGTAAAAGTCTTTGTGAAGGAGACAGATATCAGAAGTGTGTTTGATGGCAGAGTGAGAGTTGAGGACAGCAACATGTCACTGGTTACCACCTTTGAAGGTATTAGATGAAAAGAGACCGGGAGCAGTTTGCGTGATGATTCGAAACAACGTGCCCGCGCCCCAAGTATTCTGCTCTTTAAGGCAGCAAGTGAGTGCAAGATTAGAAGTCTGAATCAGGATTATGGCAGGATTATCTCTGGGGGGGCCGCAGGAGCACCAGAAAGCAGCGTCTTCCATGTTGTACCGGAACTGGAACAAGTGACAAGTACTGTGGAGGAGAGGAGTCTATTCAAGGTGAGAGGAGAACATTTCGCCAGGAGGAAGTGTGAATAGACTGGATGAGGTGAGAACATAAGGAGGTGATGAAGTTGGTTATGCTAGGACAAAGGGCTGCAACCTGTGGCTCTACAGATGTTTTGGACTGAGACTGCCATGTAGTCCAAAATATCTAGAGGGACAAAGGTTGCCTACCAGTGTTCTAAAATGAGGTGTTGAACAACATGATGTGGTGGTTGTGCTAGGAGGAGGTGGGAAGAGACTGGGGAGGTAGTCACATGAGGAAGGTGGTGAAAACCTAGAGGAGGTGCTTGTACTAGTAGAAGGTGGTGAGAGTTTGGAGGAAGTGGTAACATTTGAAGGAGTTAGTGCCATCAGGACCTGAAGACTTGGAGTAGGTGGTTACGGTAAAAGGCGGTGGCACTAGTAGCGAGGAGGTGAGAACAATAGGAAGGGGTGGTAGACCCAAGAAGGTTGATGTAACTGCTGAAAGAGGTCGAGAGGAAGAGGTAAAGTACAGGAAAGTTGCAGCAACACAGGTCCATCTTAGGCAGGGCCAGATGTAATTGTAACATTACAATTGTAACAATTGTAATGTTACAATTGTAACAAGTGTAGCATATTTCCCAACACAGAAGAGATGCCCACTGGCTTCCAGTACAAGCGAGAATTCTCCACGAAACTCTCACCATCACCCACAAATGTATCGCTGACATTGCCCCCATCTATCGCAGCATTTCTCGCAAAAACACGACCAGAACACTGAGATCCAACGCCAATACACACCTCCACATCCCACGCTTCACAACATCCAGAGCAAGTAATGCCAGCTTCCCCGCAGCAGCCCTACTAGCAGCGCTAGTGTATCGCAGCATATCTCCTCGACCTGAATACTGCCTAATCCGCATGTTCCCTGTGGCTACTTTGTGGAACCCACTTGTTCTCCTCGCAACCATGTAACTGTCTACGATTCCCAAGATTGATGTTAGTCAGTTAAGACGCCTACAATGTATGTAACTGCTTAAGTTTCCCAAGATTTGTGTGACTGCTTTAGATGCCTAGGATGTATGCAACCTACACCGTGACCCCAAAGGGTTTGGGCATGTAACCAAATGCAATAAATACATAAATAAATGAAATAAAATTGTAACATTGTAATTGGTTATTTATAACGTGCTTAATACCAAAAGGTTTCTAACATCGTCTTGATTCCAAGGCGAGTACGTTGCTCGTGAGCTATCCTCCTGAGACCTCCCGAGATGGTGCGAGATTACTAACAGCTCAGAGAAGTGAAGGGAAAGGAAACCCAGGGATAGAACCCAGAAGCTGATGAAGTGGCCAGGGGAATAGATTTCGTTAATGGGACATTTTGGCTCCTGCTAAAGGAGGAGACACAGCTGAAAATCAGGGACGAGTGAAAAGAAGGCGGCGCAGGTTGGAGCAGGTGAAGAGACTTGGTGCGAGAGAATGGTGGGTGTGAGGCCCAGGAAAGCCTCTATCTAATTACATGAACTCACCATCACCTTGGCAAGCGGGACTTGGCATTCCCCAGAGGGAGTGACCATTACTTCCTGGACGCATTTCGTTAAATTAACTTTTTTGTATCAAATCTTTTTGTTTGATAATAAGGACTGCACATTCCATGTTCTGAGTCTGGTTATATGTGCCTCTGTGACACCCCACCAAAGGCTTTCTCAGCAGCCAAAGCCACAGCGACACCACCCTCACTCTTCCTTTCAGCTTTCCACATCAGATCACATTAAGCCACAAAGTTGCCGAGTCCAGCCATCCTTTCATGAAGCCCACTTGCTTAACATCATTCAGATTTTAGGGGCATAAACAAGAAGTTCTCAAACAATGTGCAGTACGTTTTCAAGATGGTTGTCATAGGTGCCTCCAGAAACACTGTATGCTATTAAGCTGTCACAGAAATCTAAAAGCTACGGCAACGTGTCTGCAAAGGACCTCACACGGTTTACATTGATTATGTGTGGCCGTAGTTCCTTATTTTCTTTGAGCAGTCTATGCATTTTTCATGCATCAACAGTAATTCAGCTGTCCAGCAGCTCCCGCTAAATATCCATCTTCTTTTCTTCATGGGATAGCATTTAGGAAAGCCCTTCTATTTCATGAGTTTAACTTTATAATATATGTATGCAGACCGTTATAAAAACAGCCAATACATCAGTTATTCCAATGGGATTTGTGACCACATAATAATCATTGTCTTAATTTCATCATTATTTATTTATTTGCCTTTAAATAAGAGTTTAATATACACCAGGCTTGTTTCTCTCCCCGTGACATTTTGATTTAAATTTACGAATCGCATGGCTCACTTCCCAAGTAAAATTCTTGTTATTCTTTTTATTTTATTTATTGGTTATTTGTAATGGCCTATACAGCAGAAAGTGTTTCAAGGTGCATCAAGATAAGGGAGGGGGAGGTTCAGGGAAGCAAAAAAACAAAACAATAACATTCCTACACATTCCTACTAGATCTTGAGGTATTCAGGGTGTGCAAGTGCAATGATAATACTGAAGGGCAAAGGGGGAGCAGGGGAAGTGAAACAAAGGGCTGAACAGGGAAGAGGACAAACAATAGTGTTCCTACTAAGTCATGAGACAATTTGGAACGTGCAAGTGCAGTAACAGAAATGAAGTGAGAGGGCAGAAGGGGCCGTGTGGAAAGGGGAGGAACAGGAAAGAAAGACAACAGAAACATTCCTAGTAGGTCATGAGAAAATTCAGAACGTGCAAGTGCCGTAACAAGGATGCAAGGGTTTTGGTTGAGTCGCCTTTTGCTAAGAGGGTCACTAGGGCTGACTGCGAGCAAATTGCTTTTGAGCCCCTAGTGTCTGGCTTGGCTTTTCTGGCTTGTCCTCTTTTTCACCTTTGGAGCTAAACTGCTGGGGTGGCATTGTTAACCTTTCCACTTACCTCTCTTGCGGTAGTCTGGACCAGGCAGTAGCCTGGAGTCCTTTACCATCACAAGTGAAATTTTGCCTGCTACCCCTGCGGTCTGTGGCTGGACTTTTGACTAGGGAATTGAAACTTTCATTCTTTGCCTTTTTGTCGTCATTTCTCTGTGGATTCACTGGTACCTGCGCTGTTCTTCCACCATCATTGGCCGCCAACCTTGTTGCATTGTTTCAAGTTGACGTTTCATGGCAATTCCATCGCCAATTATTCTCGCTGTAGCAAGGTTTACATCTTATACCTCTTCCCCTGTCTGCTGATTGGTGCCGTCCCATAATTTACACGTGACTGCTATTCTTTAGGAGCCCCTTGGACATCTGTAGTCTTGGGCACCCTATTGTACGGGTGACCCCTCTTGAAAGGCTTTGACTACCACTATTTTAGTTCTGTTTGTGGCAGATCAAGTGCCTACTAGTCATGTATTCATTTATTTTTCTTCTTTCTATCTTTTTCTCTTTCCGTATCTTAACCTATCTCATCTAGGATAACCAATTGCACTTCTCCAGTGCTAGCTTCGGTCCGTCCGCGTAATGTCTCTTACTTGTCTTGCCCTCCTATTTCCTCTGATGGTTCTCTGCAATTCCATTTTGGTCTTCTAAATGCTTGCTCTGTTGGTAATAAATCACATTCCATTCTTGGGTTTTTTTCTTCGTTCTAATCTTCATTTTCTCTGTTGTACAGAGACCTGGATCACTCAGGTTAATTCTGTAACTCTGGCCTTTCTTCATACTGCTTCTATCTTTTTTCCCATAACCCCTGCCCAGATAGGCATGGAGGCATTGGAATTCTCTTTAATTCCTCTTGGACTCTGCTATCCTTTTGTTCTAATCTTCCTAGCTTTCCCTCTGTTGAATATCATTTTTCTTCTTTCTCCAATACCTTCCCTGTTTCTCTTCTTGTTGTCTATCGTCCCCTGGCCTATCTACTGACTTCCTTGAACATTTTGATCTTCTCTTGTCTCATCTTCTTCCATCTTCTTCTCCTTTTTTTCTTCTTGTGGATTTTAACTTTCCTGCTAGTAATTCTTCACTTCCTTTATTACTCTCTCTTGTGGATTCTTATCACTTGCACATTCTTCCTTCTCCTTCTTCTCATAATTCTGGCTCTTGCTTTGACTTAATGTTTTCCTCTCACTCTTCTATTTCTTCTTCTCCTTTCTATGCCTCTCATCACTTCTTTTTTTCTCTCTTTCTCCCTCTGTTCTCCCTGTTCTTTCTTCTACTATGTTTATGTGCCGTAATCTTTCTTCCTTTGACTCGCCTTCTTTTCGCTCTTTACTGAGTTCATCTCTTCCTCCAATGTTGTCCTTTTCCTCCCTTCCTCCTGACTCAGGAGCTAGTACTCTCCGCACTTCTTTACAATCTGTTCTATTTCTCTCTTACCTTTTCTCTCTAAAATTCTTGAACAGGCTGCCTATTCCCAGTTAACCCGTTATCCGAGTCTTCACTCTCTTCCTCCACTCTAAGATTCTGACTTTCATCCATCTCACTCTACAGAAACTGCACTTCTTCATGTTTCTAATTCTCTACTCATAGCTCATCACTCTAAGCTTTCTTCTATTCTTATTCTTCTCAACTTATCTGCAGATTGTGATACACTGGATCATTCCCTCCTTATCATATTTTGAATGTATTTGATTTACTTAAAATATGGTGGAACAGGACCCAAAGGCATAGAAGTGCAAGACTAGACAGACAGCATGTAACATGAAGCCTAATGTTTCCACCCTGTGTAATGTTTCGTCTCTTTCCACCCTGGGTATTTCTTGGTCTGTTCTTAATTGATTCTGTTCTTAGCTTTCACAACAGACGTATTCTGTCACCTGGGATGGGCATTATTCTTCTTCACTTCGTCTTCTTTATGGTGTCTCAAAGGGTTCGGTGTTGGCTTATTTTCTCTCTCTACACTGCTCCTCTTTCTGCTCTTATCTCTACTTTTAATATTTCATTCCCCTTTACGCTGATGATACACAGATCGTTCTTTCTTTTTGTTCCTTTGACTCTGTTTTACACTCCACTGTCTCAAACTGTCTTGTAGCTGCTCTGAATTGGATGTCTTCTCATTTCCTATATTTAAATACCTCAAAAACTGAGGTTCTGTTCTTTCCCTCTCTACTATTTCTCTTGCCTCTTCTCCCCCTCCTCTTTCTTTTCCTCCATCTATTCTTTCCTTCTCTCTCTGAGTGTGCAATCTTTGATTCTTCTCTCTCTTTTCCCCCTGCCTCTACTGCTCATTCATGTCGCTATGCTCTGGTTAAAATGTGCCGTGCTTGTGCTTATCTTTCTTTTCAAGCGACTAAACATCTTTTTTCTCTGGCTTTCTCTCGTATTGATTACTGCTCATCGTTATTACTTGGTTTCCCAGCTTGTCATCTTTACCTCTTCATTCTATTTATAATTCTTTTTTATCTTCTTTTTTCTCTACCTCCGTGTTCCTCTATTACTTCTTCTTTACTCTCAATCTCATTACTACCATTTGAATCCCGTCTTTTGTATCATTTACTCTTGATTGTTTCTAAGTATACTCATGGCCTGCCCCCTCTAGCTCCCCTCTCTACGTTCGTTCTATGTTCCCTCGCGCTCTTTGCAATGTCAGAATCTATTTCTTTTGACTATTCCTAAACCACCTTGTGCCTCATCTTATTTTTGTTCTTTTTCTCTTTAGCTCCCAAGGATTGGAAGGTCCTCCACTTTCACTTCGTTCTTCCTCATCTCTTTTTATTTTTCAAACTAATCTCAAACTTTGTCTTCTTCCGTGTCTAGTTTGTTAAAAGTAAAAAAAAAATGATTTTCCTTTCTCGGGTGATGTAAATTTGTATTCATCTGTTTCATTTATGACTGTACTCTTTCTTTGGTTCTTTTATTGTACAGCGCCTTTGGCAAAAGGCACTCTATACATTTATTAAAATACAAAATACAAATACATGGGAGAGGTGGAAGAGGGGAAGTGTAGAAACGGGATAAGCAGGGAAGAGGACAAGATAATAACATTCATACTAATTCATGAGACAATTGGTAGCATGCTAGTGCAGTAACGGAGATGCAGGGAGAGGGTAGAAGGGGAGTGAGGGAAGGGGAGGTAGGAGTAATGCTCAGGGCGGAGGAAGGAGAGGGGTACATTAAGCGCAGTGGACAGGTTCCACCAGTGGTCGAAGTGTAAGAAGAGAATTAGTGGAACTATATTCTCTGCTGGTCTGCCCCCACTCCCCAAAAACCCCATCACCACACCCCCTTCCACGCACAATACAAAACCCCCAAACACACGCGCCTGCTATTTAAGGGAATGTTCAGTGCAGTGCACTGAAGTGCAAGTTTCAACTTCTTCGTAAACTTTCCTTTTAAAACTAAACCAGTTTTAAATGGTATATTTGAAAAAAAAAGTATAGGAGCAGTAAAACATAAAAATAAAAATAGTAGAGGAACAGCGCTCCCAACCGTTCCCGCCCACTTCTACCACTGGGCTCAACACTGCACAGGCTGGAATGAAGAGCAGCTATTTGAGTGGGGGCACGGTTTGGCAAAGCCACTCATCATGGTGAGGGGGCTACATAATATATGCAGGTCGTCAGGCAAATAGAGGCAAAGGTGACAAGAGTTAGGAAATGCAAGTCTGGAAACGCCTTGCCTGGAGGGACGGGGAGCTACATCAGGCAAACAGAAAGCATAGGGGCCAAGAGTTAGGAAATGCAAGTCTGGAAACGCCTTGCCTGGAGGGACGGGGAGCTACATCAGGCAAACAGAAAGCATAGGGGCCAAGAGTTAGGAAATGCAAGTCTGGAAACGCCTTGCCTGGAGGGACGGGGAGCTACATCAGGCAAACAGAAAGCATAGAGGCCAAGAGTTAGGAAATGCAAGTCTGGAAACGCCTTGCCTGGAGGGACGGGGAGCTACATCAGGCAAACAGAAAGCATAGGGGCCAAGAGTTAGGAAATGCAAGTCTGGAAACGCCTTGCCTGGAGGGACGGGGAGCTACATCAGGCAAACAGAAAGCATAGGTGACAAGTGTTAGGAAATGCAAGTCTGGAAACGCCTTGCCTGGAGGGACGGGGAGCTACATCAGGCAAACAGAAAGCATAGGGGCCAAGAGTTAGGAAATGCAAGTCTGGAAACGCCTTGCCTGGAGGGACGGGGAGCTACATCAGGCAAACAGAAAGCATAGGTGACAAGAGTTAGGAAATGCAAGTCTGGAAACGCCTTGCCTGGAGGGACGGGGAGCTACATCAGGCAAACAGAAAGCATAGGTGACAAGAGTTAGGAAATGCAAGTCTGGAAACGCCTTGCCTGGAGGGACGGGGAGCTACATCAGGCAAACAGAAAGCATAGGGGCCAAGAGTTAGGAAATGCAAGTCTGGAAACGCCTTGCCTGGAGGGACGGGGAGCTACATCAGGCAAACAGAAAGCATAGGTGACAAGAGTTAGGAAATGCAAGTCTGGAAACGCCTTGCCTGGAGGGACGGGGAGCTACATCAGGCAAACAGAAAGCATAGGGGCCAAGAGTTAGGAAATGCAAGTCTGGAAACGCCTTGCCTGGAGGGACGGGGAGCTACATCAGGCAAACAGAAAGCATAGGTGACAAGAGTTAGGAAATGCAAGTCTGGAAACGCCTTGCCTGGAGGGACGGGGAGCTACATCAGGCAAACAGAAAGCATAGGGGCCAAGAGTTAGGAAATGCAAGTCTGGAAACGCCTTGCCTGGAGGGACGGGGAGCTACATCAGGCAAACAGAAAGCATAGGTGACAAGAGTTAGGAAATGCAAGTCTGGAAACGCCTTGCCTGGAGGGACGGGGAGCTACATCAGGCAAACAGAAAGCATAGGGGCCAAGAGTTAGGAAATGCAAGTCTGGAAACGCCTTGCCTGGAGGGACGGGGAGCTACATCAGGCAAACAGAAAGCATAGGTGACAAGAGTTAGGAAATGCAAGTCTGGAAAAGCTGCACCTCATGGTACGCAGGGTAATATCAGTCAAGCAGATAGAGCAGTGACATAATATTGGTAATTGCAAAGTTGGTAGGACCACGAGGAGCCGGGGCTACCACAGTTATTTAGGCAAGCAGGAGTGACAGGTAGGAATAACACAAGTAAAGTTGCAGGTAAGGCATAGTGCAAATGCTGCAAAGAACAGTACGGGATTGCACGAAAAGATCATATCGACAATGCAGAATGCACGTTTGGAGTGCATTCGGCATAGTAGATAAGATCTGAATCCATAATACTGAACAGGGGTGCAGGGGTTACTGGGGTGTCTCCCACACCTCCAGTTCAATACTATGGGCTGCAGGGGTTGCGAGGATGTCCCTGCATATATTATAGGCAGTGCAGGGGATAAACGGCCAAAATCCCAAAAGACTATATTACAAAATGTGGGGTATGGTCTCTGTAATTTTGTGATTCGGTCTTTTGGGATACGATATTACAACGCATATCCGAACAGTACAGTTGAATTGATTGTAGTTGTCGGCACATAGTAGCACAATGTAAAATCTTTGTCAGGATTAGCATAAGTTGTTAGCAGCAATTTCCCGAGGGGCAGCGCCCATGGGATGTGACCAGAACGAAGGAGGAGGTCACTGGAGTTAAGGTCCAGGGATGATAGAAGGAGGAAGTGAAGTGGAAAATGGGCGAGGCAGTGATAACAGAGTCAAGCTGGAAGGGGTAGCCAAAGGGGAGAGGAATGAGACCAAGGGAGAAAGAGCGAGGAAGAAAAGTCGAGAGGTTGATACAGGAAAAGGGTGTCACGAGTAGCAACAAAGCTTTCCAATAGTGCAATGGGAGGCACAGCCGAATCAATGGCCAGCAGGTTGATCAGGCGGTGGTAAGGAAGGCTCAGAGGAAAGGATACTGTCGACAGGGATGAAAGGGCCATCCAAGGAGAGAGTAGGGTCAGCAGCAGGCAGCTTGCCCGGTGTGGAGAGGCGCAGACAGGATTGAAGCCTTTGATCCGTGCCTTAGAAATAGGCTAGCATCGCCTGTCGGGTTGTTGTGGGCGAGCCAAGAAGTTCAGGGGGCGGCCATTCAGATCGCGACACTGCAGGTGCACCCAGCCTAGTCGCTTGGCAGTGTCATCATCTGATGTATTAACACTCTAGGTGTACAAAAGAGCTAGATACTGCCCAAAACAAATGAATTATCATCTCTCACCATCAGTCGGTTTGAGCCGTTCGGTGCTGGCTGGTGCAGCTGTGCAGGGGCCTAGAGACATCCCTACTTAAAAAGATGTGATTTCTTTCCCCCTACTTAAAAGTAGGTGATTTCTTTACCACCCCAGATTGCTTTTATTAATTTTATAGCAATATTGAATCCATCCATGTATTGTAAGGATTAAAACACAGGTATTTCAATATTTACATCAGCGCCCCATGTGCCACATGTTAATATATATATTTATATATATATATATATATATATATTGTTTTGTAATGCACTGCATGATATGATATGATGTGGCATTTATAACGCACCTGTACACAGGTGTTACTAGGCGCAACAAGACAAGGAGGGGGAAACAAAGGGAGGTCAAAATAACGATCTTACTAGGCATTGTGTCATTCAGATTGTGCAAGTGCGGGGAAGAGGGAAGGGGTGAAGTGCCAGGGGGGAGGTGAAGGGGGAAGTGCAGTCAATTTACAAGTGCAGCCAGCGGGTGGCTCATAAGTGCAGAGAGAAGGGACTGTAGGTTTGCAGATACATAACCTTAAGTGCTGGGAAGCTCGAAGGCGTGCAAGGGCAACAGGACATGCAGGAGCCTTGGCTCGGGTTCAGTGGATGACCATTGCGTGAAGCAGTAAGGTGCATCAGTAGGGGAGAGGAAGAGAGAAAGCGGAAGCAAAAAGGAAGGGCTTGAGTTGCTTCCAGAACCAGAGGTGGTTCTGCTCAAGTTAGAGAGAGAGGCAGGGAGGCTGTTCCAGAGGGAGGCCACAGCTGTGCAGATAGATCTGCCCCTGACTCTCTGCTCGGAGAAGCGTCTGACCCTCAGAGAGTCGGAGGTGGATGAGCGGAGAGCTCGAGAAGGAAGATGTTTTGGAAGAGAACATTGGAGGGAGACCGTTCCCAGACCCCAGAAAGCCATGTGGAAATTGTAGAGGGTTTTGAAGTTGATCATTGCAGCTGCAAGCAGCCAGTGAAGAGATTTCAGAGCTGGAGAGATACAATCCCTGGGCTTGAGGCCAAGGACAAGTCTTGCAGTCCTGTTCTGGATAAGTTGTAAAGGTCGAAGTGTAGAGGCAGGAAGATTTAGAAAGAGGCTGTTATAATAGTCCAGCCTAGAGAGGACCAGAGCTCTGGAGACAGTGAGCTTCTGGGGGAAAGTGAGAAAGGGAAGAAAACCTCTGGGTAGGTGCAGCTGATAGTTTGACTCCCTAGAGACATCAGTGAGTGAGCAGAGACAGATAGGGTGGAGTCAAAGATGACACCAAGGTTCTTAGCCTTGCAGGAAGGAGCAGGAAGAGGGCCCAGAGTGGGCGGCCAGAGAGGGAGAGAAAAAGAGGGAGCGGGTGTCTCAATGAGGAGGATCTCAGTCTTACTGGCATTAAGGCAGAGATCATTGGCGGCACACCATTCCTAAATTGGGGGCAGACAGTCTGATATAAGAGAAGAAGCAGAGGTGGGTGAGGGGAGCCAGAAAGAGGGTGTCATCCGCATAACATTGAACATTGGAGCAGAAAGTAGTGATGCGGTGGGCAAGAGGTGCCAGGTAGTGATTGAAGAGCCAGGGTGAGAGGTTAGATCCTAGCTTCAAAGCACAAAAGAACAGGATTTGGGCAAGGGAAGAGGTGGTATGAGTGACTGCAGTTATGTGGATAACCTTGATGGGTGCAGATCATCATTAAATGTGATAAACCAAAAGGAACAGGAAGGTAGTCAGAACCCTTCTAACCTCTTGGTGGTCTGACTGTTGACAGACATGTCATGTGAGCTTCTCCCAGAGAGAGGAACATTGATATTGATGTATATATGTACTCTATAATGATAATGATGTGTTATTTTGTATAGCGCTTTCGCCAAAGTGCTTTTCAGAGAACATATTTACATACAGCCATCACCCAACCAAAGTTTATATTCATTTATTGAATTCTGAAAGAAAACAGGCTGCGTTGTCATTGCCGGGATTCGAGCCGGCATCCTATTATTATTATTATTATTATTATTATTATTATTATATTTATTGAACACATGCCTAGCTTCGAGAAGCAACAGAGCACTTTACCAACAGATCAAACAACCCACTGAGCAATCTTATCTGCTTCATAAAAAGCTGAGAAGCAGCTCTGTGCATAGGGGCCATGCATTGGGTGTTACAGGTAGAGTGCTGGGGTAGCAGAGGAGTTGCCAGATGCAATGCCCCCCATGGTCCACTGGAAGCATAGAATTGTGCATCACCGCCCCTTTAGACAAGCGCCATGCTAATTACAGCATAACATAATTAGAAATGACACATGACATAACTATAATCATCCTAAAAGCGCCTAAAGGAGATTCAGTTCCATGTGTTGCATTGAACAAGTCTCCTAATTCACCCACACACATCGTTCTGTAATAGGGAACTAATGCACAGGTCACACACGTAGCGCCATGACACTTGGGGCCTAATTCACAGAGCGTTTTCCTATGAGATTGCGCGATTAGACAACACTTCTGTGAATCAGGCCGTTTTTTGAGTTGTTTTTAAAGCTGCGCTCCTGGAGCCAGCAGCACATTGCGACACTTCTGTATTTTTCTCTTGCAGTTTCCCTCCTTCTCCCCGCACAGGATAGTTGCTAAATGCACGGCGAGGCGGAAGGCGCGGTCACGCACGTGCCAGTAAGCACTTGAAACACAAATGATATCAACACCCATTTTATGGATTTCGTTTTACGGAGCAATGGACCCATTTCCTTGTCATCGATGAGCATTTCCCATGCGCATAAAATTATGCGCGCTCAACTGCGCTTTATGGCAAGTTGCTGGGATTTTCATAAAAATAAATAAACCTTTATGGGCGCTTTCTTCCTCGAATGCCATCACGGATAGGTGCAATGTAGTGATCTGGGAAAAAGAGCATGGGCACAGAGGAGGGCTGGAAGTCGAGAGGGAACCATGGTCTTTGACCTTCATGTTAATAAACGCTACGGCCAGCTCCTTGCTTGATACATTAAGTAGCAGATCCATTCGGGCTTTTGGAATGACCACAAACATACACAACGATTCTCCACTGAAACAAATCACATATGCATGTTTCTGGATATCCTGAACACCTGATTGCATCTCACCATTTATTTGGGTTTTGACCCACCCCTTAGAATGGCTGCATGGGTTGAAAAATGCTATGCTTAAAAAAAAGCACTGGCTTATAGACATAGCCATTTTGCTAGAACAAAGTCTTCACACTTGAGCTAATTTGCATACCCAAAATGCATTGTCCACCTGTCTCTGAACTGTAGCGCTACGTTTGCTTTCACCTTTTTTGTGGAAGTGTTTTTTTCAATCCTTTAAACTGCACCATAAGGCGATGTTTGCGCAATGTGCCTCAGTGCTCCAAACACAAAGGTTCAGATTACACTGCAACGGTGAGTCTTGGACTGGCTGAGCTCGATGCCATTGGTCGAGCCATTTAGACTTGGAATCTAATCCATAAATCATGGGTTTGGAGGGAATGTTGAGTATGTTATTTAAGGATGTGGAGCCATCGGAAGTTGACAGCAATGGTGTTCCTGAAGATATCAATGAATGAGGTGTTGTGGATTTGGGGTCAATTTTTTAGGTGGATCGAGTGGGATTGTGATGGTGAGTGTTGGCCTCCCGTGTGACGATGACTGTATTATCAATGTTCTTAAAACCATCCCTGGAGACTGCCATAATGTTACATACCTTCTAAGTGTGCCTTATGGCAGTTATTTTGTATCCAGTGGGAATGTCTGGAAATCACCGTTGACTGCTAAACAATAGATCTTGGTTTTGATGTTAAGGTGTGAGGCTAGAGATTTGAAAGCTATGCTTGCGAGACTGGTCTAGCATTCAGGAGCAGGCAGTGAGACTCCAATTGTGTCACTTGAAGGACATGTGGAGCAGGTGCAACAAACTACCTTGCGATGCTGGACCCGAAGGAGGTACATATGGTATCACTTGGACCACTCCACCTCACCCCAGATCCATGCCACTTGTGGCATGCATTTCAATCCTCTGTCTCCATAAGAAACAACACATTGCCGTAATACACCTAACCCAGGACAAAATCCTACTTAGTAGTCCTGCTTGTTGGAAGTCTGGGTTGAGCAGAATTACACAGTCTTATTAGACCTGTGAATCTTGACAGCGAGATGTCTGTAGAGTCCCATGCACAACAGGAGTGCGTGGTGTCATCAAAGGCTCACATCACGTGACAGGGGACAGGGAGACACAAGAAGGGGGGAAGCGGGAAATGGGAGTGGGAAGTTAGTTGGAAGTTGAGGGTTAAGAATAAAGGTGCATTTGAACTTCCCTCCTGTCTCCGCCTCGTATGTGGTATGATGCATGCTTGAGGCCGTGCAGGCACTTATGATAGTCCAGGCAGGACTCTATAATGGCGATGAGGCATATGCGAACCTCGAAACGCTCGTGTATTACATGCTTCTGCTGCAAGCTGAAGGTGCCATTTGAGCAGCGGACCTCCTTAGCTGGCGTCTGGGTGGATAGGCATTCCCTGCCAACAGTGAAATACAGAAGTGGGTCGGAGCTTGCGAAGGCTCCCCGCTGGTAGAAGGTGGAGAGCGGCCCTACTTTCAGCATTCCATGCGGTTGAGTGACTTTCCCGTCAACGGCAACACATGGAAGTGGGTCGGAGCTCGCAAAGGCTCCCCAATGGCGTAAGTCACAGCAAACACGTGGACCGCAACCGCGGCACGTAGGAAAGCAAAGTAAGTGAAGCACACGTGGTGCATGGACATAATTCTGTGAAGGGAAGCAAAGGAGAAGGCAACCACGCACTTGGTGCAGGATCCCTCTGGGAAACAGAGGCGTGGGGGTGCAACAACAGCAAAAACACACGTGACACCCAGCAACCTGTCAGAGCACGCGGCACAGCAGCTGCCGGTCCAGAAACAATGATCTGCTACGCCAGAACACACATGGCCCCACGGAACACTGGCACCATGAAATACACATCAATTCACAGGAAACACAGAGATTATACAAGAGAGTAAGGAGAAATAAGGTAGAAGAAGTCTGTTTAGAGGTTGCTGAAGAAAGAAGGCGGTTCAGGGATGAAGGAGTATCGAAACACACACAGGATGTTGAGAAAATCACACAACAGGAAGCAGAAGGGTGTTCAGAGGGAAAGAGGAAGAGAAAGTCACAGAGGAGGTTGAGTGGATCAGGCAAGAGGAGGGACCTTTATATGGGAAGAATAAAAGAAAATCACGAACGAGGTTGGGAGAAGCATACAAGAGGAAGGTGGAAGGAGGTACAGATTGAAGAAGAAAATAACATCACCTCAGAGGAAAGAAGGACCATCAAAGAGGTAGGAGGAAGGAGACTTAGAGAGACGGAGGCTGGCGATGAAGTCAGGGGAGAACTAACTAAACAGGAAAGAGAAGACGGGTGGGAAGAAAGCCCAAAATCTGACCTAGGGAGATCTATGGTGTTGGAGCTACAAACATGTGGCGAAGTATCATGAAAATGTAGAACCACCAAGGAGAACCATCATAGAGAACCATCAAGGAGGAATGATAGGACTGGGTTTCTGAGAACAGATCCAGGACTCTAAGCCAGTGAAGGGATGAGCATTCTTCACAAATCCTTTTGACAAAGAGGGCTTAGAGCCATCTGGAGGGAGCTTCGTTTTTTTTTCTCCAGATGTTGTCTTACACGGGTCACCCATGGCAAGAATATCTAATGTGCAGGGGATTTGTGGGACTGGAGATCCATGGAAAGGGTCTCCCATTGCATCAAGTATGTGAATCAGATTACCAAATCTGCAAAATGTAGAAAAGGTACTAGGACGCTAAAAACTATGGGTGGCTGTGAAGTGAACAACACTTCTGGGAGAGCGAACCAGACAACGATTTTTAGCAAACTAATGACTCAAACTAAAAGATGAGCCATCAGTTTGTTTTGGAGGTTTTTATGTTGATGTTTCTTTGCTTTAGTCCAAAACCTATTACTAACCCAAAATACACACATGCTTAATTATACACACTGTATGGTTCACTTACATTGATCCTACCCATCAATGTGACAGCATTCACTCATCAAAAGTGCAATTGCTAGCGGAGCGGGAGCTGTAGAGAGAAGCAGTGACTTTACACAATTCATATTGGCCCGGTAGCAGGTGGGATGAACTTCCATGGGGTGTGATGGGTGATGAGGGGCAACTCTTGCATCTAAGTTTAAAAGTCAAGGAAAGAGGTGAAGGTGTTTTGGTGAGAGGGGCCTCTTCTTGGATCTATGGGATGTGACCTGAGGGGTGTATGTGAGTCAGACTATTAGGTTGCCAGGGTTTATGGGGAGATGGGAGAGCATCTAGGCAGAGATGGCTCAGGCCTTGACGGTGCAGAGCATTGCCGCTTATGAAATATTCTGAGTCATGTAGGTTGAGAAGCTGAGGGGTGGTGAGGTGACTTGGTTCTGTTTTCCGGGTTTGAATTTTAAAAGGAGTATGTCGGAAGTAGGTGGTGCGATGTAATAGTGGGGGTTGTAGAGAATGGAAAGTGTTGGGTTATGGAATCGTGTGGTGGTTATGTTGGAAAGACTCATGGGTGTTTTTTGGATAATGGAAAGGGAGGGTGAATGCGGGGCCAGAGTTAATGGTAATCATGTGTAGGTAAGATAGAGCCAATGATTAGCAGCTTTGGTTAGGGAAAAGTGAGTAGGTACAAAAGGTGAGTTGAAAGATTTAGTTGGTGCAGACAGAGGCAATCAATAGATTAAAAAAGAGATAGCAGTGAGTAGGGGTAGGTGAGTGGTAGTGTTGCATGGTTTTGGGAGCAAGAAAAGAGATGGGTGGGTAGGTACAGAAGTTGATAGTGTTTGGGCTGTATAGGTAAGTGAGTGAATGAGAGGAAGTGTTTGCAGCTGGCAATTGAGAAGTAGTATTTGAGATAGGGTTTGGTTGAAAGGTAAAGCTTGTAGCCAAGTAACACAGAGTAGGTAATCTGTATGGATGGGTATTAGGTGGGGTATGCAGGTAGGATAGTGTGGGTGCGGGTGAAAGAGTGGTTTATAGGGCATAGGTGTGTTTGGCACTAGCCGAGGGGTGAAGACGAGTGTAAGATGAGGCTATATAGGAAGCAGAGGGTGATGAAGAGTCAGGTTGGGTCAGCAGTCAATGTGGGAATGGTAGTGGGGTGGATGAAAGTGTAGGTGCAAGGGGGAGGGTGATAAGGGTAGAATGGCTGTGTCACAGTATATGTGCAAGAGAAGGCAGGTGGATGATGAATTTGTTAAACAAACAGACATAACGAGGGAAAGGTGCAGAATAATCCACGCAGGCTGGGAGAGTGGTCTTGCTGCTTGTCTCGTGCCATATGTAATTGTCTGGCATCTAGATAAACTTTCCAAACAATGCAGTGGTCACAAGCATCATAGCAGCAAAAACATGTATTTGCAGTTGTGAAATAGTGTGGTGGATGAGAGATTGGGGTGTGAGTGCTGAACCAAGAGGGAGAGGTGGGGTGGGTAGATCAAAGGTAGAGGTGGTTTTGTGGGTGCAAAAGACTGGGTGAGAGGGAAAGGTGTGTAAGTGATTTGGCGGTAGGCAGAATAGGGTGGGTAAGGGGAAGGCCTGACTGTCAAAGTGGATAGTGGCCTAAACGGGTGGTGTTGGAAATTCAAAGTGAAGATTGAGGAGATAAATATGTTATTAACAATATAGAGCAAGAGAGATAGTATAGCATGGGTAAGGGGTAGGCCAGGGTGTGGGTGTAGGTGGTGTGTTAGAGGGTAGGTACCTGGGAGATGGAATGAGAGCGGGTGACTGAGAACTGGGGCTTGGTGCCTGCACTTGAGAGGGGGATGAGCTGGGGTGGATGTGGGTGGTGGGTTACGGGTACGTGGGATAGTAGGGCTATGAGAAAAGTAATGTTGGATTCATGTACACCAGAGCCTGGGTGGGAGGGAGGAGTGTTGGATGGCTGGGCTGGGTAGGTAGGCGAAGATCGGTGAGGGGTAAAGCTGGGTGCGGTAGTGTGGTAGTGGGTGATAGGTGAGACGATAAGTGTGTGAGGTAGAGACACTGTTGGTAAGAGGTAGTGATTGCAGGAAAGATATCCGTGGAAAAAATGGGTATGGTGTAAGTGAGAGTTAGGGAGATGCAGTTGTGTGGGTACAAGAGGATACAAGAGTGTGGGTGATATTGAGGAGTGGGTAAGAGAAGGGGCTAGGTAGGTTGGAGTGCATGTTCAGTGGTATGGGTGGCTCTCAATATGGGTAAGAGAGCATCTATTATAATTGGGGTTTGATGTACTAAGGTAGAAGTGGATGAAAGTTAAAGATGGTTACATGAGGAGTGGAGGTTAAGAAAGAGAGATACGGGGTTGGTAAATGGTATGGATGGGCGAGAGGTCTGTGTGTT
This sequence comes from Ambystoma mexicanum, assembly GCF_040938575.1. Lineage (NCBI taxonomy): Eukaryota > Metazoa > Chordata > Amphibia > Caudata > Ambystomatidae > Ambystoma > Ambystoma mexicanum. The sequence continues at coordinate 238,205,488 of NC_090929.1, forward strand.
AAATCAGTGGGTATAGGAAGAAGTAATGAAGACAGGGGTACTTAATTTACAACAAATAAGACCAAAATTATACTCTTCCAGGAAAAAATAAATAATTGACAATACAAATTTAAATGATTACTTAGTAGAGAAATAGAGCACAACACAGCCTGCGCTTACAATGTCCTCAAAATGAACTAATCTGGAAGATTTCAAGTGACAACAAAAACACTTCAAGAAACATATTTCCGTATATTTAAACAACAGCTGGCATACTTTAATCAACTAGCATAATGTCCCCAGTTCCAAGTTCTACTGTATAGGGGTAGAGCCTTGGGCCAACCATAAGCAAACACTAAATTCTGTAACCATACACTAAATCTGAACAGTAGCTGACCAAACCACAAGTTCAGGGTAGAACTAGGCATATTCCATTTACAGCTCAGTGTTCAGAAATGCACATGTACGATCTGATCTGGTCTCGCTTTTGGAAGAGGGGGCCAAATGCCCACAACTAGCACGCTGTAGAGGACAAAACACACAAAACAACCAAATAATCACTAGAGCTCTATGCCAATGCACCTGCACTGCCCACCATCAACACCTGCCACAAAATAACTAGGGTTAATCAAATTCAGGAAAAGCCATTCTTCAGAAGACAATATTTCCTAGATAACCATTATAGAGCACATGTCGTATATGTAGCTAGAACAATGCAACTTATCAGTTTCTTGCCTTTACATTGGTGCTAAGATTAATGGTATTTTTTTTGCATGAGCATAAAGGGATTAGGCCAAATTCTGAAAACCCTTTTTGGTGCTAGTGAGGAGTTTTGAAAGCACCTGTACTTGCACCAAAAAAAGGAGCAGCCCATGTAACAAAGGGCATCTCAAAGTGCACATCTCAGACCTGGTAATTCCAATGCTTTTTACTACCCTTTGCGCATTTGTGCGAATAAGGTGGCATTTCAGAACATTTAAAAGCGCATCCAAATTCACAAATGAGATTTGCATTTAAATGCCCTGAAATGAGGATCACCCCCTTGCACTTTTTGAAAAGGCGCAGGGGGAGGCCCAAATCATGGCAGGTTCATCCATGACCCTGATGTAAAGGTCCAGGTTCAACTCTGCCAAAGAGTACGCACGTACCAGTTGCACACATAACGTGGTGATGTCAAGAGTGACATGTTCGTTGACATTGTGGGTGGGGATGTCACTGAACGTGGTGCTGCTTGCATAACAAGACACAGATGCAAGCGCAGATCGAGAAGTACCATGGTGGAACACAACGAATGGTGGGTGTTTTGGGAGTAGTAAGGTGTAGCTGCGTAGAGTGGGCACCGCGTGGGGGTGGAAAGGGCCTTATAGGGTAATGTGGCAGAGGGGCTTTTGAACAATATGTGAACAGTAGAGAAGCCATTTTCTTGTAGGCCCATGTTAAGAAAGCATTTCTCGCAGACAGCTGACAATAAAACGATCTGCAGGCCTTCGTGTGACAAGCAATATGGATTTCTTGAACAATCAGCAGAAATAGTGTGCAGAATTGTTGCATGGCTGAAGTTTCCAAGGAGAACACAGCCCCGGCAAAGTCACTCTAAAAGATACGTTTGAGGCCAGGGAGCCAGGCACCTATATGGGTGCATGAGAAATGGAAATTAAATACTGTTAATTAAGCTCCAGCCATTTGGCAGAAAGGTGCGAGAAGGGAGCTGGGGGGGCAGAGCATTGGGCTAGTGGTTTTCGGGTTCATGACAAGGAACCAATGAGCAGAGAGGTTTCGGTATCCCTATAATGCAACATTATACAGTGTCCTCGCTGATGTCCGTGGGGCACATTATTGGTCAGACTCTGTGTGAATGTCTTGCCCCTTGCCATATCAAGCCATTTTGTATATTGGACATTGCCAACCATTGGCAAACAAGTGTTTTTGACTGATCAGCACAATCACGTAATTGAGGGACCGTGAGGGAAGGTTTATGATGACACGAAGGGTGTTAATGTGATATTTTGCCAATGAAATGGTCTACCCAATCAGGGTAACTCACCATATACAAGCACATAGGAGAATGAAGTAGTTCCACCAATCAGCTCCTGTGGCCTGCCTTAAAAATGTAACTAACATGTTGTATGATCATTTTTTGATTCTGGTATACAATGTTTAGCCGTAGTGGGCGCATTTCCACGGGCCGGCCTCAACCGTGCTTTCAAGCTGTTTTGGGTCTAATAAATGTGTGTTACTTCTTGCTTGGTTTACGCTCCTTTATGGATTGTTGTTTTGTTTCTGGGTTACATTTACCCGGAGGTCCCCTGGTACAACCCTGTTATGATTTTGTTTTGATTTGGGAGAGGTGGGAAATGGGGACCAATTTTCACTACACTACACTGCACTGACCGCATGCAGGACACTTAATTATCACGTTCTGCAAGTGTATAAAGACTCCAATGGGAAAAAGGAAGGCTAAATTCTTACTCATTCTTGGGGAAATTCCCCCATCACCAGAGAGTGGGGCCAAGAGTATATCCGCTTGCCACCAGAGACAGGAAACACAGACAATAATTGCATGTACATACCAGGATTACCGAAGGAACAGTGTTATTGCAACCTAAAGATGGGAAAACACACTGGTGCCTGGGACTTATGCTGTATATAAAATGAATATTTTCAAATCCAAATCGATTGCAATTTGAATAGTTAATTTGATTAGCCCGGTTTTTGAAAAGGGCCTAAGTGGCCCAAAACATGTGTCAACAAGATGGACACACATATTAGATTGTGAACGTTTTTTGAGAAACTAACTCAATCGATAATAAACTAACAACGTACATTTCATAAACCTCGGCACACTAATTGACTACCTTTTTTTTCTGCTAATAATTCTCTAGGGTCTGGGTATACCTTAGGGACTCACAATTATTGCGACAAGGTAATTTCTGACAGACAGACAGGATGGGCGGGGAGTGACTAGAAGGGGTGTGCTTAATTTCTTCAAAATTCTTTGTAAATGATGGATATAATAAACAGGGAGATGCATTGGTGAATTCTCAATTACTGTGGATGAAAAGGGAAACCCAGTAGAAGTGATAGAACTGAAGACAAAGTACGCGAGATTTTTTGATCTTTTGCTGTCCATTTATTGACCTTAATTTGAGGACTCGCAACCAATGGGATCATTCCCTTTAATCAGTTGATGAGTCCCGCCTTACTAATAACAATGCATGATTCCAACTACCCCGGCCCTATGCCCGCACTCTGCTTACTTTGTCTTCTGTTTTATCACTTCTACTGTGTTTCCCTTTTCATCCACAGTAATTGAGAATTCACCAATGCATCTCCTTGTTTATTATATTCATCATTTTTGTTCTCTTGATCACTCTGGAGTGTGCAGGATGCACAAAGCTTTCATCACCAGGGCTGCACAGATTTACCTGTGTAATATGATTTAAACCGGTCAAGTGGCACAGCGAGTGGAGCGCTCGCTTTGACATCCGTGCAGAGCCTGCTTATGCAGGTTCCAATCCCGGCAGGGCCAAACTCAGCCTTTCATCCTTCCGAGGTCGATAAATGAGCACCACACACCGTGGGTAATAGTAAGCAGTGCTGAGATACCTGAGGGTTCGTAGCGCTACATACATGCTAAATTATTATTTAAATGATACAGTTATCATCTCACCATCTCTGTTTCCCTACTCCATGTCTGCCCCCATTTGGATCATCTGGAACCCTCTTTGAATATGGGTATGTACACCCCTGTTGCAAAATGTATGTATACATGTTATTCCAATCATGAATAGATCTGTATATTATTATATACATTTTCTTCACGCCAATGACTAATTGCCCTATCTGGGGTGTTCTAAAATTAACTGCAATACTCTTTGTACCGATTTCTTCTCTGTTGTTGGTACCTATTTTCATCATTGTAATGTTTTGGTTACAATTTTGCACCTAATGTTTTATATCATTTTTAAAAAAGATTCTACTCAAACACACTCACAACAGCCTTGAGGACGACCTTGTAGGTCGAAACACGTGTCGACTGTGACCGAATAAACTACTTTTGCACATCTTTGGAATCCGGTCGTGAAATTGAACTCGTATCTAAACCATTTAGGATTTAAACACTGAATAACTGAGTCTTTTGCGCAGTCTATCTGCACAAACATTATTTCATAATTTCTGACTGACTACACTGATTGGAAGGTGGTCCTACCATCGCTATATGATTTTGTCCTTGGTGGCACAGCCCTTTCTTACCCAGCGGCCCAGCCTGCATTCAACTGTATTACATACCACAATGGCAGTGTTTGAATAGGCTCTAATCTGCACTAACCATGTCAATGAGACAGGGTAGCCTCGGCTGCAAACACCAGGGATTAGCCTAATGAGTATGGACGAGGCAATGCTTGCATGGAGCAGGTCTATGTTGTTTCCTCGAACTAGGGATTCCTCCACTTCTGCATTTGTGATTCCCCGCCTTGCTGTATCTTCCCCATCCCTTGCTTTTATGGATGCAAGTTTAACCCGTATGCCTCCACAGGATCCCCCCACCACATAATCTCCAATGATCATCTCTGCCCCGGTGCCCATTTTATTTTTTTCCTCTTCAAAATTGGATGTGGTAATCCAATTTCGTTGTAAGGGAGTTTTTGCTCTTTTTCATTGACCAAACACAAAGAAACAGCATACTTCCGTAAGGAAGTAGGCACTTGCGCTGTTGTACATATACATATAAAAGAACAGAAGCACAATTGTAGATTCTCTGGCATGGCACAGAGGCTTCCTATTATGCATTACAGGTCTTTTATTTGCACCACAGCATTATGGAAAAAGAAACAAATTCGGGAACTACCAGTCTCACATTCATTTCCAGACGTGTTGCTCTCCCCTCGTGTGGTATTTGCTGGGGGTATTATGGGTTTCGGGTGAAGAGCACTGAGTACTGGATTGATCTCCTCAGAAGCTGCCCTTTGGTGCAAGGGTGTTTTGTATGCTCTCTCCACAATCCACTTTGTTTTTAGTTCCCTGCTTTAGCCATGGTGACGGACGTTTGCCTCAGGGCTGCTTCGGGCCATTCAACTTGGAGACTTTTGATCAAATTTGGCATCACCGTTGGGTATTCCTGAATGTATTCACTATGTTGGATGGTGGCAGGGAAAGGGCAGATACTTTGTGGTCTTGGCATACCAATCCATTCATGTCATGCCTTAGAGGAAGTGACCTGTGCTTGCGTATTAATGTGTTTTCAGGTAGGGCCTCTTGTACTGTCTTATACAGTCTCGGGATTGTGTAGACAGATTCAAGGCAGTCATGTTCCCTTCTCATTTTCTTTCTCATCATGACCCTGGAGTAAGGGGAATCAGAAGTCCTCATCTTAGACATGATTTCTGAAGCTGAGGAGAAATATAACTCCCTGGAGAAAGCTATTTGGTAGCATAATTTTGTCTCTTTGGTTACTTCTTCTCTGTCCCAGACAGGTGATAGTACTTTTTTCAGAAATTGGCCTTAATACCACAAGCCGTTCAGCCCTCAGTTTCTCAAGCTTTGATTGAAAGGGGTTAACTTCTCCCTTCACATAATCAGGCGCAGTGCAAGGTGATGTGGGGATATGGCCATCTAAATCGCCCAGCAAGTAAAAACACATAGACCAGGGGGCCACCTGCATTGCTTATCCTCAGCCTTCCAAGCCCTCGACGGGAACATTCTTTGGAACTTCTATGACAGAGATACTACAGGTCCACAGGCCTGGATGAGGACCACATACAGGCTAATAGAACCAGTAAAATGGCTGATGAGTCATCGCCCTTCAACTCTGGTTTGGGTTCAGCCCTTGGTATAGACACAGACTCACAAGGGATGATCCCAGCCTAGTAGAGGCTTGTCCACAGGATCCTGATGAGGGTCCCTCTGGCTTTTGGGATGCAATGGGAAATCCATATTTTGTCCTGACTTATTGTTCCACCCATATTCCAGGGAGTGGCACCCCTTGCTGGTGACTGAAGAGAATACTTGTACTTTTTTGATGCATAGGCTGGATGACGAGGCAAAGAGAATGATGAAAGCTGAGTGCCCCTTACCTTGCCGCTAGCATGTATTCCACCCCTATATTGGACCCCAAGATTGGGACCTCTTTTATTTAGATATGGCCGAGAAGTTTCTAAAGGGGTAGATAGGGCATGGTCGTCCTGTTATGATAGGCAGTTGAATGTGTCAGGAACCTGATTAAAATCTTGAATTTAGCAGAGTGCCAAAGTAATAGGTGGTACTCTTGATCCTTGATATCAGCGGATGGACCCAGCAAGCAGTGTGCTTCTTGGGGGTCGCTAATGCCTCTAGCCTGCTGGAGAGGTTTAAGGGGTCCTATTCAAAATTGGTTCCAAGCTAGGAGCCTAGCAGACACCAGAGGGGCAGAGGCCTCAGGCCATCTTTTGTTCGGAGATGATTTTGTGAAGGAGCAGGGACTTAATGTATGTACCTTTGCCTCTTTAGAGAATCAGAAATTCCAGACTTCCATTAAGAAGATTTTTTCCCAGCGGGCTCCTCACAGGGCTGGGCGCAGGGGCTGTTCAACCAGCCACACTTTCAGACCATCAGGCCCATCTGGCTTCAGTCAAGCTGAGTAGTACAATTCCCAATAAAGATCTAGGCAGCCCTTCTACCCACAACAATTCCAGGGAGGCTGTGTTTGAGTCTTCAAAGGCAGCAGTCGCAGGGGTGCCTTTAATTGAGGTAGGTTTCATAGATCATCAGGGCTTATGCTACCCAGTAGGGAGTTGATTGTGGTTCTTAACAAGGAATTGGTTGCTGCTTTCTCAATACCCATGGGTTCGGCAGACAGTTAGGGGTTTCGATTTGGAGTATATTTCTCCTCCTGTCCAGCATCGTCCCAGGGTTTTGAGGTTGTTGGGGAAAGGAGGGGCCACAATCTGAGATCAATACCTGTTGGTAAAGAGGGCAATAGAAAGGGCTGTTGTTCACCCGAGGGGATTTCTCAGCACAATTGTTCTTGTCAGAAAGAAAGACACAGGTTCCCGACTAATGATCAATTGGTGATAATTTTTGTGATGGCCTCCACATCACCCCTTTAAGCTGTCCCTTACCTCAAATTTTGATAAGAAACTTTGAAGAAGAGTCCAATTGAAAATAACAAATTTGAAATTTGTAGAATTCCAAATAAACTTTACTTATGTACAATAGCTTTAAGACAATACCAATTAAAGGTTCTTCAAGTTATAATAAGAATACTTTTATGTATGCGTTCCATTTTATTGGGGTGTCATTATGAAAATTGCAAGAAATTAAGAAGTATGTAAAAGTTGACCTACACATTATTAATATTAAAATAATATATGTTGTGAACTTGTTTGTAAAATGTTTTCAAGTACTATTCCATTGTTGACATTTTTATTTGTTCAAATGTATTTCATTGAAATATATGATTTTTGATATTGTGTTTTTTTTATGTAGTTGTGTAAAATTGAAATCATTTATATTTCTGAAAATGGAAAAACAATTTGAGTGACATCATCCATAAAACTCAAAGCCGTCCCTTTCCTCCATTTTAATATTTTAATAAGAACCTTTGAAAACGAGTACCATTGAAAATAACATATTTGAAATAAAAAAATACAATTACACTTTATTGATGTATAATAGCTTTTATAAATATACCAATGAAAGGTTTAAGTAATAATAAGAATACTGTCATGTACTTGTTCGATTTTTTCTGGGTATCATTATGAAAATCGACAAAAATTTAGGAAGTATGTAAAAGTGGACGTACATGTTATTAATATTAAAAATATGTATTTGTTTAACTTGTATTTTGTTTTATTTATACTGGTACTTTTCAATATTTTTAATTAGGAACAACTATTTTTATTGTTAATATGTTTTGTACAGCAGGAAGCAAAATTTAATTTATATTATGTGATGTGTGCATATTTTATATTAATGGATTTATTATTTTAAATTGGTATAAGATGTATTTTTGTTTGTTGTGTTTTTTTGTGGCAGGATTTACAATTATTTTTTAAAAATACAGTTTTATTTTAGTTTGAAAATATAAAATGATGTAATTGTACTACTTTTAGAATTTTTAATAGTATACTATTATTGTATTGTATTGTAGTAATTTATATAGCGCCTTTTCCCATTTGTATGGCATCAAAGCACTTTGTCGTAGGAACGACCTCAGGGAGCAAAGTCCGGGTATGGGAAAGTTTTAAGAGGAGGGTTAAGATGCGTATGTGCATTTGGCAAGATTAGTACTAAGGAGGGCTGGGTAGGCTCCAGTAAGTAACCCAACAGGTCAGGCACGTGGGCGGGTGCTGAGGGAGGTCGCGACAGAGCTCTAGTGTAGGAGACTCGATATGAACCCAGCTAGACAGACCTTTCATAGTTGGTTGCTGTATTCTAACAGAAGAGGTGTTGAGGCAAGTCTGGTGTTTCAGTGCGAAATGTTTATGTCACCTGCTGGACCAAATTGGTCATAGTCGTAGCTGCATTCTAAAGTGCTTGGATGGATAGCCGTGCCTGTGGCAATTGTCCAGCGATGTGGTGCATTTATACATACCTTAAGCTGAGATAGAGCTTATCTTTGATGTCGCGTGTCCTCCAATCTTCTTTGGGGAAGAAAAAGCCAGCTACCTTTGTAGACGTTTCTAGGCACTATGGACAGGCTACCCTTAAATCTACCAAGTGCAATAGATTGTTTGTTCTATAACATATTCTACATGTTCTACATGTGCTTTCTTCTAGTTGCAATGCCATGCTACCTGCATATCTAGGTAAACCCCATGGCTGTCCTTTCAGGTATTGTAAGCAGGCTAATATCAAATTGTCAGGTCCAGTTGCAAGGCCATAGCAGTGGAAGGCTATCCTGATGGATTTCTAAGCACAGAAGGGTCAATCCTTATGCATCTTTTTGGTGCAATTGACAATATGCCCTCAAAGGGATGTAATGTAATGGAATTTATAAAGCACAACAAAGACCTGGAGGCATCAAGGCAATAAAGGAAAGACCAGAGAGTAGAGGAGGGACAACCCACATTTAAAACAGCAGTGTTTTAATCTGTTTACGAAAGATAGATAAAACATGGGGGATCCTGATATGGAGGGGAAGGCATTCCACAAAGATGGGACAGTACAGAAAAAGCTCTGCCTCCTGCACGGGCATGTCGAAAGCGGGGGACAGACAGCAGAAACTGGCTGGAAGAGCGTAGGGATCTCTTTGGTTGACAAAGAGAGAACTTTGCTTCGAGGAATTCAGCTCCAACAGAATGAATAGCACAGTGAACCGTGCATAAGACCTACATTTCACCCGAGTTCTTACGGGCAGGATTTTAGCACATTGGCTGGTTCTCCCTATGATCTTCAGAGTGCTAGAGACAGGACATTGTCCTAAACATCTGTGTGAATGGACAGGTTAATGAACAAGTGCAACACCATTCCCCTTACACAATCCATCTAGGTGCAACACCCTTCCCACTCCAACAATGCATCTAAGTGCAACTCATTTCCTACCCCAACAATCCATCTAAGTGCAACTCAATTCCTACCCCCAAAATTCATCTAGGTGCCATACACAGATAACTCCTAACAAGACATCTAACTGGCCATTGTATAGACTACAATGAAAGAACCACTCAGATGCAACTTTGGCAGAGTAGTGAAAACCAGTTACACAAATAGGCTGGATGCCAGTAGGTATGACATTTTAGGTAATAAGAGTGGTGAGGTTTTACTTGAGTACAGTAATGAATGTCCTCCCCACCCATGCCACACTTACCATATCAGTCGTCGTAGGTTGTCTGTGTCAGGTGTCCCAAGCAAACATGGGCAAACATGGAGTAGAGCTGCCCTTTGCCTCTGGTCATTAGCCGATGGCTGCCTATCAAGGGCTGCCCCAAGAACACAACTGAAGAGACAAGTTCCAGTCACGTGGTAAGCAGATCTGGACCAATGGATAGCAAGGAGGGCCGGAGGAGGGTGAGCGACAAAGCAGGGAGAAAAGCTCATAGGGAGCAAACCCAACTCAAACTAAAGGCAGCATTGTTAATTCAATAAATAATATCCACCTGAGGATGTAGATTGCAGATGAAGCACCAAGTTTACCCAAGCATTGCTGAGGGTAAAGGAAGTGGGGCGATGCAGTACAAATTATTTGTCACGTGGTAAGCAGATCTGGACCAATGGACAGCAAGGAGGTGCGGAGGGGGGCAAGGGAAGCCGGGACAAAGAAGTGAGCAGAGCTCCGAGCTAACAAACCCAATTCAAAGAAGAGGCAGCGGCCTTAATTCAATAAATGTACCTACCTGAGGATGAGGATTGCAAATGAACCACCAGGTTTACCCAAGCATTGCTGAGGGCAGAGGAAGTGAGGCGATGCCGGAAACAATATTTTAAAGGCACTCTGATGCCTTATTATTCTTCTGGTCATGTGGTAAGTGGATCCAGACCAATGGACAGCAAGGAGTGCTGGAGCGGGGCGAGGGACGGCAGGACAAAAGAGAGAGCAAAGCTCTGAGCTAACAAACCCAACTCAAACAACAGGCAGCAACTGTCAAAAACCTGTTTAACCAAGATGGAAATCAGATCACCCAGCCTCAATTTTGACTGTGTGTTAATAACTGAAAATAATGGAAGAAAGGGGATGTGAACAAACAGTTACTCATGATAGTGACTAATATATGCCTACTTCGGAGTCCGCTTTCCTTCACAACAGGCATTCAATAAAGTGATGGTGTACCAGGAACCAAACACGTTATTCCACTATCGAAACCTGTTATTGAGGGAACACACTGAAAGGGAAATCAAAGTAGAGAAAATAGTCCCAACTTTGATCCAGACACTAATCGCAGTTCACAGCACATGAGGTAAACCACGGTTGATCCGCAAACGGGTGATGTAAAAACGAAAAAAATATCGAACGCAAAACCTGAGGCCAGGGGAAGAGATGCAATAAAAAAAATGAAAACTAAGGAGAAGGACAAAGCAAAAAGGCAGAAGAAAGCATGCAGTGCAGTCTGCATCCAAATCCTGACCGCACAGAGAAAGGATCAAGGAGCTAAGCCAAGGGTGTGGCATTGGGAAGCGCATGCCATGGAGCGTGAAGTTAAAAATAAAAAAAAATAAAAAGAATTGTCGATGCTGCAAAAACACTCTGGTCCCATCCTTGCAGGACAAAATTCCCAAACAGTATGGAGGAGAGGGGACAGGACATTGGAGAGCAATGCTTTATGAAATTGTGAAAAGCATAAGTAGGACTTAGACAGATACTGGACTTTAAACAGGTAAAGCCAATGGTTCAAACATTGTGGACAAGGGTTAATCAGAAGATCACCACAGGTTACTGCTTTTCATCAGATGAGCATTCAATAAACAGTGGAAAGCAACCAGGGAAGCAAGACTGTGGGCCCGATTCTCATCATGGCGCAGTGACTGTGCTAAATAGCACAATTCACTGTGCCATTTCTTGACGCCCAGGCACCACTGCTATTCTGAAGTGGGCCTGGGCGTCTTCGCAAAGCACGACAGTGCTTTCGCTGTAATCCGCCTGTTTCTAATGGAAACAGGCGGATTGCAGAATCTCAGCAGCATTTTCGTTAAATAATGAGGGAATTGTTATTTAACGAAAATGCTGCCGATACACCAAAGTGAGCAGCTTCAACATTGCAGGATGTTGAAGCTGCTTACTTTGGTGTATAGGAAAGTGTTCATATACACCTGTGTGGTGTATATGAACAATTTCATTTGAAGCGAGCAGCATCAACGTTGCATCCTGCAACGTTGAAGCTGCTGGCTTTGGTGTAAATGAAAGTGTTCATATACACCTGTGCGGTGTACATGAACACTTTCATTTACACCAAAGCCAGCAGCTTCAACGTTTCAGAATGTAACATTGAAGCTGCTCACATTGGTTTAAATAAAAGTGTTCATATAATGAAAGTGTCCATATACAACACGGGTGTATAGGGACACTTCCATTTGCACCAAACAAGGCTTCTTGTGGCACTCCTCCAGTTTAACGGCACCAAAAGGGTACCCTATAAGTGCGCTAGTTTAGCGCACATATTAAACTGGAGGAGTGCCACAAGAATAGGCTTCCAAAAAGCCAGTTTACAAATGTGGCGGTTGCTAGGTTGGTTCCCAACCCATGCTAGTAACCGCCACATGTATTCCGAAAGTGGCTCATTCCTTCTGACTTCGGAAGAATGCGCCACCTTCAGAATAGGTCTTAAGTACCAAAACGGTTGTTAACTCTCTTAACCTCCTTTTCGGTACTTAACACCTTCATGAGAATCGGGGCCTGTATGTTAGAACTAGGAATTCGTTCCAATGCCTTGCCATTGATATTAGCAACACTTGGAAACAAAGATGAAAAAAGTAGGAAGAGACCGGCTGGGAAGGATTTGCAATGTGAATGGGGAGTGGCCGAGACAGAAGATTCCCAATGGCTTGCAAATCAGTCGGTGCTGTGAATAAGGGTACCGGGGCCTAATTCGATCTCCAATTTAAGCATTGAAATAGGGATCAATTCAACATACTTCCGTTTTGTCAATGCAGCATGAATAGTTGTGCGCTCCAGGTTATTACAAGTTGCATGGGGAGTGCCAATACAGTGAAAAGTAATGTGCCTGTGTTTTGCTAGGCAACATAGAAACTTAGTTAAAAAAATCAGATACTCTTCTGAGCAGGAACAGTAGAATGCTGGGGTATTGATGAAAGAAAGAAAATTGCAGTATTCCTAGGATTACACACAATGGCCCTCATTACAACACCGGCGTTAACCAATGGCGCTATTAACACCATGGTTGCTGCCGGTATTGTAACAAGTCCGCCAATGGTAAATGGGGAAATACCGCCCCATTCCAAGGTTGGCGGGGCGGTAATTCCCCATTTACCATTGGCCCTTCCCCATTCCCATTTTTCCCCCGTAGGGCTCAATGGGACTGGGGAAGTTGGTAATTACGGTACCTCAAATTGCGGTACCGTAATTACCTCGAAAGTTCCTTTGCGGGTCCCTACTTTAACGGCTGGTCCAAACCAGCCGCTAAGGTCGGGAGCCGCAAAGGGACCTCGTAATCAGGTGTTAAGGGTTTAACAGCGCCGACACCTTTTACGGCGCCGTTAACCACTTAACGCCAGGGTCCTAATGAGGGCCAATGTTTCAAAGTCTGCCACTTGGTTTCTCTATGCTATTCTGGAAGCATATGAATTCACCTTTTTATTCTCGTTGAACAGGGTTTATTCTGTCACAGAGAAGGTCAGATGGAATTGCACGGTTCGAATGTCGACTAATGAATTAAAAATGACCACAGTTTGATGTTTCTATTGCAAAGAAAGTGGGTTTACTAATTTCGAGCTGGAAGGTCTGGGGTGTACGAAATTCGTGAACAGAAAAATACCAGGGCTTATTCCTTACCACAGAGCATATATTTGTATTCATGATTAAACAATTTGAAGCATTTGATTCTGATTCTTTGTCAGAATACATATTTCTATTAAGGGTTTGGCTTGCAAAAGACTAGTCGCTGCTAGCAATTTTTATCAGAAACATAACATTTTGTTTAAAAACTAAGGAGAGTAAAAACAATTTGGCTGTTGATGCAACTAATAATATAGAAGTTGACTCTTTAGAAGTGCTCAGTATAGATTCACAGAAGCAGTTTATAATGGTGCAATTCCATAGGAAAACCCTTTGTGAATCAGCCCCTAAGTCTATTGCAAAAAAAATGTTTTAAGTTGAACCGATTACTTGCATTTAATCGTGGATCTGTCAATAAATAATGGGCAAAATATACATCAAAAGCATGGACTCCATTTAGATGGGACTTGCTGAGGTTTTCTGAATTAATCACGTTAAAAGGCAGTCATTGGAGCCATTCTGTAGTTATTTGCCTTTAACCATAAAATTACTTTTTCACTAGCCACGAGGGAAGTGGTTATTTGTTCAACCACCCACCTTAAAATATGGAAGATTATTGATAAATTATAGAGCTCCTTTACCCACTTGCACCGAAATATAGAAACAAGAAGAAAGGAAAGAACATTCCATTCAAATACACACATTATTGCTGAACTTTCGTATAACCTCACATTGAGCAACCACTGTATTAATATAATCATATTTTAGTGTAATATATTGATTATTATTAAATGACAATGGCCCATATCTATACATATACAGTAAAATACAAATGTAAACTAATAATGTTAATATGTATACTATTTTTTAAAGATGTTTTGTTTTAATAAATATTTACTTTTTAAAAACATGTCCAAATGTATGCTATTTTAATTTTGCAAGACTAATTGCTGCATTTGTTTCTCCTACTGCAATTATTGTTCCACATTTCAAACACCTTACAAATGTGAGGGATGTGATGGCAGAGCCACAAAGCTGAGGGGAGTTTAGGGAAGAATAGTGCACGAGACAGAAGTGTAAGGGATCCTGCAGACAAGAAAGGATAGGCAATAACAACAGACAGACAACAAAGGCTGTGAAAAGAAACACTAGCCTTCTGATCTAATTACTATTACAGGGCCCCACTCTGAGTGGTCATGAAAAGGAGCAGCAGGAGTGGGTGTCTGTGTCTGGACCCTAAGGCATGAACATGGAAACAGTACTCACAAGCCTGAAAGGAACTGTACAGGGATAGCCTCCTGAAATAGAATGCAGCACACAATTAACAATAGTACACAATTTACAACACTGAAACATGAAAAAGGAAAGAGGCAGAGAATCGCCTGCTGGGAAACCCAGCAATCAAACTGTGGATCAAAGAATTACATAAGCACAAGTGAGGACAAGAACAGTAACAGAGGTATCCAGGGAAATAATAGAAAGTCAAAGTGCGCAAGGTGCTGCCTGGACAGAGAACAGGAAGTGAGAAGGAAAGTAAGAAGAAATGAATCTAAGTGCCACGGTACAGGAGGCTGGAACTGCAGATTAGAACCTAAGGAACAGAATCAAGGATCAGCAGACTGCTGGAGGCCAGGAACAAGAAACCTAAGGACTGAAACTCTGGACTGGGAGAACAAGGAATGAACTGCAGACTGGTAACAGGAATTCAAGGAACTGTAACTCTGTACTAGAACACCAAGGACAGGACGGCAGACAGATAACAAGGTAACTCAGCACTAGAAATATAGGAAGCTAAAGCCAGGCAACACAGACTATGGGCACAGAACAAGGGACTTAAGGCAGGGAGCAAGATCATTGGTGGTAGAGAGCAAGGGACTGCAGGCATGGAACAGAGGACTGCAAGCAGGGGATCAGGGCTGTAGTGCAGGAAGTATAGAGGTGCTGAGCTGGAAGACAGGGGGCACAGGGTACTGGAACAGGAACAGAATGTAAGTACAACACACAGTGGTATAACTTCAGTGCCTTGGCAATGTGCCTGGTGCTCAGCAAGGATAATTATGTACTGTAATTTGCTTACTGGGGTATGCGGCATGGCTGAAGCCGTAGGTTTCAATGGAAAACAAATACTCTGCTTGTGGTTACAGCCTGAAGTGAAGGACTAGATTACAACAAACTTGCACAACGAGCATCAGCAAGGACCTGAAAGCTTGTTTTTGCAAATATGCTATGTGTTTTATTTTTCCAAAGCGTCAGAATGTAAGTAGAAAAACTAATGACATAAATTTGTTGTCTGCGTAGTGGGCCTGGCCCTCGGCAAATGCAAACGTGTGCTATGATTTGCTTATTGGGGAATGCAACATGGCCGAAGCCCAGGCCCCATGGATTTGGAGACTGGCGATGGCTGCAAGCCTTGATCACTGGCCATTGGTCATATTAGGGTATTGTGGACACTGAGCTAGGATACAGGGTAGGTTCAGAGAATAATAGGGGTGATTTGGTGGGTTTGGGGTCATGGTCGAGCCTTATGCTGTAGGCAATTCAACAATGATTTGCATCCCCAGCATGCGCTGATGATAACGATAGGCATAAGTATGTGTTGCAAAAAATATATTTTGTAAAGGAGGTCTATAGTTCTTTCATATATATATTAAAAGATGAACCTTTGTTAAAGCGATGTTAGGGTTAAGACCAACCCAACCCTTGGGACTCCTGTGCCCCAGCAGTTAGACAGGGACCTCCCACCTTGGCATCCCTGGGACTTCCCTTCTGGGCTCCCATGAGCATGTGCCCATCCATACTGCCCCTTCTATTTATGCATTTCTCTCACTGCACAATGCATATGTGCATTTATAGGAGCATTGTGTGCAATTATTTTGTACAAGTAAGGGAAATGCAGATACAAAAGATTTGTAGAACATTGTTAAGTGGCAGCTGGTGTGTGGTAGTTTAATATGTGCATAGGGTTATATCTAGAGTTTTTTTTATTACTTGATTTAATTGTATGAAATAATTTTTACAAGGCTCATTCCCTGAGTTTACCAGCTCGTTATGTGTTCCTATGAGAGCCTTTGGTGCTTCACTGTTTGGAGTTTCCCAATTGAGCAAAAGATGTCTGTGCCTCCATGAGCCATGAGCACCAGGTAAGTAGAGCTATAGTTGGAAAAAAGAGTTTTTGAATGTGATTGGTGGATAGATGTGTGACTGTTCGAAAGCAGGCATTGAGGAAGTGTTACAAATATGAAATTAAAAAGGGTAGAAGCGCTGTCTTGAGCGATGATGTGCACGTGACATCAAGGTATTTTAATGCTCCATGGCCTGGAAAGGGGACTGCGGAGACCTCGGATAGTTATAAAGGTCCATCGACTATGGTCCTTATTTTATGCTAGAGAAAAGTATTTGTGACAGAAAATTGATTCTGTCCTTTCATATTGTTCTGTAATGAACAATTGTCCATTATATCCATTAGCATAATACAAAAAGCTAATGAAAATGTTGGAGAATCTTATTGAGTCTAACTACTTTACCGAGAAATGTAAAGCAAACGGAGTCTATAAGATTATTTTTTTTAGTTCTATTTTTTAACTGTAAAAGGTGGTTCCTTAAGGAACCTTTTTGGGGTGTTTTTTGATTTTGTATTTTATTTGTTTTCTTTTTTGCAGGAGAGGCCAGAATGTAAGTTGGGGGAGGAGAATGAGGAAAGGGGCACCATTGAAGGATATGGAGGGGCAGGTGGACAGGGTGTATGTGCCTTAAATCTAAGGTACGGGTTAGTGTTTCTCATGCTCTTTGATTGCAGGGAGGAGCAGTTTCTAAGTGCTTTCGAAGCTGCAGAGGGATGTGTTGCAGTGTATACAGAGTACTGTTGTCTCAGAAAGATATGGACCAATAGCCTCTTTTATGGCTTGCAAGATAGATGGTGGGATCTTCTGCCCCACAGGAGTAGCCAGTATTGGTTGTATTGGATATAGGCAGTATAGGTTGAGGAAGATGAGTTAGAGGTGGACAGTCTACTTCTTCCTGAAAAAGGAACAGCCTTTCCCAAAGCATCCCAGTGGTTGGATTTGGTGTGGCATTGCATGGAGGTGGTTCCGTAGGAGTACTGCCCAGGTTGTCCGCAAGTGAGTACAATGTTCCACTCAGTGCATTTACCCTTTATAGCCTTTGCCTTCAGTACATCTCCAACGGTGGTAAAACATTGACACACCCAGGGTTCTCTCTCGGTGCTGGAGGTAGGCATTTCCTCTATCTCATCTTCCTTGTCCTCTTGATTGTTTTCTGAATGATTGTGCTTTTTCTGTTATGGAGGCCCTCCAGGTGGTAGTAGTGGTGTCTCCTGTGGAGGAGGGATGGGCTTGGCTGATGCCATTTTAGAGGTTAAATAGCAGTTGTGCTAATATTGTTCCAAGAATGTGCTATTGGATTGCAGATGGAAAAACAGTAATAATAGGTCTAGGAGATGGGCAAGGGTACATTTACAATTTGAAACTTCCTCGATCAGCTGAAAATGCAGTTCTGATTGTTCGCGGAGCATGGTCCCGTTCACGAATCGCTGAGCCGTTCATGAACATGTCAACATACGTGTGCCTGCGTGGTCACGTGACACGGTCCGAACAGTCCGCGGTGACGCCAGACATCCACGAACGTCTGCGAACAGGAAACGGTGCTAAAAAGGTGTAGACAGTTGATAAAAGTTTTACAAAGTTTACTCAGAGGTGGGGAATGGCACAGTTTTTACTTGAAACTATCTAAATTGGCTGAAAACGCTGATATACTGGGGGTAAGTATGATATTAGGAAGTTGTAGCAAATTAGGGTGCACTGGTAAAAACCTATGAAATTCGGTGAAAAAACTTTGTTAAAGGGACATTATGGTTAAGTTGTACTAATAAAAATCTATGAAATTCAGTGAAAAAACGTTGTTAAAGAGACGTTTTTTCATTGAATTTCATACCTTTTTATTAGTGCAACTTAACCATAACGTCCCTTTTACAACGTTTTTTTAAGTGAAAACATATATATATATATATATATATATATATATATATATATATATATATATGTATATAATACATACTTCCTTTTCTGCAGTTGCAACAATGCAGTTTTGTTTACATTTAAATATGACGCTTTTTGAAAAACCAAGGCCATGCAGCGCAACTCAAGGGATTTGAATATGGACACCCACTTCCACAATAGTGAGGAGACCTGGTCATGGACCCTCAAAACCTCTTAACTGCTAAGAACGTATATTTTTGTCCTGAACTACATAGGAAACCATGGTATGCTTTGATAACTCCGGCACATCAGAAACACCACAAAAGCTTGCAAAATAGTTTTTCCTGGGCACTTTCTATGTATGTACATTTATGTCAAGAGCATCAGCTGACAGCAGAGAAGTGTGTTCCCCTGTCACGCTATAAATAAAGGTGCAATCTGATGTGCTTTTATTCCCGGAATTGCTAATTTACTAATTAAAAATAATGTTCGAATATAGTGACACTCTGGCTTGGAGTTAATTACATGGCAGTGAGCGGCTTATATAAAAAAAAAAAAAAAAGTATTGTAACATAACAGCGTCCATCTGTGGCTCTTCCATTGGATGATGCGGTTACAATTTGGGAAATGCCAAATACATTTTCAACCAAGCATTGCCAAAACCACTAGCTAGCAAATGATTACAGAGTTTGTTGGGTCATGGAGTACTATTTGGCGGTTGTATTAAGGATTATAGTGTCAATAATGGAAAAGGGAGAGAAAAAAAAAAACGATAAGGCTTTATTTTACATAGATTAGACCGCGTTTGCAATATTAATATATTAATATGCATTGTAGTATGGAGGGGGCACACACTAGTTTGAATGGGTTATTGTTTTAATATTGTACATGTATTTTTGAATGTAATTTCTTTTATGGTATTTTATCTTCTGCAATAAAAGGTTATTACTATACTACTGGCTATCTTGTGTGGCGAGAGGGGCAGAGGGCGGCAACAGTGACGGAAGGCAGGAGAGAGAGTGTGGGTGGAAGCATGAGGGTATCAAGTGAACGAGGCACGAGTGGCACTGAGTGAGCGGATTATTGGCCTTAAATTGGAAAGAGGGTGGGTGTACAAGAAGGTGTCAGCAGTGTGCTACGGGTGTGGCAATGGGGACAACAGATTGACAGTGGGGAGACACGAGTGTCATTGTGAGTAGAAGAGTTTCAGCATGTGCCAAGAAAGTTGGGGGGCGGGGGGGAGTCAGACAGTGGTGAGACAAAGGAATGTCTGCGGAGCACCAGAATGTCTGGTGGGAAAAGGGCATTGGAGTTCAAGACAGTCTCATGGGAGGCAAGAGAGAACCAGTCAGAGAGGGTAGGAACTGTGACAGAGAGCGCAGAAGGCCATCATGTTCCAGCATTGCTCGCTACCCCACGCCTGCCGATCCTTGTTGGTGATGCACAGGGACGTGTCATCTGGGATATACAGCAATAGATCCGGGTGACAGCTCTCACCCACTGCATTCAACTATTGATGTAGGAAGTTGAGACATAAATGCATTGATGTGATCAGCGGGTCTCACCCACTTCCCTTACCTAGAGCTTCAGTTTCGTTTTTGGGAAGGAAGTCATAAATCGTTTCTGTGGTACCAGCCTACATAACATTGAGCCTCAAGCACACACCTAAAACCCAGAGCTGTACCATTGGTTATGAATGATTTGAAAACATCCAGACATCACCTTTCTGTTTTGCTTATTTGGTAAGTAGTCCACATTTTTTTTGTTAAATGGGAGATAGAGGGGAAGGATGTTTGCAGGTCACAGTAATTTGCAGTTTGTTTTAAATTTTAAAATGACAACAGCAGCAGCTCCATGACATCATCCCTAGAAATGCCCCATTTTATTATTTTCTTTGATCCTTTATATGTTGCTTACTGCCAGCCTCCTCCAGCTTCTAAGCACTGGAAAAGGAACTGAACCCATGTTGCACTGCATCCGCTTGTTCCCAAGGCAAGTGTGTTGCCCTTGAGCTATCCCACCAAACATATCTATTTTTTCTTGCGGAAGCAACAGATGGTTTACTTTAAAGGCCGAGGGCAACTTCATGTAAATATTATCTCACCATGCCTCTATCTACAGTGTGCCTGTGATGCAGGTCTGGGTAGGTCACACAGTGCCCAGGCAGGATTGGTGGCAGAACCCACTTGGACACAGCCCTCTCAACACAGACCCAGTGGCTCACTGGATGTACAAAGCAGACAACAAGAAACACTGATGAGATTTGCATTCAAGCTGTCCTGCCACTGATTACTGCAGTCTGCTCTTAGCCATTCCCAGCTGGCTAGTCATAGCCTCCATTCCCTTCCTTTTGCTACAGTACTGGGTCTGAGCTGCACAGAGAGCCCCACCTCTGAACCCAACCATTCATGCATTCTCTGAGCTGCACAGAGAGCCCCTCCTCTGAACCCAACCATTCATGCATTCTTCACTAATGGACTGGCAGCCTGTTAGTGATGGCGGCATCATGGGTTCTCCTGCATCCCTGTTATTTTTCCAGCTAATAAAATCTATATTCCAGGTGAGAAAAGCTATGGCACATTTAGCTACATTTACAACTGCCTTTTTCAGGTGCAACACATATATCTGCTCTTTGCACTGCCTCTTTGTCCAGTGGTCCTGGGGCCGCAAGGGCAGGTCTAGGAGTAGCAGAGGGGGAGCCAGGGGTAGCAGCTGCTATCCCTGGCAACCCCCAAAAATTGTCCCCCACTATAGTTGTTCCAGCAGACTCATTGGATGAAAAGCAGGATGGCAATAGGAATCAGTCCATCTGCATGAATGCATGCTAGAATAGGGACAGTCTGTCTCTGGTAGAGGTCTTGCCTCTCCTCATGTTGTTCTGCAGGTGAAGTAACAAAAGGAGAACACAAAAATTAAGGAGCTCTATAATTTAGCTGCTTTGACCAGGCAACCCTAGGCCCACTCTTTTTTATTAAAATTCTTCATCATCTAGTACAACCTTCCACCAGCGGAAGCCAACACTACAAAGGTTAAAGTCCAGACCCTTTTAAACACAAGAAAAACTTTGTAGAAATCTGATGGGGAATGCATATATAAAACTTTTTTGTTTTATTTAATTGCACAAGGCTTTCTTTTCTTTCCACTTCAGTAGGGAGTCAGAATCAGATGGTCAGTTATCTGAAGAACAGAATGCGTAATTGGAATTGAAAATCGCATGATATTTGGAAAATTCCATACATCACTTTTTATTAGGGCTGTGCCGAATATCATATTTAGTATTCGGCCGAATACCAAATAGTTTGTTAACTATTCAGCCAAAGCCGAATATGAAGCCAAATAGTTGCTTTATTTAATAAATCATGTTCCAAACTTCAAAAAACACCCTTATTAAAAAACAAATAAAACACCATTTTAAATGCATTCTATACTTTTATTTCTCTTCATTGTAATTAATGTTGCATCTTTATTTAAAGTATAAAAGCCAGAAATAAAGCAGATTTAACCAAAATGAAGGATCAAATGTACAGAAGATTGTTGCATATTCAGTGCCAGTTAAAGTAGGAGGCTTCACAAATGCAAAAGGACTGCCTTTGTGAATCAGATACATTGCATTCTCTATCCAGTTGCAAAGTCGATGTGGTCGAGTTTCGAAACTTCTTTGCAGCTCACATGGAAATGTATAAAATGGTTCATTTTGGCTCATGCAGGACACACGTCAAGAGGGAATCTGAAATGCGTGAACTGCATCTCACAACTTTTCACCCCACCCAAACACATTCTGCTCACTTTTCACTTATCATAGCCACTCTTTCTAGTCAATACACAAACATGTGCAACTTATAATGTCCTGATAAAATAACAGATAATGTTGAACTCAGGACTCAAGTCCTTAAAAAAAGAAAAGGGGGGATTATGAAGTATGCAATGGGAAGTGACATGACAGGAACTGAAAATATCTATGCACATTTCTTTCAGTTTGTTTTTTTCCACCTGAAAAAAGTGCACATTGAATATAAACATTCGCCAAAAGAAAAGATGTTCTTTCATTGTTGCAGGCTAAGTATAAAAGATGAGCACCTTTTTTGTCTAAGAATCTGTAACAAAACATGTCCTAAAGAGCAGATTACAATATAAGATATTTTTCAGCTGTGTGATAGCAGTTTGTCTGGTCTAATTCTATTCAGTTTTGCAAACTGAAGTCTATATTTGCCTCTGAGTTAATGTTGCATTGTATTCAAATGAGAATGTCAAAGTATTCGGCAAGAGCCGAATAGTTAGAAACTATTCAGCCGGAGGCCGAATAGCTTTTTTTCAGCCGAAATTCGGCCGAATACTTACTGGAAGCCGAAGTTCGGTACAGCCCTAATATTTATGTTCATTTATTTATTGTGTGTTACAGTTGAAAAGCTGAACTTTTCACACAGTTAACAGTACAGACACATTTTGTTGCACAATTGATAAAAAGAGCAATCACTGAATTACAACAAGATTAAAAATTAAAACATATTTTTCAAAAAGTCTAAAATCGTAATTTCATTACTGTTTAAAATCCTGTTCCAGAGAACCTCTTGCCCTAGAAGCATGTAGGCCAAAATGTTTTCCTTTCTGAGAGAGGACAGTACGGGGTAAATTATACATAAATGTTTCAAAGTTTCATCCTCACTTTTGCAGGATCGACACAAATGCATGCACCTTTTACATTTCTACTAATCCCCATCACCTCCATTGTCGGAAAGAGGTTTTGTGTTAATCTTAATATTTTAAAGCGAAAATCTCTGGGTGGATGTTTTCTCAAGTATGGGGAAACTATGTTCACATTTTTGAATGACTACCTACAGTGGTTGTTAAAACAACAATAAGCCATCAGCTATGGCCCCTATGGGGCAAAAATGGGAATGGGGAAGGGCAATGGTGGAAGGGGGAATTACCGCCCCGCCAACCTTGGAATGGGGCGGTAATTCCCCTTTCCACCAAGGCGGTGCCGTTATTTTACCGGCATGAACCAATGGTGCTAATAGCGCCATGGTTTTCTGCCTACCGTGTAATGAGGCCCTATGACTTCTGCATAGTTCAAGTATTGCAACTTTACTAAACCCAGCACAGGGGGGTTGGTTAGTGACATTCTTGTATTTGTATTTATTGAATTTTATATAGCGCTATTAGCCAAAGTGCTTTACATAGAACAACAAGCAATACATTACATAGCAAAGTGAGTTATTTTCATGAATCATGTAGCAGATAACAATGTACAGAACAATTTACCATGAAACAAACAGTAATATAAACTTGCGCAGTGTTGGACAGTGATCAAAGTCAGCTGTTAACTGTCAGGCAGGTGACTGGAGTAGGTGGGTTTTTAAGGAAGTGCGGAAGGAGGAGTAAGAGGTGATGGAGCAGAGAGGGAGAAGGTTCCAGTGAAGTGGAGCAAGAAGTTGGAAGGAACGGAAACTGGATTGGGCCGGAACAGTAAGTCCGAAGTGATCAGCAGAGCGGAGAGGGCGAGAGGGAGAATAGAAGGAGAGGAGAGTTGCGAGGTATGGGGGCAAGTACATAGAGAGATTTGAAGACAAGACAGAGGAAGTTGAACTTGAGTTGAGAGTGAAAGGAGAGCCATCCCAATGAGGTAAGGGATGAAGAGATAGAGTCCTGGTGGGAAAGAAGACAGAGATAATGGATGGCAGAATAGTAGATGGATTTAAGAGGGACTAGATGTGAGGAAGGGTGGCCAAAGAGGAGCACGGAGCAATAGAAAAGGTGAGAGAAGATTAAAGAAGATATTAGAAGTTTAGTGGCGTGGAAAGTAAGGAAGGGACACATTTTGCTAACGTTGTAGAGGTGAAAGCGACAGGCCCGGGAGATAAGAGAGATGTGGTGAGTGAAGGAGAGGTTAGTGTCAAGGTGGAGACCAAGATTGCGGGCAGAGGGGGAGATAGGGAGATGGGAGGGAGGAAAGAGAATGGAAGGAGGAGGAGAAGGAGAAGGGTGGACATTAGCGGGAAAGAAAAGAACTTCAGTTTTCTCTGTGTTCAGGGTAATAAAGTGGGAGGTTATCCAGGATTTGATGACAGTGAGGCAGGATGAGAGTTTGTGATGGATATCGGGGTGTAGGATGGGAAAGAGAGAAAGAGCTGAGTGTCGTCAGCATAGAAGTGGTGAGATGCACCAAAGGAAGAGATGATACAAGCAAGAAGGGAGGTGTACAGCGAGAAGAGAAAAGGGCCAAGTACAGAGGCTTGGGGAATGCCATAGTTGAGAGAGAAGGAGGGGGAGATGCGGCCACCCCAGGAAACAGCAAAGGTGCTGTTGGATAGATAGGAAGTGTACCAGTCAAGGACAGAGCCATTGAAGCCAAAGGAGGAGAGGGAGTCAAGAAGTAAAGAGTGATCTACTGTATCAAAGGCGGCTGATAGATCAAATAGAATAAGGACAGATGAGTGTTTGGAGTAGCAGGCTGTAAGGAGGGAGTTAAGGACGGAGGTGAGAGCAGTTGCAGTGGAGTGGTGGGGCAGATCCCTGATTGAGTAGGAGGGAGGAGAGAGAGGTTAGAGGCTTATGCTGAGAATTGGGAGTAGACAAGGCTTTCAAGGACCTTGGATAGGAAGGGTAAGTGGGAGATGGGGTGAAAGTTTGAAACCAGGAGAGGGTTTGCTCAGGGCTTTTTCAGGATGGGAATGATGGTTGCATGCTTGAAGGCAGATTGAAAGATAGAGGTAGCAAGACAGATGTTGAAAAAGGAGGTAAGTTAAGGTACCAGGGGCGGGTAGACTTTGGGAATGAGAGAGGTGGGAAGGGGATTGCCAGGGGCAGCTGTAGGGTGACTTTTGGACAGGAGAATGGAGACTTCAGAGTCAGAGACAGGAGTGAAGTTAGAAACGGTGGTGGAGGAGGTTGTGAAAGATGGAGTGGGGGGAGTACAAGAGGGGGATTGTAGAATGTCTTGACATAGAGTGTGTACCTTAGAGGAGAAGAACTTAGCAAGATTAGTAGCTGAGAGAGGTGAGACAATAGAAGAGTCAGGAGTGGGGGGTGAGAGAAGGCAAGTCAAGGTTTGAAAGATACAGTGGGGGTGGTTAGATTGAGTGTGGAGAAGGTCTGAAAAGTAAGTTTGTTTGGCAGATTTAATGCAGTTGTCATAGAGAGTGTGGTAAGAGAAATAAGTAGCCTGGTTAGCTGGAGAGCGGTGTTTGCGCCAGCGTCTTTCATAGAGTAAAGAATGTTCAGACAAATAGGGAAGTAAGAAACAGAGGAAGCCTGAAAGAAGACACAAAGATTAGGTCTAGAGTGGAGCCGGAAGTGTGAGTGGGTGGAGTAGGGAGAGGGGTAAGTAGTTAGGAGTCAAGTATTGAGAGTAAGGGGCAAGTTAGGTGAGAAGTGGGGAGGTTAAAGTCACCAAGCATGATCAGTGGGATGGGACTAGGTGAGATGTGACCAAGGAGGTGGTCAATGTCTTCATTGAAAGGTCCAAGCGGGCCTGGTGGATGGTAGATAATGAGAAAGGATATAGCGTGTGGTGAGGTGAAGATTTTGTACATGTATTCGAAGGAGGGAAAGTCTGTAAGAGGTACTGGACAGGGAACGGATAGGTATTTTGGGTGATGTAGTAGTCCAGAGCCGCTGCCATGTCCGGCGGTGCGGGGAACGTGGGCAAATGTAGAGAGGGAGGAAGTAAGAGATTCTGGAACTGTAGTATTGTGGTGGGGATCTATGTTTCAGTAATGCAAAGGAAGTGAAGATTTAGACATTGGAATAAGTCCAATACAGTAGTGGTCTTGTTGCATAGAGATCTTGCATTCCATAAGGCAAGGTCAATGATTTTGGAAGTGTCAACAAGTTGGGGATAGATGAGGTTGTGGTGTCGAGTTGGGCGGTAGGGCAGTGGACCTTCTGGGGGTAGGAGGGTGAAGGACTGTTGAGTGTGGAGATGGCCGTAGTGATTATGCACAGTGCTTTGATGGAGTGCCAGGCAGCAGGACGGGGAGTAGTGTGGGAAAACGGAGGGAGTTGGCGGGGTGCACACTGCATTCCTGAGAGCTCTTTAGGTGCAGAATTGCTGTGGATAGCGGTGTCACAGTTTGTTCCGCTTCGCTATGGCTTCGCCTGGAGGCGGATCTTGCAAGCCACAGTGAGTGGGTGACAGCGAGGTTGGTGGGTGTGACCTCCAACTGTCAGGTGTTGTCTGGTGATGAGAAACTGCTCCAGGTGGTGGAGGGGCAGAATGGCCTCGGGTGGAGTGGGGGCCTGGAGCTGAAGTGGCTCAAGGGCAGTTAGGGAGGTGCTGGAAACTCTCCCGGTCAAGTGGAGCAGGGGTCCCGATTGCCGTGGTCCAAGGGCAGTTAGGGAGGAGCTGGAAACAGTCCTGAATAGGTGGAGCATGGACCTGGGTTGAAGTGGCCAAGGGCAGTTAGGGAGGAGCTAGAGACACTCCCTGGCTGCTGGCTGGTACTTCTGCACTTCTTGAATCTTCAAAGAACTTGGGTAATACCAGAAATGCATATCCCAACAAGCTACCATTTCCTTAATATAGAAACTGAAAAGGAAATGTGCAAGAACACACCCTTGACTTAATGCTAGGTTGGTTTCAATCCAAACCGAGGAGGACCCATAAGCATCTAATCTAATCTTTATTTTCAACCCCATGTGAAGGGCTTCCATAATACTGATTAAGGGGCACGGGCACCCATTTGCATTGAGCTTTTCCCAATGTGCTGCCCTTATTGACATGGTCAAATGCTTTGCTTATGTCCAGGAAATCCACAAAAGCCAGGCTTCTTTGATTTTTTACCTGTTCAACCAGGAGGCACAAAACAAAGCTATTTAACGATGTGCCCACAACCTTCTTGAAGCCTGAATGACATAAGTCCAAATTATTTGACCCGGGGGCCCATGTTTGCAGTTCTTTCAGCAGTACCCTAGCAGAAAAGCTATTAGAAGCATCCAAAAGTGATATTGGACGATACTGCAATGGTGACAGATCTTTCCCATTGAAAATCAAAACAATCAAGGATATACACCATGACCCAGGTACTTCCCGCTGGATCTGAATGTTTCTGAACAATTGCGACAATACACCAGCCCATAATGGCGGGTTAGACTTAAGAGTTTAATTTGTTAAACCGTCCGGGCCATGCATCACTCTGCAATAGTGTCCAGGGCTATTTGGCAAAGAACGATGGAAGGGACATTTCTTTCTGTTGGTGCAGGTATGGTGTCTACCATGGGTCTCAAGCACAGGTGGCCATTGCAAGTGGTTGGCACTACATTAGGACTCTCCTGTTAACACAAAAAAGACAACTCACTCTTATATATAATGCATAATGGGCCAGCACTGCCCATGTGTGTACATTTGAAACATGATACTCCATTGTAAAATAGGTTTTGTCCTGCTTAACTTTATATTTCCTTTCCAATAAGTCTGCATCTCAGACAATTATATGTGTTTTTTTTATTTTTGTTCCATTGTGCATAGTGCCAGAGAATACACGGATGGTGTGACCTTATGTCACTAACGAACAGTTCAAGTATAAGGAGACCTCATTTGCAGCTGAGTAGAAGTGTGGAGAAGATCACAGGGCACAAGTGAATTGCATTGGGTGGTTTAGTTGGCCGCAGAAATTGAAGGACTGAATTGCTGTTTAGGTGGCCTGGCTGCTTAGTGGCATGAGCGATGGAGATGTGTGAAGAGGCGGTGTGCTTGTTATTTTACCATAGCGTTTCATTCTAGTTGCTCTGTGTGATTTTCAGTGTTTGATTTATATGAATGAGTAATAGTTTTGCTTTTCATACAACATAGATTATTTTGGTGCATGTTGTGTTACGAGTAGTGTTACTGCTCTTCTGACCTGACAACAACAGGTGGTGCCTCCTAATGCTTGTCTTGGGAGGATAGCTCAGGAGCAATGCGTTGGTCATGGAAGCAAGACGACGCAGAGCAAACCAGGTTCGATCTGTGGGTCAGTGCTTAGAAACCTCTGGATATTGTTGGGTATTTTGTGTAGATTTGGGGCCTGGCGGTATTTTCTTACCGCCAAAAATAATTTAGCAACAATCACTCCTTGTATTCAGATTGGGTTATGTATAATAATAATACAGTGGATATGCATTATTTCAGTACACAGACATGCGTGGTTGGTATGCGTGGTTGGTATGCGTGGTTGGTGGTATTTTGGTGAGCATAATTCCTTTGTTTTATTTGTGGCCCCAATATCCAGAACCCCTTATTTTTGTTTAGATTTTTCGAGTAATCACTATAGAGACCTCAGGCTTGCATTTCAGGAACACCACATTTTCATTTTTAGTGTGCCACCATGGGCAATTTCTCGCTGTCTTATCTACGGCAGCGAGCTATCATGTGGTATTTTTCACTAACTTATATACGGTAGTGAACTATGTCTTGGGCCTCTATTTTTGCTGACTCATGTACCTTCAGCAAAAAGGCTATAACACACACAGTTAGTTATAATTGCTCATACTGAATGACATTGCGCACACAACTGCAGCCAAATCTTATTTTTAGCTACCTTAAAAATGACAATTGCACTGTCTAAACATCTCCCCACATCATCAGCACTGTATTGGTAAATATAAAACACACCACCTGTCTGCTTTTAGATATTTTTGTGTATTATAAAAGTTGCATTTAAACACAATCTCACTCTTTACAGAAATAATTGAAATAGCACAGTAACAGCATTATTTGTGATACACTGAGAAGGGAGTGGCAGAGACAAGAATTCAATTTGCAACATTAAACACGTATAGCACAGGAATCTCCTTTCCTACACTGACTGAATATTTTCGTACACACTCAGCCCCCACACCTCAGCGAGATAATTACCAGGCTTATTCAGTATGTAACTTCTTTGGCTGGTCGCCTTCTGGAGGGGTTCACCCAGCAAGGACAAGCATCTGCTGTCACTCAAACTGGGACTTATTGACTGGAAATCCCAGTCTCTGCAACCAAGTTGAATCTGCTTTAGGAATCAGGCATCCCCAGCTATCAACCCAGTCCTTCTTCGAGCTGTGTCAAGATGTCTCTCCCTAGCTCCTTCCTCGAGATTCTACAAGAAAACTCTGGTTACCTCCTACCAAAGGATCCTAACCAATAAAATTCTATCATGCCCTAAGCACCCTCTGCACACAATGGCCTGGCTTATACAGTTGCAACTGTAACCAAACTGATTTCCTGCTTATTCAAGGTCTTTGCTTCCTGCAGTTACTGTGGACAGAACAGCAGAGCAAAAAGAAAAATAAACTGAATGTGCATTTAAATAATGACTTTCAGAGCCTGTCATTTTCCATTCATGTTGCACTGAAGAACACATTATTATTAGTGGGTTATGATCAGGTTAGTTGTTAATGAGGTTAGTTTATTAATTTTCAAATGTGTCTCTTGCAACATAGGCATTTCAGGTGAAAAATAGTGCGCATTTTGAATGTACAAATGTGTGCTTTTAACTGTGAAAAAAAATGATTTGCTTTTTATATGTAAAAATCGTTTTTGACTGAATAACCTGCCCTCACTTATATGTCCATATTACACTGGCAACACATAGCTTGAAAAAATTGCATCATAGCAATGCACCAAACCCATGCAGTGGTACTGCATAAAAAAAAAAAATATCATGCTACACATTGATCCTGTGCAGTAGTGCTGTACTCTGTGTTGTAACACGCTAAATAACCTTACAATATTAAGCATGTTATAAATAACCCATAACAATCACAATCCCTCCGACATTTGCTAAATCTGGAGACATTTTAGGTCTTTATGCCAGGGTTTGACGGCTCCCAGTAAAACCGCTAATAGCGGGATTCATCGTCACCCCCAACACAGGCGTCAAGGAGCAGGATGTTAGATGGTGTGAGGGAGGAGCAAATAGGATACAAAAAAGAAGGAAAAAAAACCCTTTTTTCGCTGTGGCATTAGTTTGCTGGTATTTTCACTACCTTCTGGTGCCCCAGTGTTCAGTTGTGGCTTAAGGTGAATGCATTGGTCCAGTCCAACCACTGAAGGCAGAAAGATAAAGGGGATCACTTTCATTCTCTACATTAATTCCATCTGTTTGCTCTTTATAGCAAACACTCCCCTCTATGCAATGTTCCTTCTTTGAAGCATGTAGCAGAAAAGTGAGAAGGAAAACCGGGAAGAAATTGCCATCACTTTTCACTTTGCCACCGCGTTTTTGGAAATGTATGATATGCCTCCCACAATTAACGAGTGGAGTAGGCCTTTACAATGGATTCCTATGGAATCCGCTGGCTTTTACCAGGTTGTAATTTCTGAAAGATTTCTCAGGAATCAAATGCATTTCCGCCAGCATGGAGATGCATGCCGTCTGTAAGACACCCTTATTTGTAAGCGGGAAAATGGGGTGGTCATGGCGTGTCCGTCCTGCTCTCCAACTTCCCCTTACAAATTCACCAACATCAGGGGGATTGGGAAAAATGTGAGTGAATACTTACCATAATTTTTCCAATCGGCTTCACTAGAATAATGTCCCCGGGATCATCAAATAGCTCTCAAATAATTCCAGAACTAAAAAGAGCGAGAGAAAGGGCAGCCCTGTATTAAATATAACCGACCAAATGCTAGTGTTCACACAGAGGAAACAATTAATAGTCAACATTATTAAAATTTGTTAATTGTCCCGGCGACAGATACTATGCGGATATGACCTGTCAAAGCAGATCTCGCTTTCTGAATTACTTAAACTTGCACTTAAGTCCTTCCAAGATGCACATGAGTAATCCAGACACAGGGGTGTACATTGGTTTCCTAACATTACACAGGGGCCCCTGTTCACAAAGAATGCATCATCTAAGAAAAGGCAGACGGTGCTCTTTGTATATTCCCTGATCTCTGGAATGCACAGGCTGCCTTATTTACCGAGGCATTTGTCGTCTGTACTTTCCATATGGCCATGCTGCGCCAGAGAGTTTGCCCTGGTCAGCCCAGTGAAATACTTTAGTGTTGGGTGTATGTGCTTGACAATGAAGCATTTGTAGGGTGTCAGCATCCACATGGGTGCTTGCAGTGAATTTCACCATAGACGGCTTGTTATCATAAAATATTGTAAAATGGAGAACAAAAAAAAAACGTTTTTAGCACTAGATAGAAAAGCCAGCTGGAAAATAGCGGTTCAAACCATTCTGGCCAGGTAAGCAAAAACATGCAGACACAAAAGAAACTCACTATTGATCCTCCTAGTCATTGCACATCGCTATGTGACTTTTCAGGTGGGTGGCACTGGATTCACAAAGGGAGACAAGTCTGACACACACACCCTCTTCCATTCAGGTGGGTGGCACTGGATTCACAAAGGGAGACACGCGGGATTCCGGAATGTTGGCCAAGGTGACAGCAGCTTGAACCTGCAGCTCCTGGTCCCCTCCCTGAAGATATTTCAAGATTGATAATGAATTCAAAAAAGAAAATTCATGAACCAGAAAACCCTACTTCAAAGAAACAGAAACAACTGATGGAGATGGAAGATGAAAATCCCAGCAGTCAGGACATCTATAAACTTCTGAAGCAAGTGTCCCTGGATATGGTGGAAGTGAAGACTACCCTGGCAGAACTGAACTCTAAAGTGTGTCATCTGGATGGCAGAGTAGAGGAGCTAGAGAGAAAATCACATTCAATGACCTCGGAGATGGCAGGAAGCTACAGGGCCTATAACAATTTGAAGAAAGATCTTCATGATGAAAGAGACCGGAGATTGGAAATGGACTTTAAATTGAGGGAGAGAAATATCAGACTGGTTGGTGTAGAGGAGGACCCTGGTGTTGAGAATCTGATTTCAGTGGTTACTGGGATCTTTACAGATTGCTTTGGTTTGCAGTCAATTAAGGAGGAAGATATAGATCATATCTATAGGATTGGTAAACAACCGGGTTCCAGACCTAGACACATAATGGTGGTTTTTGTTTTGGCCAGGAAGAAAGAAAGTCTGCTGCTTGCTGCTAGGTCTCAGGGATCTGCTAATTACAAAGGAAAATCTATTTTTGTGTTTCCGGATTACCCTAAAGAGGTTGTGATGGCCAGGAAGAACTTTAAGGGTGTGAAAGACCTGGCAAAATCCCTGAAGGTAAAGTTCGTTTTGAATAAATATAATTCATTGACTTTGGTGTTGCCAGAGGGAGAGAGAATAACTTCTGACCCAAAGGAAGCTATGTCTTGGCTTGAGACACTTCGGGATAAATCTAGCACAATTGCTGATTGATTTTCACATTGATACATTCATGGACCTCCCCCTTGTTTTCTCGTGTGATGTGTCTTTTTTTTAAACATTTTTTTTTTTTTTCATTGGATTTAATACAAGAAAATGGCGCCGGGTGTGGAATTCAGTTGCGGTTTGAATTCATCTGTGTTCGAGCCGTATTAAGGATCGATGTTGCGTGGCTTCAATGAAGGAGGGAGTAAAGGACCTTCATTACTGACGCGTGACGTGCAGCGTTGCTCTCCACTGCGCATCGCGTCACGTGTCAGTGTACAGCCGGTGAAGGGTGGCGCTGCGTAGGGCGTGAGCAGTGCATTCCGGTTTACTCTCCCTCCTCCCACGATGGTCTGGAGGTTGGAGTCGGCTGTCCTCGGCACGATGGAATGGAGATTGGAGTCGGCTTCTGCACTTTGAGGTATGTGCTGGTGGAGGTCCGGGGTTTTGCAGGCGCAGGAGGCCATTTCCGGAAGTGAAACAGCGAGGAGCGTCGGCAATGCCGGTACCTGTCATATGGGGTAATCCCACACACCTGGCCTCGCTGCTCCCTTCCCAAGACTCCTGTTTTTTTTAATGGCTTCCTCTGAGATCGAGAAGTGTAAACAAAACAAGGAGATGGTACTCATTGAATAGTTGCCTGCCAAGGAACCCTAGCCAAGTCTACCATTATTTTTGCTGTTTTGGAACTCGTTTGGGCCTGAGGTGTCTAATGATGGTGCAATTCCATAGGGGACCTTTCTCTGAGTCAGACCTTTTGTTCTGACATTGGCTATTCTGTTGTGTTACACCCCCCCCCACCGTTCTAGCCAATTTACTTTCCACTCAGAAGTATAACCGTTATTTGAGCCTCAGCATCTAAGGGACATGATTTAATGTGGTAGATTCTTCATATCAAAGGAGACACCTTACAGGAACAGTTTAATCTACCACGGACTAACTGTTAGAGACCCTGCTTTTCACGAACCCGTGCTGAGAACAAATAAATATACATATTTATTTTTTTGAATGACTATGTTTTTGAGAGAGATCAATGTGCGGTGGTGGTTTTGATTTAATGTTAAAAACATGTTTGAAGTTGGAGTCTACACAGTTGTCTCTACCATTTTACACGTGCTGAGAAGCGTATGCCGCTGGATGTTGGTCAAGGGAAGAAAGAAGGCAAGAGGAGCCCCTCTTTTTGTTTTCCCAATTGTTTCCATCATATTTTTAATAACAATGTACTATATCTGCGGATATGGGGCAAGAAGGCAGCATCTTGACTTTTTGTATTGATGGGATGTGGAGTCCTCATGATCTCATGCTGGTTTTTGGTTCTATGGTGCAGCCCCGTGTTGTAGTCACACCACACTCTTTTTGAGGTCTGATTGGATATGTCCAAGACATTATTTAGATACTATGACGGGTGGCATACTATGTGTGCTGGAGCGGTGGGATGGCTGTTTCACATGATTCATTTCAAATCGCCAATGCTTGTGACATCACAGATGGATTTGCACCATGGTTGCCTGATATATATGTTATTGCATTGATATTTGCTTAATTATTTTATTATGTTGCTGTTTTTTTGTTTTTGATTTTCTTTCTTTTTACTTGGAGGGGGTAGGCTTTCCTCACGGATCAGTGATCTTGTGTTAGGAGGCCTGATGGGTGTATTTAGTTTCAGATTTATTTGTTGTTACATTCCTTTTTACCTGTTGCTTCAATGATTGGGATGTTTTTGAAGTGGTACAAGGGACTCAGGTTATGTTGTGCTGTTAGGTTACTTGTAGCCTGTATGGGCTGTTTTAAAATTTGGTGTTTTCTGGTTGGGGATATATGTATGTGATTGGGAGGGGTACCGGGGGTGGCTTGGGGTTTGTTAGTTCTTGTTGACGTTGGATTCATACTTCTGCAGGTGGGGGTGCGGAGGGGTTTTTGAGTTTTACAAGTACAGAATTTTTGATTTGGTTTTTTGTTGTCTTTTTCTTTCCCTTATAATGCCATCTGAGAGGGGTGACCAATTGTCTGTCTCCTCATGGAATATAAATGGTCTAAACAATCCACTCAAGAGGCAGACGATTTTAAATTGTTTGAAAGATATGCACAGTGATGTTTATTTTCTTCAAGAGACCCATTTATTGCTGGATGAAGTTAATGTATTACGCAAAGGGTGGATTGGGGAACTTTTTGTCTCATGCTATTCGTCCAGGAGTAGAGGAGTCGCTATTCTGATTCGGAAGGGCTCACCAATTAAGGTTTTAAACTCTTGCTCTGATAAGGAGGGCCGGGTGATTGCACTCTTGGTGGAAATTCAGGGTGTTCAAACAATTCTTTGCAATGTTTACGCTCCCTCAGTGGATGATGGTTCATTCTTTGGAAAAGTGGCTCAAATTTTACAGGATTTTGCTTGCCGGAATATTATTCTGGGGGGTGATTTTAATTTTGTTATTGATAATATCAAGGACCGTAGTGGATCCAATGTTGCATGCAGGCGGGATCCGACATTTTGTTCTTTTAATTCATTTGTTTCTGAATTTGCCTTGGAAGACTGTTGGAGATTGCTTCATGCTGATTTGAGAGAATACACGTTTTATTCTTACTCTCATGGCTCACATTCTCGCATAGATATGTTTCTCACGGCTGGTTCAGTAACCTTGAATCTGGCAAGCTGTGAGATTGGCTGTATTGCTGTCACTGACCATGCACCTGTGTTTATGAGTATGGGTTTGCAGTTTGATACTTCCAGATCTTTTTGTTGGAGAATGAACACCTCAATTCTTCAGGATGAAAAGATAGTGGAAAAAATCAAGTCTGAGGCTGATCATTTTGTTGTGGAAAATAGGACAGGAGGAAATGCTGTTGGGACAGTCTGGGAGGCATTTAAATGTACGATGCGGGGTTTGATCCTGGGTTTGTCCAGTAGCAAGAGGAAATGTACAGAGAGGGAAAGTTTGGATTTGGAACAAAATATTAAGCAGCTTTCAATGGATTTGATAAATGACTCAGTTAATCTGGAGAAAAGGAGAAAACTTAGGGAACTGCAGAGGAAGCTGAATGAGACTTGGAAAGCAAGATCTGAAAAGGATTTGTTTAGATTGAAATGTTCTTATTTTGATTATGGTGAAAAGTGTGATCGCTGGCTTGCCTATAGATTAAGACAACAGCAATCAGTACGATCTATCACTTCTATCAATAGAGAGAAAGGTCAGGTGACTTGTGACCCGAAATTGATTAATGAGACTTTTAAGGAATATTATATGAAACTCTACCAACGTGAGTTGGGTGTCAATGGATTGAATGGTTCCTTTTTTGATGGATTGGAGATACCTAGAGTGAATGATTTGGAGAATGCAATGCTGAGTGAGGCTTTGACTGTGGATGAATTGAAATCTGCGATTGGGAAGTTGAATTCGGGCAAGTCTCCGGGTCCGGATGGTCTGCCAGCTGAATTTTATAAAATCTTACCTGATTCAGTGGTAGAACTCATGCGGGATATGTTCGTAGAATCCAGGGTGGGAGGTTTGCTTCCTGCTTCTACTAGTCAGGCCATTATATGAGTTTTTCTAAAAAAGGGTAAAGATGGTTGTTTGACTTCGAATTACCGTCCGATCAGTTTGATTAATACTGATAATAAGATCCTTGCAAAACTATTGGCCCTTCGTTTGCAGAATCTTCTTGTGAAGTTAGTGCACACTGATCAGTCAGGCTTTGTTCATGGCCGGAGGACATCTAGCAATATTAGGAACTTATTGTTGTTGATGACACATGCACAGGATATGGATGATGATGTTGCGGTGCTTTCCTTGGACGCGGAGAAAGCGTTTGATCGTGTTGATTGGGACTATCTTTTTTCAGTATTGCGTGCCATGAATTTGGGAGAGGAATTTATTTCTTGGATCGCCTTGCTTTATGCTAGCCCGACTGCCGCTGTCAGAACTAATGGGCAATTGTCAGATACTTTTGTGCTACGGAGGGGTACGAGACAGGGATGTCCTTTATCCCCCCTGGTATTTGTTTTGGCCATGGAACCATTGGCAATTGCCTTAAGGAGTGACGTGGGGATACAGGGTCTGGTTTTCATGGTGCTGACCAAAAGTTGTGGTTTTATGCGGATGACCTACTTTTGTTGTTACGGAATTTAACGGTGTCCCTTCCGGCCTTGCTGAATGTTTTGAATAGATTTCATGCAGTGTCTGGATTTAAGGTTAATTGGTCTAAATCTGAGGTGTTGCCGATTTCTGGATATTGTGACAAGAACTTGATTACTGGGATAGGGTTTCAATGGTGTGAAAGGAAACTAAAGTACCTGGGCATATGGCTAATCCCACTGGTGGATGAGATGATTGTGGTAAACATGAACAAGGTTTGTACTGATTTAAAAATGAGCATCTTGAGGAGGTCTTTGCTTCATTTGTCCCTACGGGGCAAGGTGAACGCTATCAAAATGAATGCAGCCCCAAAGATTAATTATGTTCTAGGTATGCTTCAGATGAAAATTGGTCAACATTACTGGAAAAAAATTGATGGTTTGTTACAGTCATTTATGCGGGATAATAAGCCGCCTAGGCTTAAATTGTGGAAACTTCAGTTGCCAGTAGAAAAAGGTGGTCTAGGAGTACCGAACTTCAGGGCATATCATTTAGCCTTTTCAAGTCATTTTATTGTGCCTTTTTTGATGGATTTGCCTGATCAATGGGTAATTGCAGAGGTTAGTATGTTGGGTCCGCTCCCTCCAAGGGCAATTCTCACAGCGACAAACAAGTCATGTAATAAATCACCTTTGACGGTTTTTCTGAGAGAGACGTGGAGACAGGTTCATGAATTGTTAGGCTCGGTTGCTTCAAGGACCATTCACTCATCCATTTGGTTGAATCCATTGATTGCTATCGGGGGCAGGTCTTTATTTTGGCCGGATTGGTTTCTAGGCGGAGTGCTCTGGATTGATGATGTTCTGGTGGATGGAGGGTGGATTGGGGAATGTGAGTTACGAGCAAAATTTCACATTGATAATTTCAGAACTGAAGACTTCAGGAAATTGAAAAGATGTATCGGTGATGTGGCGGTGCTAGGAAGTTCAATGGTGAATCTCTATCTTATGGAAAGGGAGCCAGGTGGTTGTTCCATTGCTAGCACGATATATAATTGTATTGTGTCTGCTTATAAGGAAAATGCTGATTTGAGAGATGAATGGGGAAGGAGGTTGGGGTGTGAGATTTCGTCTGAGATGTGGCTGGATATGTGTGCGAATGTTAAACTCTGTGCAATTGATTTGGTGGAACGGTCAAGACAGATAAAGATCCTCAATAGAGTGTTTTGGAGTCCGGAGCGAATGTTTAAGAGGGGGCTGTTGGACTCGGATGAATGCTGGTGTTGTGGGAATGGACAGGGAAGTCTGGAACATCTGTTGTGGGAATGTGTGCGTGTACGGGGATTTTGGCACGAGGTTTGTGGTGCCTGTCTGCGTGTTTTGGATTTGGATGTTGAATTGGATTTTATGACAATGATTTTGGGAGGTGGAGAATTGCTGGATGATCTCTGTGTCACGGAAAAAGGTTTTACTCCGCAGAGCTTGTCTGGGCAAAAAGTTGGTCCTCAGGGGCTGGAAGTCACGGAATGCGCCTTCTCTTGATGATTGGGTTGAGGGGATGTCTGCCCTTGCATCCATGGAAAGGGTGGTTTACAAGAGGCAAGGGAAGTTGAGGTTGTACGGAAAGGTGTGGGATGACTTTCTGCGTATTTACTGATTTATTGCAAGTTATGTATATATAATATTCTGTTATTCTGTGTATTCTTCCTGAGTATTTTTGTTCTGATTGTTTGATTGATTATTTATGTGTAAACTTTATAAATAAACAAATAAAAAAAAAAACAAAGGGAGACACGCCTGACACAAAAACACCCTCTTCCATTCAGGTGGGGGGCACTGGATTCACAAAGGGAGACACGCCTGACACACAAACACCCTCTTCCATTCAGGTGGGGGGCACTGGATTCACAAAGGGAGACACGCCTGACACACAAACACCGTCTTCCATTCAGGTGGGTGGCACTGGGTTCACCAAGGGAGACAAGTCTGACCCAAAAACACCCTCTTCCATTCAGGTGGGGGGCACTGGATTCACAAAGGGAGACACGCCTGACACACAAACACCCTCTTCCATTCAGGTGGGTGGCACTGGGTTCACCAAGGGAGCCAAGGCTGACCCTCTTCCATTCAGGTCGATGGCGTGCACTAGACAGCAAGTGCATGAAGCTGCAAGCAGATTTTTAGACTCGGGGATTTCTAACTGCAACCCTAACATCAGACTATCGGCCCAAACATCCTCTTAAATATTAGCACAAGTTGTGAGAGGAGACAATAAGAACAAAAACATCTTCTACCTCTCCAATAGTTGATTTTGTTTTTCTTGGAACTTTTGGATCCACATATTGTGTCGATCAGATTCCCTTGATTATTAAGGTGCAGGTGTTCAATGCAAGGGGTAAACAGGGTCATTCCATCGTTCCTGCCAGGCGCAAGCTATAAAATGTCCGGAAACTGAAGGAGGACAGTTTTGCTGCTGCTCAACTTGACTTAAGTCACTTCGGAGAATTGCGTTTTCCGTTTACAACATGCTCCACGCGTTTTAATGTTTAATGTCAAAAGGGCGAACCTCGATGAAGCTGTTGAAAACAAAGTGAATTTAAATATTTATGAACTTGTATTCTTTCTGTCCAAAGCATGAAGGAATAGTCCCATTTCCGTGGCAGTGCAGACTCTGCTTCCGCTGAACATTGTTTAAGGACGCATTACATGCCAGCTGCGGCACTGGAGTC
This sequence comes from Ambystoma mexicanum, assembly GCF_040938575.1. NCBI lineage: Eukaryota > Metazoa > Chordata > Amphibia > Caudata > Ambystomatidae > Ambystoma > Ambystoma mexicanum. The sequence continues at coordinate 238,244,838 of NC_090929.1, forward strand.
TTGTGTATTTCTGTGTGCCAAAAGCAGGATTTGTGTTAGGGAAGGTTGGCACATGCTCGCGTGTTGTACACTAAATCTGCAGGGCTTTATGCTCAAGGGCCATCTTCAATTACTCACCTTGAAAACCCAATGCTTGGTTCTTTTGAGCTAGCATACTACTTTCCGGACACACAGCAGGTGGCCCCTGAAAATATGATATGCCCAAACACTGGATCTCTGACAGATTAAACAACCCAAACCCAACGTGACAGAAAGTTGACTCATTTGAGAAAAAATTACCACTTGGTCCCATCTCTAATCCCTGTAAACTTCAAAGCCTATTGGGGACCATTCGGGGCATATCTCCAGATTCCTAAACCTCTATACTGCATAGTGAAATGCATACCTTATATACTGAGAAGAATAGACCATTTATTAAGATGCACATGTTATATTCTGGAATATATGCAGAATACACTGAGCTGAATACATTTTATAATGAGATGTATGTACTGTATATTTCACGATTCATAACGAATATATTAAAATAAATTCTCTGAACACTGAGTTATAAACATTTTATACTGAGATATAGATGTAGTATTTTGAGATGTGTATATATTACATGGCCACGATAGTGGCCATGTAGTTATGGTTAAGTTGCTGTTTCCATAGGAAGAGCACTTTTTGGGCGGCTTATAACTTCTCTCCCCCTGGACGAATCCTCACCAAACTTTGCAAAGAAAGTATATGGCCCACTCCGAATTTTTCTGCAACGATTGGTGTAGTTTGGTCCAGGGGGGGCAAAGTTATAGGGGGGGGTCTCAAAACCTTTTTTTCTTCCCATAGACATAATGGGAAAAAACTTTGCTCACGCCTACAGCCCAAACCGCTGGACGGATTTACACCAAATTTGGAGCAGGAGCGGCAGCTTGGTCCCGAAAGCGTGCTTTTTTTTATTTGGTGTAAATCCGTCCAGTAGTTTTAAAAAAAAAGACAAAAATGTAAGTGAAAAAAATTAGTGATATCTGTGTCCTCTTCACGGACACACTTCCCTATTCACTCAGTGACAGGACGGGGATTGGGCAAGCGACTTGCGTGATGTCTGCGGACATCTGACATGCTCAAACATTGGCTGTAGTAAAGCGTGCAGTGCGTCTTATTTTCAGAGACGCCCACCATCTTAGTTTATTGTTCGTATATTGGCATCTGTGGCAAGCTCTGCAGTGACTTCAGACTTCAGAAGTGATTATCACAACTGGAATACCACAGGAATCTCCTCAACCTCTCAATCTGAACAGGCAAAGTACCGCAGGCTTTCAAAACGGCTTACATCAAGCCACTACTTAAAGACACAACAGCAAACGTGGAGGACCCATCTAACTACAGACCCATCTCCAACATACCCTACACAGCCAAACTGCTAGAAATGTACGTCTACCAAATAACCCAAGAATTCATAGAAGAGCACTGCCTACTAGACCAGGCACAAGTTGGCTTTAGACCCATGAGAGGAACAGAATCGGCTCTCCTCTCAATATGGGACGACCTAAAAACAAACGCATACTCAAACAACAGCACCGCCCTGATTCTCCTTGATCTGTCTGCAGCCTTCGACACCGTCAACCACGCCATCCTCATAAAGAGATTAGAAGGACTAGGGATAACGGACACTGCCCTACTATGGATCAAATCCTTCCTAACAAACAGAACAGAAACAATATGGATAAAACCTTGTAAATCCAAACCCAGAGTCTCCACGTGCGGAGTACCACAAGGATCATCCTTCTCCCCACTTCTAGTCAACATCTACATGTACCTATTAATCAAACTCATCAAAAAACACGGCCTCACAGGCTACAACTACGCCGACGATACGCAAATAATCTTCAACATACAAGACACCCGAGAAGAAAGCACCCCACTAGAGAACTGCCTTCGAGACATATTCAACTGGATGAACCTCAACCATCTCAAAATCAACCCAGGGAAAACAGAGATAATGATTGTTTCAAAAAAGGGAGGAGACATCAACTACATCCCATGGCCAAGAGAGCTCGGCACCACACCAGAACCTTCATCTACGGTAAAAAACCTGGGGGTCCTGATGGATAACAACCTCACCCTGGAGCCACAAGTAAACTCAGTAATCAAGAAATGTTTCTTCCTCCTGCGAGCAGCAAAAAGGATCCTACCGTTCCTGTCGTTCGCCAACAAAACACTTACCATCATCGCTCTGATCATGTCCAGAGTAGACTATGCCAATAGCTTATACATGGGCATGCCCGAACGACTTCTAAAAAAACTGTAACGCATACAAAATGCAGCAGCCAGACTTCTCCTCAAGCTACCCAGAAGAGAACACATCACACCCGTGCTAAAAATACTACACTGGCTACCGCTGAAACAGCGAATAAAGTTCAAAGCCATGTGCATCACGCACAGAGCAATACACAAACAAGGCACAGAATTCCTAAGCGCAAAACTGCGCCTACATCAACCGACAAGAACACTAAGATCAAGCACAGACATACGCCTGGAACCAAAACCCTACAACAGGAAAAAATTCGGAGGATCGTCTTTCTCTCACCAGGCACCCAAAACTTGGAACGACCTACCTAAGAATATACGGAATACAACAAACCACCTAGCATTCAGGAAACTCCTCAAATCATGGCTCTTCAAAGCGTAACCACTACGGAGACGCACCGGAATGCCCATACACTAAAACAATGATGAAAATAACCCCAACTTCGGCCACTCTCAAATTGAACAAACGCTCAAGCCAAAGAACCAACCACTCGACAGAGCATAAGACATCATGGAAGACAGCCGCAAAGGAAGGCTACAGAGACTGACCACCTAACTAGACCCAGACGAAACCTAGACCTACACTCTCCTGCTCTTACGCACCGGACGAACACAGCCAGACTGGCAGACGCATCTAGATAGACGTTGGCCTGCGTCGCATGTGGATAGGACTGTTCGAAGGATAACACGCCCGCGCCTAGGAAACGTGAATGCTAACATATGCCACAATCAAAGCCGTGAACACCAACCTGCGTGGCGTTCGGATGGAGTTGTGAACGCTAACTTGCCCACTCCTGGACCGATCTCTAAACACTAGCCTGCGCCGCGACCAGATAAAAGTGTGAATGTTGGCATGATCACACCAGTATGGAGCCCCAATCATTGGCCTGCGCCGCGCCTAGATGGGAATGCGAGGGCCAACAAGTGCCACTCTCCCCAGAACCGCGAGTACTAGCATTGGTAAAGGTCAGGTAACCCACTAACCAATAAGCTCAAACTCTGCATACTTATCTCATTCAAAAACTCACACAACCATCTCTCGCACAACAAACCGCACGCACTTCACAACACTGCAACAACACATAAATCGGAACAACAGCACACGTGGACGGACTCCAATCTGATACCTGCACCAAAGCTCAGCACCCGGTGTATACTGAGTTGAAGCTGCCAACAGCACACCACTTCTCTCACTATCCTACTCCCTTCTTCAACCTACTAACCCATCCCACCTTTATCGTTTGCAGATCCGCCTGAGCGCCTGGGGACCAATTCCGTTGGTGACAGTGCGCGGTACAAATACCTTTAACATTTAACATTTAACAACTTAACAACAGCGAAAATTCTGATGTGATAAGATCAGAGGACAGCTGGGGCTGCGTGAGGCTCATGTGGATTACACTTCCTGAAGGTCCCAGGCTGCTGCAGACTTGCAGGAGACATGCCATCTACATGGTGGCCTGCGGAGGACCCGTTCCCCCCACCCCCGCTCATTACCCGTGTCTCCCTCCTGTATCCCCCCACCCCCGCTCATTACCCATGTCTCCCTCCTGTATTCCCCCACCCCCGCTCATGCCGGTGTCTCCCTCGTGTTCCCCCGCTCATTACCCGTGTCTCCCTCCTGTACCCCCCACCCCCGCTCATGCCCGTGTCTCTCTCTTGTTTCCCCCCACCCCCCCGCTCATGGCCCGTGTCTCCCTCCTGTACCCCCCCGCTCATTACCCGTGTCTCCCTCCTGTACCCCCACCCCCGCTCATTACCCGTGTCTCTCTACTGTACCTCCCCACCCCCTGCTCATTACCCGTGTCTCCCTCCTGTTACCCCCACCCCCTCTCATGCCCTGTTTCTCCCTTGTGTGCCCCCACCCCCCTCTCATGCCCTGTGTCTCCCTCATGTGTCCCCCACCCCCCGCTCATGCCCTGTGTCTCCCTGCTGTTGCCCCCCACCCCCGCTCATGCCCCGTGTCTCCCTCCTGTTGCCCCCCACCCCCGCTCATGCCCCGTGTCTCTCTCCTGTTACCCCCCACCCCTGCTCATGCCCCATGTCTCCCTCGTGTTCCCCCCACCCCCCGCTCATGCCCTGTGTCTCCCTGCTGTTACCCCCACCCTCCGCTCATGCCCCGTGTCTCCCTCCTGTTGCTCCCCACCCCCTGCTCATGCCCCGTGTCTCCCTCTTGTGTCCCCCACCCCCTGCTCATGCCCCGTGTCTCCCTGCTGTTGCCCCCCACCCCCCACTCATGCCCCGTGTCTTCCTCCTGTTGCCCCCCACCTCCTGCTCATGCCCCGTGACTCTCTCCTGTTACCCCCACCCCCCGCTCATGCCCCGTGTCTCCCTCGTGTTCCCCCCATCCCCCACTCATGCCCCGTGTCTCCCTCCTGTTGCCCCCACCCCCTGCTCATGCCCCGTGTCTCCCTCTTGTGTCACCCACCCTACTCATGCCCTGTGTCTCCCTGCTATTGCACCCCACCCCCCACTCATGCCCCATGTCTCCCTCCTGTTGCCCCCCACCCCCGCTCATGCCCGGTGTCTCCCTCGTGTTCCCCCCACCCCCCACTCATGCCCCGTGTCTCACTCCTGTTCCCCCCACCCCTGCTCATGTCCCGTGACTCCCTCCTGTTGCCCCCCACCCCCTGCTCATGCCCCGTGTCTCCCTCGTGTTCCCACCACCCCCTGCTCATGCCCCGTGTCTCCCTCTTGTTGCCCCCCACCCCCTGCTCATGCCCGTGTCTCCCTCGTGTTCCCTCAGCCCCCGCTCATGCCCCCTGTCTCCCTGCTGTTGCCCCCACCCCGCTCATGCCCCGTCTCTCTCCTGTTGCCCCCCACCCCCCGGTCATGCCCCGTGTTTCCCTGCTGTTGTCCTCCACCACGGGTCATGCCCCGTGTCTCCCTGCTGTTGCACCCCACCCCCTGCTCATGCTCAGTGTCTCTCTCCTGTTACTCCCCACGCCCCTCTCATGCCCCGTGTCTCCCGTGTTCCCCCCACCCCCCGCTCATGCCCCGTGTCTCCCTGCTGTTGCCCCCCACCCCCCGCTCATGCCCCGTATCTCGCTCCTGTTGCCCCACACCCCCCGCTCATGCCCCGTGTCTCTCTCCTGTTACTCCCGACCCCCTGTATCTCTCTCCTGTTACCCCCCTCATGCCCCGTGTCTCCCTCGTGTTCCCTCCACCCCCCGCTCATGCCCCGTGTCTCCTTGCTGTTGCCCCCACCCCCTGCTCATGCCCCGTGTCTCTCTGCTGTTGCCCCCCACCCCCCGCTCATGCCCTGTGTCTCTCTCCTGTTACCCCCCACCCCCCTCTCATGCCCCATGTCGCTCTCCTGTTACCCCCACCACCCTTTCATGCCCCGTGTCTCTCTCCTGTTGCCCCCCACCCTCTAGTCATGCCCCCTGTCTCCCTGCTGTTGCCCCTCACCCCCCGCTCATGCCCCGTGTCTCACTTCTGTTGCCCCCCACCCCCGCTCATGCCCCATGTCTCTCTCCTGTTACCCTCCACCCCCGCTCATGCCCCGTGTCTCTCTCCTGTTGTCCCCCAACCCCCGCTCATGCCCTGTGTCTCTCTCCTGTTACCCCCATCTCCCGCTCATGCCCTGTGTCTCTCTCCTGATGCCCCCACCCCCTGCTCATGCCCCGTGTCTCTCTCCTGTTACCCCCCACCCCCTTCTCATGCCCCGTGTCTCCCTCCTGTTGCCCCCCACCGTCCGCTCATGCCCCATGTCTCCCTGCTGTTGCCCCCCACCCCCGCTCATGCCCTGCGTCTCTCTCCTGTTACCCCCATCCCCCTCTCATGCCCCGTGTCTCCCTGCTGTTGCCCCCCACCCCCGCTCATGCCCTGCGTCTCTCTCCTGTTACCCCCATCCCCCTCTCATGCCCCGTGTCTCTCTCCTGTTACCCCCCACCCCCCTCTCATGCCCCGTGTCTCTCTCCTGTTGCCCCCCACCCCCTCTCATGCCCTGTGTCTCCCTGCTGTTGCCCCCACCCCCCACTCATGCCCTGTGTCTCTCTCCTGTTACCCCCCATCCCCCTCTCATGCCCAGTGTCTCTCGCCTGTTACCCTCCACCCTCCTCTCATGCCCCGTGTCTCTTTCCTGTTACCACCACCCCCCGCTCATGCCCCGTGTCTCTCTCCTGTTACCCCCCACCCCCACTCATGCCCCGTGTCTCTCTCCTGTTACCCCCCACCCCCTCTCATGACCCGTGTCTCTCTCCTGTTGCCCCCCACCCCCCGGTCATGCTCCATGTTTCCCTGCTGTTGCCCCCCGCCCCCCGCTCATGCCCCATGTCTCTCTCCTGTTACCCCCACCCCCCTCTCATACCCCGTGTCTCTCTCCTGTTACCCCACCCCCCTTTCATGCCCCGTGTCTCTCTCCTGTTGCCCACTACCCCCCGGTCATGCCCCATGTCTCCCATCTGTTGCCCCCCAGTCCCCGGTCATGCCCCGTGTCTCCCTGCTGTTGCCCCCCACCCCCCACTCATGCCCCGTGTCTCTCTCCTGTTACCCCCCACCCACCTCTCATGCCACGTGTCTCCCTCGTGTTCCCCCCACCCCCCACTCATGCCGTGTCTCCCTGCTATTTCCCTCTACCCCCCGGTCATGCCCTGTGTCTCCCTGTTGTTGCCCCCACCCCCGCTCATGCCCCGTGTCTCCCTGCTGTTGCCCCCAACTCATGCCCTGTGTCTCTCTCCTGTTACCCCCCGCTCATGCCCCGTGTCTCCCTCCTGTTCCCCCACCCCACGCTCATGCCCCGTGTCTCCCTCCTGTTGCCCCCCACCCCCCGCTCATGCCCGTGTCTCTCTCCTGTTACCCCCCACCCCCCGCTCATGCCCGGTGTCTCCCTCCTGTTCCCCCGACCCCCAATCATGCCCGTGTCTCCCTCCTGTTGCCCCCACCCCTGCTCATGCCCCGTTTCTCCCTCTTGTTGCCCCCCAACCCTGCTCATGCCCCGTGTCTCCCTCATGTTCCCCCCACCACCCGCTCATGCCCCGTGTCTCCCTCTTGTTGCCCCCCCCTGCTCATGCCTGTGTCTCCTTCGTGTTCCCCCCACCCCCAGCTCATGCCCCATGTCTCTCTCCTGTTGCTCCCCACCCCCGGTCATGCCCCGTGTCTCCCTGCTGTTGCCCTCCACCCCCTGCTCATGCTCCGTGTCTCTCTCCTGTTAACCCCCACCCCCCTCTCATGCCCCGTGTCTCCCTCATGTTCCCCCACCCCCCGCTCATGCCACGTGTCTCCCTGCTGTTGCCCCCCACCCCCCACTCATGCCCCGTGTCTCCCTCCTGTTGCCCCCCACTCCCCGCTCATGCCCCGTATCTCTCTCCTGTTAACCCTGCTCATGCCCCGTGCCTCCCTCGTGTTCCCCCCACCCCCCGCTCATGCCCCGTGTCTCCCTGCTGTTGCCCCCCACTCCCCGCTCATGCCCCGTATCTTCCTTGTGTTCCCCCACCATCCACTCATGCCCCGTGTCTCCCTCCTGTTGCCCCCCACCCCCGCTCATGCCCTGTGTCTCTCTCCTATTACCCCCACGCCCGCTCATGCCACGTGTCTCCCTCTTGTTGCCCCCCATTCCCCGCTCATGCCCTGTGTCTCCCTCGTGTTCCCCCCACTCCCCGCTCATGTCCCGTGTCTCCCTCTTGTTCCCCCCACCCCCCGCTCATGCCCCGTTTCTCCCTGCTGTTGCCACCCACCACCCGCTCATGCCCCGTGTCTCTATCCTGTTACCCCCACCCCCCGCTCATGCCCCGTGTCTCTCTCCTGTTACCCCCCACCCCCTCTCATGACCCGTGTCTCTCTCCTGTTGCCCCCCACCCCCGGTCATGCCCCATGTTTCCCTGCTGTTGCCACCTACCCCCCACTCATGCCCCGTGTCTCTCTCCTGTTACCCCCCACCCCCCTCTCATACCCCTTGTCTCTCTCCTGTTACCCCAACACCCCTTTCATGCCCCGTGTCTCTCTCCTGTTACTCCCGACCACCTGCTCATGCCCCGTGTCTCCCTGCTGTTGCCCTCCACCCCCCGCTCATGCCCCGTGTCTCCCTGCTGTTGCCCCCACCCCCTGCTCATGCCCCGTGTCTCTCTCCTGTTACCCCCACCCCCCTCCCATGCCCCGTGTCTCCCTCGTGTTCCCCCCACCCCCCGCTCATGCCGTGTCTCCCTGCTGTTTCCCCCTACCCCCCGGTCATGCCCTGTGTCTCCCTGCTGTTGCCCCCACCCCGCGCTCATGCCCCGTGTCTCCCTGCTGTTGCCCTCCACCCCCTGCTCATGCCCCGTGTCTCCCTGCTGTTGCCCCCAACTCATGCCCCGTGTCTCTCTCTCCTGTTACCCCCGCTCATGCCCTGTGTCTCCCTCGTGTTCCCCCCACCCCCCGCTCATGCCCCGTGTCTCCCTGCTGTTGCCCCCCACCCCCGCTCATGCCCCGTATCTCGCTCCTGTTGCCCCACACCCCCCGCTCATGCCCCGTGTCTCTCTCCTGTTACTCCCGACCCCCTGTATCTCTCTCCTGTTACCCCCGCTCATGCCCCGTGTCTCCCTCGTGTTCCCTCCACCCCCCGCTCATGCCCCGTGTCTCCTTGCTGTTGACCCCACCCCCTGCTCATGCCCTGTGTCTCTCTCCTGTTACCCACACCCCCGCTCATGCCCCGTGTCGCCCTCGTGTTCCCCCCACCCCCGCTCATGCCCCGTGTCTCTCTCCTGTTGCCCCCCACTCCCGGTAATGCCCCGTGTCTCCCTGCTGTTGCCCTCCACCCCCGCTCATGCCCCGTGTCTCTCCCCTGTTGCCCCCACCCTCCGCTCATGCCCTGTGTCTCCCTGCTGTTGCCCCCCACCCCCCGCTCATGCCCTGTGTCTCTCTCCTGTTACCCCCCGCCCCCCTCTCATGCCCCATGTCGCTCTCCTGTTACCCCCACCACCCTTTCATGCCCCGTGTCTCTCTCCTGTTGCCCCCCACCCTCTAGTCATGCCCCCTGTCTCCCTGCTGTTGCCCCTCACCCCCGCTCATGCCCCGTGTCTCACTTCTGTTGCCCCCCACCCCCGCTCATGCCCCGTGTCTCTCTCCTGTTACCCTCCACCCCCGCTCATGCCCCGTGTCTCTCTCCTGTTGTCCCCCAACCCCCGCTCATGCCCTGTGTCTCTCTCCTGTTACCCCCCACCTCCCGCTCATGCCCTGTGTCTCTCTCCTGATGCCCCCACCCCCTGCTCATGCCCCGTGTCTCTCTCCTGTTACCCCCCACCCCCCTCTCATGCCCCGTGTCTCCCTCCTGTTGCCCCCCACCGTCCGCTCATGCCCCATGTCTCCCTGCTGGTGCCCCCCACCCCCGCTCATGCCCTGCGTCTCTCTCCTGTTACCCCATCCCCCTCTCATGCCCCGTGTCTCTCTCCTGTTACCCCCACCCCCCTCTCATGCCCCGTGTCTCTCTCCTGTTGCCCCCCACCCCCTCTCATGCCCTGTGTCTCCCTGCTGTTGCCCCCACCCCCTGCTCATGCCCCGTGTCTCCCTCCTGTTGCCCCCCACCGTCCGCTCATGCCCCGTGTCTCCCTGCTGTTGCCCCCCCACTCATGCCCTGTGTCTCTCTCCTGTTACCCCCCATCCCCCTCTCATGCCCAGTGTCTCTCTCCTGTTACCCTCCACCCTCCTCTCATGCCCCGTGTCTCTTTCCTGTTACCACCACCCCCCGTTCATGCCCCGTGTCTCTCTCCTGTTACCCCCCACCCCCTCTCATGACCCGTGTCTCTCTCCTGTTGCCCCCCACCCCCCGGTCATGCCCCATGTTTCCCTGCTGTTGCCCTCCACCCCCCACTCATGCCCCGTGTCTCTCTCCTGTTACCCTCCACCCCCCTCTCATACCCCTTGTCTCTCTCCTGTTACCCCAACACCCCTTTCATGCCCCGTGTCTCTCTCTTGTTACTCCCGACCACCTGCTCATGCCCCGTGTCTCCCTGCTGTTGCCCTCCACCCCCCGCTCATGTCCCGTGTCTCCCTGCTGTTGCCCCCACCCCCTGCTCATGCCCCGTGTCTCTCTCCTGTTACCCTCACCCCCTCTCATGCCCTGTGTCTCCCTCGTGTTCCCCCAAACCCCCGCTCACGCCGTGTCTCCCTGCTGTTTCCCCCTACCCCCTGGTCATGCCCTGTGTCTCCCTGCTGTTGCCCCCACCCCCCGCTCATGCCCCGTGTCTCCCTGCTGTTGCCCTCCACCCCCTGCCCCGTGTCTCCCTGCTGTTGCCCCCAACTCATGCCCCGTGTCTCTCTCTCCTGTTACCCCCGCTCCTGCCCCGTGTCTCCCTCGTGTTCCCCCCACCCCCCGCTCATGCCCCGTGTCTCCATGCTGTTGCCCCCACCCCCTGCTCATGCCCCGTATCTCGCTCCTGTTGCCCCCCACCCCCCACTCATGCCCCGTGTCTCTCTCCTGTTACTCCCGACCCCCTGCTCATGCCCCGTGTCTCCCTGCTGTTGCCCTCCACCCCCTGCTCATGCCCCGTGTCTCTCTCCTGTTACCCACACCCCCGCTCATGCCCCGTGTCGCCCTCGTGTTCCCCCCACCCCCGCTCATGACCTGTGTCTCTCTCCTGTTGCCCCCCACACCCGGTAATTCCCCGTGTCTGCCTGCTGTTGCCCCCCACCCCCCGGTCATGCCCCGTGTCTCCCTGCTGTTGCACTCCACCCCCGCTCATGCCCTGTGTCTCTCTCCTGATGCCCCCACCCCCTGCTCATGCCCCGTGTCTCTCTCCTGTTACCCCCACCCCCTCTCATGCCCCATGTCGCTCTCCTGTTACCCCCCACCACCCTCTCATGCCCCGTGTCTCTCTCCTGTTGCCCCCCACCCTCTGGTCATGCCCCCTGTCTCCCTGCTGTTGCCCCTCACCCCCCGCTCATGCCCTGTGTCTCTCTCCTGTTACCCCCCACCCCCCGCTCATGCCCTGTGTCTCTCTCCTGATGCCCCCACCCCCCGCTCATGCCCCGTGTCTCTCCTGTTACCCCCCACCCCCCTCTCATGCCCTGTGTCTCCCTCTTGTTGCCCCCCACCGTCCGCTCATGCCCCTTGTCTCCCTGCTTTTGTCCCCCACCCCCGCTCATGCCCTGTGTCTCTCTCCTGTTACCCCCATCCCCCTCTCATGCCCCGTGTCTCTCTCCTGTTACCCCCCACCCCCCTCTCATGCCCCGTGTCTCTCTCCTGTTGCCCCCCACCCTCTGGTCATGCACCCTGTCTCCCTGCTGTTGCCCCTCACCCCCCGCTCATGCCCCGTGTCTCACTTCTGTTGCCCCCCACCCCCGCTCATGCCCCGTGTCTCACTCCTGTTACCCCCCACCCCCCGCTCATGCCCCGTGTCTCTCTCCTGTTGTCCCCCAACCCCCGCTCATGCCCTGTGTCTCTCTCCTGTTACCCCCCACCCCCCGCTCATGCCCTGTGTCTCTCTCCTGATGCCCCCACCCCCTGCACATGCCCCGTGTCTCTCTCCTGTTACCCCCCACCCCCCTCTCATGCCCCGTGTCTCCCTCCTGTTTCCCCCCACCGTCCGCTCATGCCCCATGTCTCCCTGCTGTTGCACCCCACACCCGCTCATGCCCTGCGTCTCTCTCCTGTTACCCCCATCCCCCTCTCATGCACCGTGTCTCTCTCCTGTTACCCCCACCCCCCTCTCATGCCCCGTGTCTCTCTCCTGTCCCCCCCACCCCTGGTCATGCCCTGTGTCTCCCTGCTGTTGCCCCCCACCCCCGCTCATGCCCTGTTTCTCTCTCCTGTTACCCCCACCCCCCGCTCATGCCCCGTGTCTCCCTGCTGTTACCCCCACCCCCTGCTCATGCCCCGTGTCTCCCTCCTGTTGCCCCCCACCGTCCGCTCATGCCCCGTGTCTCCCTGCTGTTGCCCCCTCCCCACTCATGCCCCGTGTCTCTCTGCTGTTACTCCCGACCCCCTGCTCATGCCCCGTGTCTCCCTGCTGTTGCCCTCCACCCCCCGCTCATGCCCCGTGTCTCCCTGCTGTTGCCCCCACCCCCTGCTCATGCCCTGTGTCTCTCTCCTGTTACCCCCCACCCCCCTCTCATGCCCCGTGTCTCTATCCTGTTACCCCCACCCCCCGCTCATGCCCCGTGTCTCTCTCCTGTTACCCGCACCCCCTCTCATGACCCGTGTCTCTCTCCTGTTGCCCCCCACCCCCCGGTCATGCCCCATGTTTCCCTGCTGTTGCCCCCCACCCCCCACTCATGCCCCGTGTCTCTCTCCTGTTACCCCCCACCCCCCTCTCATACCCCTTGTCTCTCTCCTGTTACCCCAACACCCCTTTCATGCCCTGTGTCTCTCTCCTGTTACTCCCGACCACCTGCTCATGCCCCGTGTCTCCCTGCTGTTGCCCTCCACCCCCCGCTCATGCCCCGTGTCTCCCTGCTGTTGCCCTCCACCCCCTGCTCATACCCCGTGTCTCCCTGCTGTTGCCCCCAACTCATGCCCCGTGTCTCTCTCTCCTGTTACCCCCGCTCATGCCCCGTGTCTCCCTCGTGTTCCCCCCACCCCCCGCTCATGCCCCGTGTCTCCCTGCTGTTGCCCCCCACCCCCGCTCATGCCCCGTATCTCGCTCCTGTTGCCCCACACCCCCCGCTCATGCCCCGTGTCTCTCTCCTGTTACTCCCGACCCCCTGTATCTCTCTCCTGTTACCCCCGCTCATGCCCCGTGTCTCCCTCGTGTTCCCTCCACCCCCCGCTCATGCCCCGTGTCTCCTTGCTGTTGCCCCCACCCCCTGCTCATGCCCCGTGTCTCTCTCCTGTTACCCACACCCCCGCTCATGCCCCGTGTCGCCCTCGTGTTCCCCCCACCCCCGCTCATGCCCCGTGTCTCTCTCCTGTTGCCCCCCACTCCCGGTAATGCCCCGTGTCTCCCTGCTGTTGCCCTCCACCCCCGCTCATGCCCCGTGTCTCTCCCCTGTTGCCCCCACCCTCCGCTCATGCCCTGTGTCTCCCTGCTGTTGCCCCCCACCCCCCGCTCATGCCCTGTGTCTCTCTCCTGTTACCCCCCACCCCCCTCTCATGCCCCATGTCGCTCTCCTGTTACCCCCACCACCCTTTCATGCCCCGTGTCTCTCTCCTGTTGCCCCCCACCCTCTAGTCATGCCCCCTGTCTCCCTGCTGTTGCCCCTCACCCCCGCTCATGCCCCGTGTCTCACTTCTGTTGCCCCCCACCCCAGCTCATGCCCCGTGTCTCTCTCCTGTTACCCTCCACCCCCGCTCATGCCCCGTGTCTCTCTCCTGTTGTCCCCCAACCCCCGCTCATGCCCTGTGTCTCTCTCCTGTTACCCCCCACCTCCCGCTCATGCCCTGTGTCTCTCTCCTGATGCCCCCACCCCCTGCTCATGCCCCGTGTCTCTCTCCTGTTACCCCCCACTCCCCTCTCATGCCCCGTGTCTCCCTCCTGTTGCCCCCCACCGTCCGCTCATGCCCCATGTCTCCCTGCTGGTGCCCCCCACCCCCGCTCATGCCCTGCGTCTCTCTCCTGTTACCCCATCCCCCTCTCATGCCCCGTGTCTCTCTCCTGTTACCCCCACCCCCCTCTCATGCCCCGTGTCTCTCTCCTGTTGCCCCCACCCCCTCTCATGCCCTGTGTCTCCCTGCTGTTGCCCCCACCCCCTGCTCATGCCCCGTGTCTCCCTCCTGTTGCCCCCCACCGTCCGCTCATGCCCCGTGTCTCCCTGCTGTTGCCCCCCCACTCATGCCCTGTGTCTCTCTCCTGTTACCCCCCATCCCCCTCTCATGCCCAGTGTCTCTCTCCTGTTACCCTCCACCCTCCTCTCATGCCCCGTGTCTCTTTCCTGTTACCACCACCCCCCGCTCATGCCCCGTGTCTCTCTCCTGTTACCCCCCACCCCCTCTCATGACCCGTGTCTCTCTCCTGTTGCCCCCCACCCCCCGGTCATGCCCCATGTTTCCCTGCTGTTGCCCTCCACCCCCCACTCATGCCCCGTGTCTCTCTCCTGTTACCCTCCACCCCCCTCTCATACCCCTTGTCTCTCTCCTGTTACCCCAACACCCCTTTCATGCCCCGTGTCTCTCTCCTGTTACTCCCGACCACCTGCTCATGCCCCGTGTCTCCCTGCTGTTGCCCTCCACCCCCCGCTCATGTCCCGTGTCTCCCTGCTGTTGCCCCCACCCCCTGCTCATGCCCCGTGTCTCTCTCCTGTTACCCTCACCCCCTCTCATGCCCTGTGTCTCCCTCGTGTTCCCCCAACCCCCCGCTCACGCCGTGTCTCCCTGCTGTTTCCCCCTACCCCCTGGTCATGCCCTGTGTCTCCCTGCTGTTGCCCCCACCCCCCGCTCATGCCCCGTGTCTCCCTGCTGTTGCCCTCCACCCCCTGCCCCGTGTCTCCCTGCTGTTGCCCCCAACTCATGCCCCGTGTCTCTCTCTCCTGTTACCCCCGCTCCTGCCCCGTGTCTCCCTCGTGTTCCCCCCACCCCCCGCTCATGCCCCGTGTCTCCATGCTGTTGCCCTCACCCCCTGCTCATGCCCCGTATCTCGCTCCTGTTGCCCCCCACCCCCCACTCATGCCCCGTGTCTCTCTCCTGTTACTCCCGACCCCCTGCTCATGCCCCGTGTCTCCCTGCTGTTGCCCTCCACCCCCCGCTCATGCCCCGTGTCTCCCTGCTGTTGCCCCCACCCCCTGCTCATGCCCCGTGTCTCTCTCCTGTTACCCACACCCCCGCTCATGCCCCGTGTCGCCCTCGTGTTCCCCCCACCCCTGCTCATGACCTGTGTCTCTCTCCTGTTGCCCCCCACACCCGGTAATGCCCCGTGTCTCCCTGCTGTTGCCCCCCACCCCCCGGTCATGCCCCGTGTCTCCCTGCTGTTGCACTCCACCCCCGCTCATGCCCTGTGTCTCTCTCCTGATGCCCCCACCCCCTGCTCATGCCCCTTGTCTCTCTCCTGTTACCCCCACCCCCTCTCATGCCCCATGTCGCTCTCCTGTTACCCCTCACCCCCCGCTCATGCCCTGTGTCTCTCTCCTGTTACCCCCCACCCCCCGCTCATCCCCTGTGTCTCTCTCCTGATGCCCCCACCCCCCGCTCATGCCCCGTGTCTCTCCTGTTACCCCCCACCCCCCTCTCATGCCCTGTGTCTCCCTCTTGTTGCCCCCCACCGTCCGCTCATGCCCCTTGTCTCCCTGCTTTTGTCCCCCACCCCCGCTCATGCCCTGTGTCTCTCTCCTGTTACCCCCATCCCCCTCTCATGCCCCGTGTCTCTCTCCTGTTACCCCCCACCCCCCTCTCATGCCCCGTGTCTCTCTCCTGTTGCCCCCCACCCTCTGGTCATGCCCCCTGTCTCCCTGCTGTTGCCCCTCACCCCCCGCTCATGCCCCGTGTCTCACTTCTGTTGCCCCCCACCCCCGCTCATGCCCCGTGTCTCACTCCTGTTACCCCCCACCCCCCGCTCATGCCCCGTGTCTCTCTCCTGTTGTCCCCCAACCCCCGCTCATGCCCTGTGTCTCTCTCCTGTTACCCCCCACCCCCCGCTCATGCCCTGTGTCTCTCTCCTGATGCCCCCACCCCCTGCACATGCCCCGTGTCTCTCTCCTGTTACCCCCCACCCCCCTCTCATGCCCCGTGTCTCCCTCCTGTTTCCCCCCACCGTCCGCTCATGCCCCATGTCTCCCTGCTGTTGCACCCCACACCCGCTCATGCCCTGCGTCTCTCTCCTGTTACCCCCATCCCCCTCTCATGCACCGTGTCTCTCTCCTGTTACCCCCACCCCCCTCTCATGCCCCGTGTCTCTCTCCTGTCCCCCCCACCCCTGGTCATGCCCTGTGTCTCCCTGCTGTTGCCCCCCACCCCCGCTCATGCCCTGTTTCTCTCTCCTGTTACCCCCACCCCCCGCTCATGCCCCGTGTCTCCCTGCTGTTACCCCCACCCCCTGCTCATGCCCCGTGTCTCCCTACTGTTGCCCCCCACCGTCCGCTCATGCCCCGTGTCTCCCTGCTGTTGCCCCCTCCCCACTCATGCCCCGTGTCTCTCTCCTGTTACTCCCGACCCCCTGCTCATGCCCCGTGTCTCCCTGCTGTTGCCCTCCACCCCCCGCTCATGCCCCGTTTCTCCCTGCTGTTGCCCCCACCCCCTGCTCATGCCCTGTGTCTCTCTCCTGTTACCCCCCACCCCCCTCTCATGCCCCGTGTCTCTATCCTGTTACCCCCACCCCCCGCTCATGCCCCGTGTCTCTCTCCTGTTACCCGCACCCCCTCTCATGACCCGTGTCTCTCTCCTGTTGCCCCCCACCCCCCGGTCATGCCCCATGTTTCCCTGCTGTTGCCCCCCATCCCCCACTCATGCCCCGTGTCTCTCTCCTGTTACCCCCCACCCCCCTCTCATACCCCTTGTCTCTCTCCTGTTACCCCAACACCCCTTTCATGCCCTGTGTCTCTCTCCTGTTACTCCCGACCACCTGCTCATGCCCCGTGTCTCCCTGCTGTTGCCCTCCACCCCCCGCTCATGCCCCGTGTCTACCTGCTGTTGCACCCACCCCCTTCTCATGCCCCGTGTCTCTCTCCTGTTACACTCACCCCCCTCTCATGCCCTGTGTCTCCCTCGTGTTCCCCCAACCCCCCGCTCATGCCGTGTCTCCCTGCTGTTTCCCCCTACCCCCCGGTCATGCCCTGTGTCTCCCTGCTGTTGCCCCCACCCCCCGCTCATGCCCCGTGTCTCCCTGCTGTTGCCCTCCACCCCCTGCTCATGCCCCGTGTCTCCCTGCTGTTGCCCCCAACTCATGCCCCGTGTCTCTCTCTCCTGTTACCCCCGCTCATGCCCCGTGTCTCCCTCGTGTTCCCCCCACCCCCCGCTCATGCCCCGTGTCTCCCTGCTGTTGCCCCCCACCCCCTGCTCATGCCCCGTATCTCGCTCCTGTTGCCCCCCAACCCCCACTCATGCCCCGTGTCTCTCTCCTGTTACTCCCGACCCCCTGCTCATGCCCCGTGTCTCCCTGCTGTTGCCCTCCACCCCCCGCTCATGCCCCGTGTCTCCCTGCTGTTGCCCCCACCCCCTGCTCATGCCCCGTGTCTCTCTCCTGTTACCCACACCCCCGCTCATGCCCCGTGTCGCCCTCGTGTTCCCCCCACCCCGCTCATGCCCCGTGTCTCTCTCCTGTTGCCCCCCACACCCGGTAATGCCCCGTGTCTCCCTGCTGTTGCCCCCCACCCCCCGGTCATGCCCCGTGTCTCCCTGCTGTTGCCCTCCACCCCCGCTCATGCCCCGTGTCTCTCCCCTGTTGACCCCACCCCCGCTCATGCCCTGTGTCTCCCTGCTGTTGCCCCCACCCCCCGCTCATGCCCTGTGTCTCTCTCCTGTTACCCCCACCCACTCTCATGCCCCATGTCGCTCTCCTGTTACCCCCCACCACCCTCTCATGCCCCGTGTCTCCCTGCTGTTGCCCTCCACCCCTGCTCATGCCCCGTGTCTCCCTGCTGTTGCCCCCAACTCATGCCACGTGTCTCTCTCTCCTGTTACCCCCGCTCTTGCCCCGTGTCTCCCTCGTGTTCCCCCCACCCCCCGCTCATGCCCCGTGTCTCCCTGCTGTTGCCCCCCACCCCCCGCTCATGCCCCGTATCTCGCTCCTGTTGCCCCACACCCCCCGCTCATGCCCCGTGTCTCTCTCCTGTTACTCCCGACCCCCTGTATCTCTCTCCTGTTACCCCCCTCATGCCCCGTGTCTCCCTCGTGTTCCCTCCACCCCCCGCTCATGCCCCGTGTCTCCTTGCTGTTGCCCCCACCCCCTGCTCATGCCCCGTGTCTCTCTGCTGTTGCCCCCCACCCCCCGCTCATGCCCTGTGTCTCTCTCCTGTTACCCCCCACCCCCCTCTCATGCCCCATGTCGCTCTCCTGTTACCCCCACCACCCTTTCATGCCCCGTGTCTCTCTCCTGTTGCCCCCCACCCTCTAGTCATGCCCCCTGTCTCCCTGCTGTTGCCCCTCACCCCCCGCTCATGCCCCGTGTCTCACTTCTGTTGCCCCCCACCCCCGCTCATGCCCCGTGTCTCTCTCCTGTTACCCTCCACCCCCGCTCATGCCCCGTGTCTCTCTCCTGTTGTCCCCCAACCCCCGCTCATGCCCTGTGTCTCTCTCCTGTTACCCCCACCTCCCGCTCATGCCCTGTGTCTCTCTCCTGATGCCCCCACCCCCTGCTCATGCCCCGTGTCTCTCTCCTGTTACCCCCCACCCCCCTCTCATGCCCCGTGTCTCCCTCCTGTTGCCCCCCACCGTCCGCTCATGCCCCATGTCTCCCTGCTGTTGCCCCCCACCCCCGCTCATGCCCTGCGTCTCTCTCCTGTTACCCCCATCCCCCTCTCATGCCCCGTGTCTCTCTCCTGTTACCCCCCACCCCCCTCTCATGCCCCGTGTCTCTCTCCTGTTGCCCCCCACCCCCTCTCATGCCCTGTGTCTCCCTGCTGTTGCCCCCACCCCCTGCTCATGCCCCGTGTCTCCCTCCTGTTGCCCCCCACCGTCCGCTCATGCCCCGTGTCTCCCTGCTGTTGCCCCCCCCACTCATGCCCTGTGTCTCTCTCCTGTTACCCCCCATCCCCCTCTCATGCCCAGTGTCTCTCTCCTGTTACCCTCCACCCTCCTCTCATGCCCCGTGTCTCTTTCCTGTTACCACCACCCCCCGCTCATGCCCCGTGTCTCTCTCCTGTTACCCCCCACCCCCACTCATGCCCCGTGTCTCTCTCCTGTTACCCCCCACCCCCTCTCATGACCCGTGTCTCTCTCCTGTTGCCCCCCACCCCCCGGTCATGCTCCATGTTTCCCTGCTGTTGCCCCCCGCCCCCCACTCATGCCCCATGTCTCTCTCCTGTTACCCCCACCCCCCTCTCATACCCCGTGTCTCTCTCCTGTTACCCCACCCCCCTTTCATGCCCCGTGTCTCTCTCCTGTTGCCCACTACCCCCCGGTCATGCCCCATGTCTCCCATCTGTTGCCCCCCAGTCCCCGGTCATGCCCCGTGTCTCCCTGCTGTTGCCCCCCACCCCCCACTCATGCCCCGTGTCTCTCTCCTGTTACCCCCCACCCACCTCTCATGCCACGTGTCTCCCTCGTGTTCCCCCCACCCCCCACTCATGCCGTGTCTCCCTGCTATTTCCCTCTACCCCCCGGTCATGCCCTGTGTCTCCCTGTTGTTGCCCCCACCCCCCGCTCATGCCCCGTGTCTCCCTGCTGTTGCCCCCAACTCATGCCCCGTGTCTCTCTCCTGTTACCCCCCGCTCATGCCCCGTGTCTCCCTCCTGTTCCCCCACCCCACGCTCATGCCCCGTGTCTCCCTCCTGTTGCCCCCCACCCCCCGCTCATGCCCGTGTCTCTCTCCTGTTACCCCCCACCCCCCGCTCATGCCCGGTGTCTCCCTCCTGTTCCCCCGACCCCCAATCATGCCCGTGTCTCCCTCCTGTTGCCCCCACCCCTGCTCATGCCCCGTTTCTCCCTCTTGTTGCCCCCCAACCCTGCTCATGCCCCGTGTCTCCCTCATGTTCCCCCCACCACCCGCTCATGCCCCGTGTCTCCCTCTTGTTGCCCCCCCCTGCTCATGCCTGTGTCTCCTTCGTGTTCCCCCCACCCCCAGCTCATGCCCCATGTCTCTCTCCTGTTGCTCCCCACCCCCGGTCATGCCCCGTGTCTCCCTGCTGTTGCCCTCCACCCCCTGCTCATGCTCCGTGTCTCTCTCCTGTTAACCCCCACCCCCCTCTCATGCCCCGTGTCTCCCTCATGTTCCCCCACCCCCCGCTCATGCCACGTGTCTCCCTGCTGTTGCCCCCCACCCCCCACTCATGCCCCGTGTCTCCCTCCTGTTGCCCCCCACTCCCCGCTCATGCCCCGTATCTCTCTCCTGTTAACCCCGCTCATGCCCCGTGCCTCCCTCGTGTTCCCCCCACCCCCCGCTCATGCCCCGTGTCTCCCTGCTGTTGCCCCCCACTCCCCGCTCATGCCCCGTATCTTCCTTGTGTTCCCCCACCATCCACTCATGCCCCGTATCTCCCTCCTGTTGCCCCCCACCCCCGCTCATGCCCTGTGTCTCTCTCCTATTACCCCCATGCCCGCTCATGCCACGTGTCTCCCTCTTGTTGCCCCCCATTCCCCGCTCATGCCCTGTGTCTCCCTCGTGTTCCCCCCACTCCCCGCTCATGTCCCGTGTCTCCCTCTTGTTCCCCCCACCCCCCGCTCATGCCCCGTTTCTCCCTGCTGTTGCCACCCACCACCCGCTCATGCCCGTGTCTCTATCCTGTTACCCCCACCCCCCGCTCATGCCCCGTGTCTCTCTCCTGTTACCCCCCACCCCCTCTCATGACCCGTGTCTCTCTCCTGTTGCCCCCCACCCCCGGTCATGCCCCATGTTTCCCTGCTGTTGCCCCCTACCCCCCACTCATGCCCCGTGTCTCTCTCCTGTTACCCCCCACCCCCCTCTCATACCCCTTGTCTCTCTCCTGTTACCCCAACACCCCTTTCATGCCCCGTGTCTCTCTCCTGTTACTCCCTACCACCTGCTCATGCCCCGTGTCTCTCTCCTGTTACTCCCGACCACCTGCTCATGCCCCGTGTCTCCCTGCTGTTGCCCTCCACCCCCCGCTCATGCCCCGTGTCTCCCTGCTGTTGCCCCCACCCCCTGCTCATGCCCCGTGTCTCTCTCCTGTTACCCCCACCCCCCTCCCATGCCCCGTGTCTCCCTCGTGTTCCCCCCACCCCCCGCTCATGCCGTGTCTCCCTGCTGTTTCCCCCTACCCCCCGGTCATGCCCTGTGTCTCCCTGCTGTTGCCCCCACCCCGCGCTCATGCCCGTGTCTCCCTGCTGTTGCCCTCCACCCCCTGCTCATGCCCCGTGTCTCCCTGCTGTTGCCCCCAACTCATGCCCCGTGTCTCTCTCTCCTGTTACCCCCGCTCATGCCCCGTGTCTCCCTCGTGTTCCCCCCACCCCCCGCTCATGCCCTGTGTCTCCCTGCTGTTGCCCCCCACCCCCCGCTCATGCCCCGTATCTCGCTCCTGTTGCCCCACACCCCCGGCTCATGCCCCGTGTCTCTCTCCTGTTACTCCCGACCCCCTGTATCTCTCTCCTGTTACCCCCGCTCATGCCCCGTGTCTCCCTCGTGTTCCCTCCACCCCCCGCTCATGCCCCGTGTCTCCTTGCTGTTGCCCCCACCCCCTGCTCATGCCCCGTGTCTCTCTCCTGTTACCCACACCCCCGCTCATGCCCCGTGTCGCCCTCGTGTTCCCCCCACCCCCGCTCATGCCCCGTGTCTCTCTCCTGTTGCCCCCCACTCCCGGTAATGCCCCGTGTCTCCCTGCTGTTGCCCTCCACCCCCGCTCATGCCCCGTGTCTCTCCCCTGTTGCCCCCACCCTCCGCTCATGCCCTGTGTCTCCCTGCTGTTGCCCCCCACCCCCCGCTCATGCCCTGTGTCTCTCTCCTGTTACCCCCCACCCCCCTCTCATGCCCCATGTCGCTCTCCTGTTACCCCCACCACCCTTTCATGCCCCGTGTCTCTCTCCTGTTGCCCCCCACCCTCTAGTCATGCCCCCTGTCTCCCTGCTGTTGCCCCTCACCCCCGCTCATGCCCCGTGTCTCACTTCTGTTGCCCCCCACCCCCGCTCATGCCCCGTGTCTCTCTCCTGTTACCCTCCACCCCCGCTCATGCCCCGTGTCTCTCTCCTGTTGTCCCCCAACCTCCGCTCATGCCCTGTGTCTCTCTCCTGTTACCCCCCACCTCCCGCTCATGCCCTGTGTCTCTCTCCTGATGCCCCCACCCCCTGCTCATGCCCCGTGTCTCTCTCCTGTTACCCCCCACCCCCCTCTCATGCCCCGTGTCTCCCTCCTGTTGCCCCCCACCGTCCGCTCATGCCCCATGTCTCCCTGCTGGTGCCCCCCACCCCCGCTCATGCCCTGCGTCTCTCTCCTGTTACCCCATCCCCCTCTCATGCCCCGTGTCTCTCTCCTGTTACCCCCACCCCCCTCTCATGCCCCGTGTCTCTCTCCTGTTGCCCCCCACCCCCTCTCATGCCCTGTGTCTCCCTGCTGTTGCCCCCACCCCCTGCTCATGCCCCGTGTCTCCCTCCTGTTGCCCCCCACCGTCCGCTCATGCCCCGTGTCTCCCTGCTGTTGCCCCCCCACTCATGCCCTGTGTCTCTCTCCTGTTACCCCCCATCCCCCTCTCATGCCCAGTGTCTCTCTCCTGTTACCCTCCACCCTCCTCTCATGCCCCGTGTCTCTTTCCTGTTACCACCACCCCCCGCTCATGCCCCGTGTCTCTCTCCTGTTACCCCCCACCCCCTCTCATGACCCGTGTCTCTCTCCTGTTGCCCCCCACCCCCCGGTCATGCCCCATGTTTCTCTGCTGTTGCCCTCCACCCCCCACTCATGCCCCGTGTCTCTCTCCTGTTACCCCCCACCCCCCTCTCATACCCCTTGTCTCTCTCCTGTTACCCCAACACCCCTTTCATGCCCCGTGTCTCTCTCCTGTTACTCCCGACCACCTGCTCATGCCCCGTGTCTCCCTGCTGTTGCCCTCCACCCCCCGCTCATGTCCCGTGTCTCCCTGCTGTTGCCCCCACCCCTGCTCATGCCCCGTGTCTCTCTCCTGTTACCCTCACCCCCTCTCATGCCCTGTGTCTCCCTCGTGTTCCCCCAACCCCCCGCTCACGCCGTGTCTCCCTGCTGTTTCCCCCTACCCCCTGGTCATGCCCTGTGTCTCCCTGCTGTTGCCCTCCACCCCCTGCCCCGTGTCTCCCTGCTGTTGCCCCCAACTCATGCCCCGTGTCTCTCTCTCCTGTTACCCCCGCTCCTGCCCCGTGTCTCCCTCGTGTTCCCCCCACCCCCCGCTCATGCCCCGTGTCTCCATGCTGTTGCCCCCACCCCCTGCTCATGCCCCGTATCTCGCTCCTGTTGCCCCCCACCCCCCACTCATGCCCCGTGTCTCTCTCCTGTTACTCCCGACCCCCTGCTCATGCCCCGTGTCTCCCTGCTGTTGCCCTCCACCCCCCGCTCATGCCCCGTGTCTCCCTGCTGTTGCCCCCACCCCCTGCTCATGCCCCGTGTCTCTCTCCTGTTACCCACACCCCCGCTCATGCCCCGTGTCGCCCTCGTGTTCCCCCCACCCCCGCTCATGACCTGTGTCTCTCTCCTGTTGCCCCCCACACCCGGTAATGCCCCGTGTCTCCCTGCTGTTGCCCCCCACCCCCTGCTCATGCCCCGTGTCTCCCTGCTGTTGCACTCCACCCCCGCTCATGCCCTGTGTCTCTCTCCTGATGCCCCCACCCCCTGCTCATGCCCCGTGTCTCTCTCCTGTTACCCCCACCCCCTCTCATGCCCCATGTCGCTCTCCTGTTACCCCCCACCACCCTCTCATGCCCCGTGTCTCTCTCCTGTTGCCCCCCACCCTCTGGTCATGCCCCCTGTCCCCCTGCTGTTGCCCCTCACCCCCCGCTCATGCCCTGTGTCTCTCTCCTGTTACCCCCCACCCCCCGCTCATGCCCTGTGTCTCTCTCCTGATGCCCCCACCCCCCGCTCATGCCCCGTGTCTCTCCTGTTACCCCCCACCCCCCTCTCATGCCCTGTGTCTCCCTCTTGTTGCCCCCCACCGTCCGCTCATGCCCCTTGTCTCCCTGCTTTTGTCCCCCACCCCCGCTCATGCCCTGTGTCTCTCTCCTGTTACCCCCATCCCCCTCTCATGCCCCGTGTCTCTCTCCTGTTACCCCCCACCCCCCTCTCATGCCCCGTGTCTCTCTCCTGTTGCCCCCCACCCTCTGGTCATGCCCCCTGTCTCCCTGCTGTTGCCCCTCACCCCCCGCTCATGCCCTGTGTCTCACTTCTGTTGCCCCCCACCCCCGCTCATGCCCCGTGTCTCACTCCTGTTACCCCCCACCCCCCGCTCATGCCCCGTGTCTCTCTCCTGTTGTCCCCCAACCCCCGCTCATGCCCTGTGTCTCTCTCCTGTTACCCCCCACCCCCCGCTCATGCCCTGTGTCTCTCTCCTGATGCCCCCACCCCCTGCACATGCCCCGTGTCTCTCTCCTGTTACCCCCCACCCCCCTCTCATGCCCCGTGTCTCCCTCCTGTTTCCCCCCACCGTCCGCTCATGCCCCATGTCTCCCTGCCGTTGCCCCCCACACCCGCTCATGCCCTGCGTCTCTCTCCTGTTACCCCCATCCCTCTCTCATGCACCGTGTCTCTCTCCTGTTACCCCCACACCCCTCTCATGCCCCGTGTCTCTCTCCTGTCCCCCCCACCCCTGGTCATGCCCTGTGTCTCCCTGCTGTTGCCCCCCACCCCCGCTCATGCCCTGTTTCTCTCTCCTGTTACCCCCACCCCCCGCTCATGCCCCGTGTCTCCCTGCTGTTACCCCCACCCCCTGCTCATGCCCCGTGTCTCCCTCCTGTTGCCCCCCACCGTCCGCTCATGCCCCGTGTCTCCCTGCTGTTGCCCCCTCCCCACTCATGCCCCGTGTCTCTCTCCTGTTACTCCCGACCCCCTGCTCATGCCCCGTGTCTCCCTGCTGTTGCCCTCCACCCCCCGCTCATGCCCCGTGTCTCCCTGCTGTTGCCCCCACCCCCTGCTCATGCCCTGTGTCTCTCTCCTGTTACCCCCCACCCCCCTCTCATGCCCCGTGTCTCTATCCTGTTACCCCCACCCCCCGCTCATGCCCCGTGTCTCTCTCCTGTTACCCGCACCCCCTCTCATGACCCGTGTCTCTCTCCTGTTGCCCCCCACCCCCCGGTCATGCCCCATGTTTCCCTGCTGTTGCCCCCCACCCCCCACTCATGCCCCGTGTCTCTCTCCTGTTACCCCAACACCCCTTTCATGCCCTGTGTCTCTCTCCTGTTACTCCCGACCACCTGCTCATGCCCCGTGTCTCCCTGCTGTTGCCCTCCACCCCCCGCTCATGCCCCGTGTCTACCTGCTGTTGCACCCACCCCCTTCTCATGCCCCGTGTCTCTCTCCTGTTACACTCACCCCCCTCTCATGCCCTGTGTCTCCCTCGTGTTCCCCCAACCCCCCGCTCATGCCGTGTCTCCCTGCTGTTTCCCCCTACCCCCCGGTCATGCCCTGTGTCTCCCTGCTGTTGCCCCCACCCCCCGCTCATGCCCCGTGTCTCCCTGCTGTTGCCCTCCACCCCCTGCTCATGCCCCGTGTCTCCCTGCTGTTGCCCCCAACTCATGCCCCGTGTCTCTCTCTCCTGTTACCCCCGCTCATGCCCCGTGTCTCCCTCGTGTTCCCCCCACCCCCCGCTCATGCCCCGTGTCTCCCTGCTGTTGCCCCCCACCCCCTGCTCATGCCCCGTATCTCGCTCCTGTTGCCCCCCACCCCCCACTCATGCCCCGTGTCTCTCTCCTGTTACTCCCGACCCCCTGCTCATGCCCCGTGTCTCCCTGCTGTTGCCCTCCACCCCCCGCTCATGCCCCGTGTCTCCCTGCTGTTGCCCCCACCCCCTGCTCATGCCCCGTGTCTCTCTCCTGTTACCCACACCCCCGCTCATGCCCCGTGTCGCCCTCGTGTTCCCCCCACCCCGCTCATGCCCCGTGTCTCTCTCCTGTTGCCCCCCACACCCGGTAATGCCCCGTGTCTCCCTGCTGTTGCCCCCCACCCCCCGGTCATGCCCCGTGTCTCCCTGCTGTTGCCCTCCACCCCCGCTCATGTCCCGTGTCTCTCCCCTGTTGACCCCACCCCCGCTCATGCCCTGTGTCTCCCTGCTGTTGCCCCCACCCCCCGCTCATGCCCTGTGTCTCTCTCCTGTTACCCCCACCCACTCTCATGCCCCATGTCGCTCTCCTGTTACCCCCCACCACCCTCTCATGCCCTGTGTCTCTCTCCTGTTGCCCCCCACCCTCTGGTCATGCCCCCTGTCTCCCTGCTGTTGCCCCTCACCCCCCGCTCATGCCCTGTGTCTCTTTCCTGTTACCCCCACCCCCCGCTCATGCCCTGTGTCTCTCTCCTGATGCCCCCACCCCCCGCTCATGCCCCGTGTCTCTCCTGTTACCCCCCACCCCCCTCTCATGCCCTGTGTCTCCCTCCTGTTGCCCCCCACCGTCCACTCATGCCCCTTGTCTCCCTGCTTTTGCCCCCCACCCCCGCTCATGCCCTGTGTCTCTCTCCTGTTACCCCCATCCCCCTCTCATGCCCCGTGTCTCTCTCCTTTTACCCCCCACCCCCCTCTCATACCCCGTGTCTCTCTCCTGTTGCCCCCCACCCTCTGGTCATGCCCCCTGTCTCCCTGCTGTTGCCCCTCACCCCCCGCTCATGCCCCGTGTCTCACTTCTGTTGCCCCCCACCCCCGCTCATGCCCCGTGTCTCTCTCCTGTTACCCCCCACCCCCCGCTCATGCCCCGTGTCTCTCTCCTGTTGTCCCCCAACCCCCGCTCATGCCCTGTGTCTCTCTCCTGTTACCCCCCACCCCCGCTCATGCCCTGTGTCTCTCTCCTGATGCCCCCACCCCCTGCTCATGCCCCGTGTCTCTCTCCTGTTACCCCCCAACCCCCTCTCATGCCCCATGTCTCCCTCCTGTTGCCCCCCACCGTCCGCTCATTCCCCATGTCTCCCTGCTGTTGCCCCCCACCCCCGCTCATGCCCTGCGTCTCTCTCCTGTTACCCCCATCCCCCTCTCATGCACCGTGTCTCTCTCCTGTCCCCCCCACCCCTGGTCATGCCCTGTGTCTCCCTGCTGTTGCCCCCCACCCCCGCTCATGCCCTGTTTCTCTCTCCTGTTACCCCCACCCCCCGCTCATGCCCCGTGTCTCCCTGCTGTTAACCCCACCCCCTGCTCATGCCCCGTGTCTCCCTCCTGTTGCCCCCCACCGTCCGCTCATGCCCCGTGTCTCCCTGCTGTTGCCCCCTCCCCACTCATGCCCCGTGTCTCTCTCCTGTTACTCCCGACCCCCTGCTCATGCCCCGTGTCTCCCTGCTGTTGCCCTCCACCCCCCGCTCATGCCCCGTGTCTCCCTGCTGTTGCCCCCACCCCCTGCTCATGCCCCGTGTCTCTCTCCTGTTACCCCCCACCCCCCTCTCATGCCCCGTGTCTCTATCCTGTTACCCCCACCCCCCGCTCATGCCCCGTGTCTCTCTCCTGTTACCCCCACCCCCTCTCATGACCCGTGTCTCTATCCTGTTGCCCCCCACCCTCCGGTCATACCCCATGTTTCCCTGCTGTTGCCCCCCACCCCCCACTCATGCCCCGTGTCTCTCTCCTGTTACCCCCCACCCCCCTCTCATACCCCTTGTCTCTCTCCTGTTACCCCAACACCCCTTTCATGCCCCGTGTCTCTCTCCTGTTACTCCCGACCACCTGCTCATGCCCCGTGTCTCCCTGCTGTTGCCCTCCACCCCCCGCTCATGCCCTGTGTCTCCCTGCTGTTGCACCCACCCCCTGCTCATGCCCCGTGTCTCTCTCCTGTTACCCTCACCCCCCTCTCATGCCCTGTGTCTCCCTGCTGTTTCCCCCTACCCCGGTCATGCCCTGTGTCTCCCTGCTGTTGCCCCCACCCCCCGCGCATGCCCCGTGTCTCCCTGCTGTTGCCCTCCACCCCCTGCTCATGCCCCGTGTCTCCCTGCTGTTGCCCCCAACTCATGCCCCGTGTCTCTCTCTCCTGTTACCCCCGCTCATGCCCCGTGTCTCTCTCCTGTTACTCCCGACCCCCTGCTCATGACCCATGTCTCCCTGCTGTTGCCCTCCACCCCCCGCTCATGCCCCGTGTCTCCCTGCTGTTGCCCCCACCCCCTGCTCATGCCCCGTGTCTCGCTCCTGTTACCCACACCCCCGCTCATGCCCCGTGTCGCCCTCGTGTTCCCCCCACCCCGCTCATGCCCCGTGTCTCTCTCCTGTTGCCCCCCACACCCGGTAATGCCCCGTGTCTCCCTGCTGTTGCCCCCCACCCCCCGGTCATGCCCCGTGTCTCCCTGCTGTTGCCCTCCACCCCCGCTCATGCCCCGTGTCTCTCCCCTGTTGACCCCACCCTCGCTCATGCCCTGTGTCTCCCTGCTGTTGCCCCCACCCCCCGCTCATGCCCTGTGTCTCTCTCCTGTTACCCCCCACCCACTCTCATGCCCCATGTCGCTCTCCTGTTACCCCCCACCACCCTCTCATGCCCCGTGTCTCTCTCCTGTTGCCCCCCACCCTCTGGTCATGCCCCCTGTCTCCCTGCTGTTGCCCCTCACCCCCCGCTCATGCCCTGTGTCTCTTTCCTGTTACCCCCCACCCCCCGCTCATGCCCTGTGTCTCTCTCCTGATGCCCCCACCCCCCGCTCATGCCCCGTGTCTCTCCTGTTACCCCCCACCCCCTCTCATGCCCCGTGTCTCCCTCCTGTTGCCCCCCACCGTCCGCTCATGCCCCTTGTCTCCCTGCTGTTGCCCCCCACCCCCGCTCATGTCCTGTGTCTCTCTCCTGTTACTCTCGACCCCTCGCTCATGCCCCGTGTCTCCCTGCTGTTGCCCTCCACCCCCCACTCATGCCCGGTGTCTCCCTGCTGTTGCCCCCCACCCCCTGCTCATGCCCCGTGTCTCTCTCCTGTTACCCCCACCCCCCTCTCATGCCCCGTGTCTCTCTCCTGTTGCCCCCCACCCCCGGTCATGCCCTGTGTCTCCCTGCTGTTGCCCCCCACCCCCGCTCATGCCCTATTTCTCTCTCCTGTTACCCCCACCCCCCGCTCATGCCCCGTGTCTCCCTGCTGTTGCCCCCCAGCCCTGTGTCTCCCTGCTGCTGCCCCCCACCCCCCGCTCATGCCCTGTGTCTCCCTGCTGTTACCCCCACCCCCTGCTCATGCCCCGTGTCTCCCTCCTGTTGCCCCCCACCGTCCGCTCATGCCCCGTGTCTCCCTGCTGTTGCCCCCTCCCCACTCATGCCCCGTGTCTCTCTCCTGTTACTCCCGACCCCCTGCTCATGCCCCGTGTCTCCCTGCTGTTGCCCTCCACCCCCCGCTCATGCCCCGTGTCTCCCTTCTGTTGCCCCCACCCCCTGCTCATGCCCCGTGTCTCTCTCCTGTTACCCACACCCCCGCTCATGCCCCGTGTCGCCCTCGTGTTCCCCCCACCCTCTGGTCATGCCCCCTGTCTCCCTGCTGTTGCCCCTCACCCCCCGCTCATGCCCTGTGTCTCTTTCCTGTTACCCCCCACCCCCCGCTCATGCCCTGTGTCTCTCTCCTGATGCCCCCACCCCCCGCTCATGCCCCGTGTCTCTCCTGTTACCCCCCACCCCCCTCTCATGCCCCGTGTCTCCCTCCTGTTGCCCCCCACCGTCCGCTCATGCCCCTTGTCTCCCTGCTGTTGCCCCCCACCCCCGCTCATGCCCTGTGTCTCTCTCCTGTTACCCCCATCCCCCTCTCATGCCCCGTGTCTCTCTCCTGTTACCCCACCTTCCTCTCATGCCCCGTGTCTCTCTCCTGTTGCCCCCCACCCCCGGTCATGCCCTGTGTCTCCCTGCTGTTGCCCCCCACCCCCGCTCATGCCCTATTTCTCTCTCCTGTTACCCCCACCCCCCGCTCATGCCCCGTGTCTCCCTGCTGTTGCCCCCCACCCCCCGCTCATGCCCTGTGTCTCCCTGCTGTTACCCCCACCCCCTGCTCATGCCCTGTGTCTCCCTCCTGTTGCCCGCCACCGTCCGCTCATGCCCCGTGTCTCCCTGCTGTTGTCCCCTCCCCACTCATGCCCTGTGTCTCTCTCCTGTTACCCCCATCCCCCTCTCATGCCCCGTGTCTCTCTCCTGTTACCCCCCACCCCCCTCTCATGCTCCGTGTCTCTCTCCTGTTATCCCCCCAGCCCCCTCTCATGCCCCGTGTCTCTCTCCTGTTGCCCCCCACCCCCCGGTCATGCCCTGTGTCTCCCTGCTGTTGCCCCCTAACGCCCGCTCATGCCCCGTGTCTCTCTCCTATTACCCCCCACCTCTCAGTCATGCCCCGTGTCTCCCTGCTGTTGTCCCCCACCCCCCAGTCATGCCCCGTGTCTCCCTGCTGTTGCCCTCCACCCCCCGGTCATGCCCCATGTCTCCTTGCTGTTGTCCCCCACCTCCTGCTCATGCTCCGTGTCTCTCTCCTGTTACCCCCACCCCCCTCTCATGCCTGTGTCTCCCTCATGTTCCCCCCACCCCCCGCTCATGCCCCTTGTCTCCCTGCTGTTGCCCCCCACCCCCCACTCATGCCCTGTGTCTCCCTCCTGTTGCCCCCCACTCCACACTCATGCCCCGTGTCTCTCTCCTGTTACCCCCGCGCATGCCCCGTGTCTCCCTCGTGTTCCCCCCAACCCCCGCTCATGCCCTGTGTCTCCCTGCCGTTGCCCCCCACGCCCCGCTCATGCCCCGTGTCTCCGTCGTGTACCCCCAACTCCCGCTCATGCCCAGTGTCTCCGTCCTGTTGCCCCCACCCCCGCTCATGCCCTGTCTCTCTCTCCTATTACCCCCACGCCCCACTCATGCCCCGTGTCTCCCTCTTCTTGCCCCCCAACCCCCGCTCATGCCTTGTGTCTCCCTCGTGTTCCCCCACACCCTGCTCATGTCCCCTGTCTCCCTCCTGTTGCCCACACCCCCGCTCATGCCCCGTGTCTCTCTCCTATTACCCTCATGCCCCGCTCATGCCCCGTGTCTCGCTCTTGTTGTCCCCACCCCTCGCTCATGGCCTGTGTCTCCCTCTTGATCCTCCCACCCCCGCTCATGCCCCGTGTCTCCCTGCTGTTGCCCCCCACCACCTGCTCATGCCCCGTGTCTCTCTCCTGTTACCCCCACCCCCCGCTCATGCCCCGTGTCTCTCTCCTGTTACCCCCACCCCTCTCATGCCCCATGTCTCTCTCCTGTTGCCCACCACCCCCCGGTCATGCCCCATGTCTCCCATCTGTTGACCCCCACCCCCGGTCATGCCCTGTGTCTCCCTGCTGTTGCCCCCCACCCCCTGCTCATGACCCGTGTCTCTCTCCTGTTACCCCCCACCCCCCTCTCATGCACCGTGTCTCACTTGTGTTCCCCCCACCCCCCGCTCATGCCGTGTCTCCCTGCTGTTTCCCCCACCCCTGGTCATGCCCCGTGTCTCCCTGCTGTTGCCCCCCACCCCCGCTCATGCCCCGTGTCTCCCTGCTGTTGCCCCCAACTCCAACTCATGCCCCGTGTCTCTCTCCTGTTGCCCCCCAACCCCTGCTCATGCCCCGTATCTCTCTCCTGTTACCCCCGACCCCCCGCTCATGCCCCATGTCTCGCTGCTGTTGCCCTCCACCCCTCGCTCATGCCCCGTGTCTCCCTGCTGTTGCCCCCCACCCCCGCTCATGCCCCGTGTCTCTCTCCTGTTACCCCCCACCCCTTGCTCTTGCCCCGTGTATCCCTCGTGTTCCCCCCATTCCCCGCTCATGCCCCGTGTCTCCCTGCTGTTGCCCCCCACACCCTGCTCATGCCCCATGTCTCTCTCCTGTTGCCCCCCACCCCCCGGTCATGCCCCATGTCTCCCTGCTGTTGCCCCCCACCCCCGGTCATGCCCCGTGTCTCCCTGCTGTTGCCCTCCACCCCCCGCTCATGCCCCGTGTCTCTCTCCTGTTACCCCCAATCCCGCTCATGCCCCGTGTCTCCATCGTGTTCCCCCCACCCCCCGCTCATGCCCCGTGTCTCCCTGCTGTTGCCCCCCACCCTCCGCTCATTCCCCGTGTCTCCCTGCTGTTGCCCCCCACGCCCCACTCATGCCCCGTGTCTCTCTCCTGTTGCCCCCCGCTCATGCCCATGTCTCCCTGCTGTTGCCCCTCACCCCCCGCTCATGCCCCATGTCTCCCTGCTGTTGCCTCCCACACCCCACTCATGCCCCGTGTCTCTCTCCTGTTACCCCCCATCCCCCGCTCATGCCCCGTGTCTCTCCCTTGTTACCCCCCACCGCCCGCTCATTCCCCGTGTCTCTCTCCTGTTGCCCCCCATGCCACGCTCATGCCCTGTGTCTCTCTCCTGTTACCCCCCACCCCCCGCTCATGCCCTGTGTCTCTCTCCTACTGCCCCAACCCCCCGCTCATGCCCTGTGTCTCTCTCCTGTTACCCCCCACCCCCTCTCATGCCCGTGTCTCCCTCCTGTTGCCCCCCACCGCCGCTCATGCCCCGTGTCTCCCTGCTGTTGCTCCCCACCGTCCGCTCATGCCCGTGTCTCCCTGCTGTTGCTCCCCACCCCCGCTCATGCCCTGTGTCTCTCTCCTGTTACCCCTATCCCCCTCTCATGCCCTGTGTCTCTCTCCTGTTACCCCCACCTCCTCTCATGCACTGTGTCTCTCACCTGTTGCCCCCCGCGCCCGGTCATGCCGCGTGTCTCCCTGCTGTTGCCCTCCAACCCCCCGCTCATGGCCCGTGTCTTTCTCCTGTTACCCCCCACCCCCCGCTCATGCCCCGTGTCTGCCTGCTGTTTCCCCCCAACCCCCTGCTCATGCCCAGTGTCTCTCTCCTGTTGCCCCCCACCCCACGGTCATGCCCCGTGTCTCCCTGCTGTTACCCCCCACCCCCGGTCATGCCCCGTGTCTCCCTACCGTTGCCCTCCACCCCCCGCTCATGCCCCGTGTCTCCCTACTGTTGCCCCCACCCTCCGCTCATGCCTTGTCTCTCTCCTGCTACCCCCATCCCCGCTCATGCCCCGTGTCTCCCTCGTGTTCCCCCACCCCCGCTCATGCCCCGTGTCTCCCTGCTGTTGCCCCCACCCCCGGTCATGCCCTGTGTCTCCCTGCTGTTGCCCTCCACCCCCCGCTCATGCCCGTGTCTCTCTCCTGTTACCCCCACCCCCGCTCATGCCCCGTGTCTCCCTCGTGTTCCCCAACCCCACGCTCATGCCCCGTGTCTCCCTGCTGTTGCCCCCCACATCCCGCTCATGCCCTGTGTCTCTCTTCTGTTACCCCCCACCCCCCTCTCATGCCCCGTGTCTCTCTCCTGTTACCCCCCACCACCCTCTCATGCCCCGTGCCTCCCTCGTGTTCCCCCCACCCCCCGCTCATGCCCCGTGTCTCCCTGCTGTTGCCCTCCACCCTCCGCTCATTCCACGTGTCTCCCTGCTGTTGCCCCCCACGTCCCGCTCATGCCCTGTGTCTCTCTCCTGTTACCCCCCACCCCCCTCTCATGCCCCGTATCTCTCTCCTGTTACCCCCACCACCCTCTCATGACCCGTGTCTCTCTCCTGTTGCCCCCCACCCTCTGGTCATGCCCCGTGTCTCCCTGCTGTTGCCCCCCCACTCCCCGCTCATGCCCCGTGTCTCTCTCCTGTTACCCCCACCCGTCGCTCATGCCCCGTGTCTCTCTCCTGTTGCCCCCCCGCTCATGCCTGTGTCGCCCTGCTGTTGCCCCTCACCCCCGGTCATGCCCCGTGTCTCCCTGCTGTTGCCCCCCTGCCCCCGCTCATGCCCCGTGTCTCTCTCCTGTTACCCCCCACCGCCCGGTCATGCCCCGTGTCTCTCTCCTGTTGCCCCCCACACCCCCCTCATGCCCCGTGTCTCTCTCCTGTTACTCTCGACCCCTCGCTCATGCCCCGTGTCTCCCTGCTGTTGCCCTCCACCCCCCACTCATGCCCGGTGTCTCCCTGCTGTTGCCCCCCACCCCCTGCTCATGCCCCGTGTCTCTCTCCTGTTACCCCCACCCCCCGCTCATGCCCCATGTCTCCCTCGTGTTCCCCCACCCCCGCTCATGCCCCGTGTCTCTCTCCTGTTGCCCCCCACCCCCGGTAATGCCCCGTGTCTCCCTGCTGTTGCCCCCCACCCCCCGTTCATGCCCGTGTCTCCCTGCTGTTGCCCTCCACCCCCCGCTCATGCCCTGTGTCTCTCCCCTGTTGCCCCCACCCCCCGCTCATGCCCTGTGTCTCCCTGCTGTTGCCCCCACCCCTCGCTCATGCCTGTGTCTCTCTCCTGTTACCCCCACCCCAACCCATGCCCGGTGTCTCCCTGCTGTTGCCCCCCACCCCCTGCTCATGCCCCGTGTCTCTCTCCTGTTACCCCCACCCCCCGCTCATGCCCCATGTCTCCCTCGTGTTCCCCCACCCCCGCTCATGCCCCGTGTCTCTCTCCTGTTGCCCCACACCCCCGGTAATGCCCCGTGTCTCCCTGCTGTTGCCCCCCACCCCCGTTCATGCCCGTGTCTCCCTGCTGTTGCCCTCCACCCCCCGCTCATGCCCTGTGTCTCTCCCCTGTTGCCCCCAACCCCCGGTCATGCCCCGTGTCTACCTGCTGTTGCCCCCCACCCCCTGCTCATGCCCCATGTCTCTCTCCTGTTGCCCCCCACCCCCCGGTCATGCCCCGTGTCTCCCTGCTGTTGCCCCCGGTCATGCCCCATGTCTCCCTACTGTTGCCCCCCACCCCCCGCTCATGCCCCATGTCTCCCTGCTGTCACCCCCACCCCCCCGCTCATGCCTGTGCCTCTCTCCTGTTACCCCCACCCCCACTCATGCCCCGTGTCTCCCTCTTGTTCCCCCACCCCCCGCTCATGCCCCGTGTCTCCCTGCTGTTGCCCCCCACCCCCGGTCATGCCCCGTGTCTCCCTGCTGTTGCCATCCACCCCCCACTCATGCCCCGTGTCTCCCTGCTGTTGCCCCCACCACCCGCTCATGCCCGTGTCTCTCTCCTGTTACCCCCACCCCTGCTCATGCCCCGTGTCTCCCTCGTGTTCCCCCCACCCCTCGCTCATGCCCCGTGTCTCCCTGCTGTTGCCCCCCACGCTCCGCTCATTCCCTGTGTCTCCCTGCTGTTGCCCCCCACGCCCCGCTCATGCCCTGTGTCTCTCTCCTGTTACCCCACCATCCCCCTCTCATGCCCCGTGTCTCTTACCTGTTACCCCCCACCCCCCTCTCATGCTCCTTGTCTCTCTCCTGTTACCCCCCACCCCCCGCTCATGGCCCGTGTCTCTCTCCTGTTACCCCCCACCCCCCGCTCATGCCCAGTGTCTGCCTGCTGTTGCCCCCCAACCCCCGGTCATGTCCCGTTTCTCCCTGCTGTTGCCCTCCACCTCCCGCTCATGCCCCGTGTCGCCCTACTGTTGCCCTCCACCTCCCGCTCATGCCCCGTGTCTCCCTGCTGTTGCCCCCACCCCCCGCTCATGCCCGTGTCTCTCTCCTGTTACCCCCACCCCCGCTCATGCCCCGTGTCTCCCTCGTGTTCCCCCACCCCCCGCTCATGCCCCGTGTCTCCCTGCTGTTGCCCCCCACCCCCGCTCATGCCCCTTGTCTCCCTGCTGTTGCCCTCCACCCCCCGCTCATGCCCCGTGTCTCCCTGCTGTTGCCCCCACCCCCCGCTCATGCCCGTGTCTCTCTCCTGTTATCCCCACCCCAGCTCATGCCCCGTGTCTCCCTTGTGTTCCCCCCACCCACGCTCATGCCCCGTGTCTCTCTCCTGTTACCCCCCACCCCTCGCTAATGCTCATGCCCCGTGTCTCTCTCCTGTTGCCCCCCGCTCATGCCCGTGTCTCCCTGCTGTTGCCCCTCACCCCCGTTCATGCCCCGTGTCTCCCTACTGTTGCCCCCCTGCCCCCGCTCATGCCCCGTGTCTCTCTCCTTTTACCCCCCACCGCCGCCCATGCCCCGTGTCTCTCTCCTGTTGCCCCCCACGCCCCGCTCATGCCCTGTGTCTCTCTCCTGTTACTCCTGACCCCCCGCTCATGCCCCCTGTCTCTCTGCTGTTGCCCTCCACCCCCCGCTCATGCCCGTGTCTCCCTGCTGTTGCCCCCCACCACCTGCTCATGCCCCGTGTCTCTCTCCTGTTACCCCCACCCCTCGCTCATGCCCCGTGTCTCCCTCGTGTTCCCCCTACCCCCGCTCATGCCCTGTGTCTCTCTCCTGTTGCCCCCCGCCCGCGGTAATGCCCCGTGTCTCCCTGATGTTGCCCCCCACCCCCGGGTCATGCCCCGTGTCTCCCTGCTGTTGCCCTCCACCCCCCGCTCATGCCCCGTGTCTCTCCCCTTTTGCCCCCACCCCCCGCTCATGACCTGTATCTCCCTGCTGTTGCCCCCACCCCCCGCTCATGCCCCATGTCTCTTTCCTGTTACCCCCCACCCCCCGCTCATGCCCTGTGTCTCTCTCCTGTTGCCCCCCACACCCTGGTCATGCCCCGTGTCTCCCTGCTGTTGCCCCCCACCCCCGGTCATGCCCCGTGTCTCCCTGCTGTTGCCCTCCACCCCCCGCTCATGCCCCGTGTCTCCCTGCTGTTGCCCCCACCCCCCACTCATGCCCGTGTCTCTCTCCTGTACCCCCACCCCCGCTCATGCCCCGTGTCTCCCTCGTGTTCCCCCACCCCCCGCTCATGCCCCGTGTTTCCCTGCTGTTGCCCCCACCCCCGGTCATGCCCCCTGTGTCTCCCTGCTGTTGCCCTCCACCCCCCGCTCATGCCCCGTGTCTCCCTGCTGTTGCCCCCACCCCCCGCTCATGCCCGTGTCTCTCTCCTGTTACCCCCACCCCCGCTCATGCCCCGTGTCTCCCTCGTGTTCCCCCCACCCCCCGCTCATGCCCCGTGTGTCCCTGCTGTTGCCCTCCAACCCCCGGTCATGCCCCATGATTCCCTGCTGTTGCCCCCCACCTCCTGCTCATGCTCCGTGTCTCTCTCCTTTTACCCCCCACCCCCCTCTCATGCTCGTGTCTCCCTCATGTTCCCCCCACCCCCCGCTCATGCCCCGTGTCTCCCTGCTGTTGCCGCCCACCCCCCACTCATGCCCCGTGTCTCCTTCCAGTTGCCCCCACTCCCCGCTCATGCCCGTGTCTCTCTCCTGTTACCCCCGCTCATGCCCCGTGTCTCCCTCGTGTTCCCCCACCCCCGCTCATGCCCTGTGTCTCCCTGCTGTTGCCCCCCACTCCCCGCTCATGCCCCGTTTCTCCCTCGTGTACCCCCAACCCCCGCTCATGCCCCGTGTCTCCCTCCTGTTTCCCCACCCCCGCTCATGCCCTGTGTCTCTCTCCTATTACCCCCACGCCCTGCTCATGCCCCATGTCTCCTCTCCCTCTTCTTGCCCCCACCCCCCGCTTATGCCCTGTGTCTCCCTCGTGTTCCCCCCACCCCCCGCTCATGTCCCCCCCGCTCGTGTCTCCCTCCTGTTGCTCCCACCCCCGCTCATGCCCCGTGTCTCCCTGCTGTTGCCCCCACCACCCGCTAATGCCCCGCGTCTCTCTCCTGTTACCCCCCACCGCCCGCTCATGCCCCGTGTCTCTCTCCTGTTACCCCCCACCCCTCTCATGCCCCATGTCTCTCTCCTGTTGCCCCCCACCCCCCGGTCATGCCCCATGTCTCCCTGCTGTTGCCCCCCACCACCCGCTCATGCCCCGTGTCTCTCTCCAGTTACCCCCCAAACCCCTCTCATGCCCCGTGTCTCTCGCCTGTTACCCCCACCCCCCTTTCATGCCCCGTGTCTCTCTCCTGTTGCCCCCCACCCCCCGGTCATGCCCCATGTCTCCCATCTGTTGCCCCCCACCCCCGGTCATGCCCTGTGTCTCCCATCTGTTGCCCCCCAACCCTTGGTCATGCCCCGTGTCTCTCTCCTGTTACCCACACCCCCTTTCATGCACCGTGTCTCCCTCGTGTTCCCCCCACCCCCCGCTCATGCCGTGTCTACCTGCTGTTTCCCCCCACACCCGGTCATTGTAACGCTCACCTGATTCCCGCAGAGGCGCCGGTCTTGACTGGGTGAATGCCGTATCTTCAAAGGTGATGTGTAACACACGGTTGGCTCTTTGGGCTGGACCTCTGTGCACTGTATGTCTGACTCGAAGAGTAAGATGTCTGCAGATAGAAAATATGGGATTAATGAACTGGGGTTATTGGGTGCCTCTCTCCTCTTCCCTTTCTCTTCTCCTGTAGAACCCCAAAGGTTAACGCCCTCACCTTAGGTAAGTGAACGCCGAGCTCTCCATCTGCCTCGGGGCAGGGTGCCGTAACCAGTTTCTTCACTGGATAAGGGTGCAGGCCTCTTGACCTCAGAGGACTGCTGTCCGTCGTTAACTGCACGAACGGTAAGTTCTGGGCACTTCAAATGTCTTAAAAGTCTTTTGTAATGATATCTCTTGTTTTGCAGGGTTCCGGCGATGGCGGATGGCGGGCTGATGAGAGTTGAGGATCGAACCCGCGTGAGGAATAGAAGCGCCTGCAAGCACGTAAGTAAGCGCTTGTAGCCTGCTTCACGATGCGCACTAACTGTCCCTTTTATCTTGCAGGTACAAGTTCGGAGCTTTAGAGAAGCTGAAGGGTGCTGGAATACCCACTGGATTCGGCGTGGGAAGGAGTAATGGCACGTGAGTAATAAAGTTGCCCAATGTCTTTAAACGCACCTTCTTTTGTCTTTCAGGTGCGGGATGCAGCGCCGAAGGCCTCCGGAGCGTGCGAAGAGCTGGTAAGCTTTTGTCTTTCAGATGCCGGAATGCAGCGCGAGGCGTTGGTGACAGCCGATGGACGAGGTAAGAGATGCGCTGCCACTGAAGACCGTAGTGCTAACCTGTTCTTTCTTTGTCTTTACAGGTGCTGCTGAAGACTGGATTCCAGGATGGTAAGCCTTTGTTCCCTTAGGCCCAGGATCAGAAGCAGAAGACACGATGAGCGTTCTGCTGCAGAGAATGCAGAATAACGCAAAGCAAGATTCATCCATCGGGTGTGGTTTAAATAGCCTCCTGTAGTGCTTAGGTGTCTCCTTCCACAGCCACGCCTAGGTAAGAAAAGAGTTCCTGCTTTCCAGAAGAGTTCCAGTGTTCTGAACCTAGGGAGTGGCTCCTGCCCCACCCAACAGGAAAAGTAGTCCCAAACAGAAGAGGATCAGGGGTTCAACTGGCAGGTAAGTAAGCAGCATGGTCTGCTGCAGGTAAGTCCACCCAAGCATTATGAGCCCGGCGCTTCCAGCGCTGGGACTGGGCATCTTTATGAGCCTGGTGCCACTGGCGCCAGGACAGGGTCCAAAAGGTCCCAATTGGGACTGGCTGGCACTCGGAACCGGGGTTATGGGTCTGCTTCCAAGGGAGTCGGGCAAGTCCTGATCTTTTGGAAGCAGAGATCATGACAGCACCCCCCCTCAAGGCCCCTCCCAAACCGGGCTTCTCCGGGGGTTTGGGCTTGTTAGGAAATGTTCGATGAAATCTTTTGATTAGACGAGGCGCGTGGATATATTCTGCAGGTTCCCAGGATCTTTCTTGGGGACCGTAGCCTTTCCAGTCAATCAGGTAAAATAGTTTAGATTTGGAGATCTTGGAATCCAGGATGCTTTTGACTTCAAACTCGAGTTCTCCATCAACTAGAATAGGTTTTGGAGATGTAGTTAGTCGGGTTTGAGGTTGCACGGGTTTTAATAGAGAGACGTGGAAGACCGGATGTATCTTCATGTGAGGGGGCAAGTCCAACTTGACCGCTACTGGATTTACTATGGTAGTGATGGAATAGGGACCAAGGTATCTTGGGTTGAATGTGCGTGGTCCTTTTAGAGGTAGATATTTGGTGGATAACCAGACTTGATTTCCTACTTGATATTGGGGGGCTTCCTTTCGATGTTGGTCTGCTCCTTTCTTTTATTGTTCTTTAGCCCTTTGAAGGTGAGAAACGGCTTCCTTAAAGTCTTGGGTGATTGTAGAATGCAGGTGGTCTACTGCTGGTGTTCCAAGATCTTGGAGTGGATCCAACTCCGAGGTTCGAGGGTGACTACCGTATAAAAGAAAAAACAGGGTCTTCCCAGTTCCCGAGTGGACAGAGTTATTGTAGGCATATTCGGCTATCCAAAGGATATCTTTCCAAGTTTTTTCAGTTTGTTGTAGCATGCAGCGCAAATACTGTTCCAGAGTTTGATTGGTCCTCTCGGTTTGTCCGTCGGTTTGAGGGTGGTGGCTGGTCGAAAGTCTCACATCAATTTGAGCCGACCGACAGCAACTTCGCCAAAAATGAGAAATAAATTGACTACCTCGATCCGAAATTAGAACTGAAGGAAAACCGTGCAGTCGGACGATGTTTTCGAGAAATTCTCGGGCCAGAGTTGCTGCTGTTGGTAAGCCTTTGAGTGGAATAAAATGCGCCATCCTGGAGAATAGGTCCACGATTACTAGGATCGTATTGTATCCGGAGCATGGAGGTAGATCGGTGATGAAGTCCATAGAAAGCGTATGCCAAGGGCGATGCGGGATGTCAATAGGGCGTAAGAGGCCGGCTGGTTTTTCCTTTTGACTCTTGTTTTGGGCGCATACTCCACAGGACATTATAAAGTCTCTGATATCTTTTTTCCAAGACGGCCACCAGAAGTAGCGCTTGATCTTTTCCGAGGTCTTGGTCATACCGGGATGTCCTTCCATTAAAGAATCGTGATAACAAGAGATTACCTTTTTCTGTAAATCTGTGCTGGGCAGGTATAACCGTTCTTGGAAATATAATAGGTTGTCCTTCACCGTAAAGTCCTTTCCCTGCAGATGCCAATTCTGTATGTCTGCTGGAGTTACCAGTAGTCTGGCTTTATCCTTAACTTCCTCTATGGATTGTGTGGCGATTACACCTAGAATTCTTTGTTCGGGAATGATAGGTACAGGTTTAGGATTGATCAAATGTTCTTCCACTCCCATCCGAGAAAGGGCATCAGCTTTACCGTTTTTTGTACCAGGCCGATAGGTAATTATGAAGTCAAACTCGGCAAAGAATAGTGCCCAACGGAGTTGCCTAGAGGATTGAGCTTTTGCGGTTTTCAAATATTGCAGGTTTCGGTGATCTGTAATCACAGTAACGGTGTGTCGGGCCCCAGAAGATAATGCCGCCAAGCCTTAAAGGCGGACTTGATAGCTAGAAGTTCCTTATCAGTAATAGTGTAATTGATTTCAGGAGGCGAAAATTTGCGGGACCAAAATGCCACGGGATGCAACTGATTGGTTACTGGGTCCTTTTGTGATAGAACTGCCCCCATGGCAAGACTCGAAGCATCAGTTTCAACGATGTAGGGGAGTTCTGGGCAAGGATGTTTTAAGATCGGTGCAGAGATAAATCTAGTCTTCAAATTCTGGAAAGCTTGTTCCGCCTCGGTAGACCATTCAAAACGTTTGTTTTTCTTTAACAAGGCGGTGATGGGCTGGACTATTCGAGAGAATTCGGGGATAAACCTGCGGTAAAAGTTAGCGAAGCCTAACACGCTTTGAACACCTTTTATGGAGGATGGCGATGGCCATTTGAGAATTGCATCGACCTTCTTTGAATCCATACGCACTCCGCTAGGTGATAATATGAATCCCAAGAATTCAACTTCAGTCACGTTGAAAATACATTTTTCCAACTTAGCGAAAAGTTTGTGTTGACGCAATCTCTCGAGGACCATTTTCACGTGTTTCCGATGTTCAGTTTCCGATGAAGAATAAACGAGGATGTCGTCAATG
The DNA here is from genome assembly GCF_040938575.1 of Ambystoma mexicanum. NCBI lineage: Eukaryota > Metazoa > Chordata > Amphibia > Caudata > Ambystomatidae > Ambystoma > Ambystoma mexicanum. Next base: position 238,286,375 of record NC_090929.1, read on the forward strand.
TAAACAACAACACACACATCTATGAGCTCTCTGAGGACATTGTTCATAAAATATTGAAAGGCGGCCGGGGCATTGCAAAGTCCGAAGGGCATGACCTGATATTCAAATAGCCCATACTTGGTGCGGAAGGCCGTCTTCCATTCATCGCCCTCTTTTACTCGTACCAAGTGGTAGGCTCCTCTAAGATCCAGCTTTGTATATATGCATGCTTTTCTGACTTGGTCCAGGAGTTCAGGGATCAAAGGTAACGGATATCTATTCTTAACGGTGATCTGGTTCAGGGCGCGATAATCTATACAAGTTCTAAGGTCCCCTTCTTTTTTTGGAACGAAGAACAAAGCTGAGGAAGCAGGGGACTTGGAAGGACGAATAAACCCATTCGCTAGGTATTGATCCAGGTATTGTCGGAGGTGAAGATTCTCAGGCTCGGTGAGGGCATAAATTCTACTACAAGGAGGAGTAGATCCAGGTATCAGGTCTATCTGGCAGTCATAAGACCTATGAGGAGGTAGAGAGTCAGCCTGATCCTTCCGGAAAACATCTTGGAATTCTAGGTATTCAGGAGGTAACTGGGGAGCCTCCGAGGAAATTGCTGCCAGTGCAACACCAGGTCGAGGGTGACAAGTAGAGACACATTCTGGAAACTGAACCGTTCTTGCTCGCCAATCGATCTGAGGATTGTGCTTCTCTAACCAAGGAATTCCTAAAATAATCTGGAACTGAGGGGCCTTGATCACATCGAACAAGATCTTCTCATGGTGTCCATCTTGACTTACTAGCGTCACTTCTTGGGTGATATGCGTTACTGGTCCGGAGGCTATCTCCGTACCATCCACCGTAGTAATGACGTCCTTTACAGCCTTTGGACAAAGAGTCAGATTCATCCTCAAAACCATTTCATGATCCACATAATTGCCGATGGCACCGCTGTCGACGTAAGCTTCAATTGCATGTAATCGATCCGGACGTTCAGGGCTAATGAGGACCATAGGTATCACGAAATGCGAGGTCACGGAACTGGTTTTAACGCTCGGCAAGAGGACCTCTATTCTTGTCGGGCGAGGTCGTTTCCCTGCTCAGAGTTTGTGACCCTGGTAACTGCAGCTCCTTCTGCCTTCTTGGCTGGTTTCACCGGACAGTCTCGAAGAAAGTGCCCCGAGTTTCTGCAATAGAGGCATAATTGCAGCTGTTTTCTCCTTTCCCGCTCCTTTTGTGTTAGTGGTCCTTTCAGGCCCCCTATTTGCATGGGTTCCCCGGAGTCTACTCCTTTGGTAGGAGTTGGTGGTTTGGAAAATACTCGAGCATCAAACTTGGAACGATCGGCCTTCCTGTTCTGCAGTCTGTGGTCAATTTGAACGACTAAGTCAATATAGTCCGAACAGTCTTGCGGGGGATTCACTACTTGGGCTAACACATCTTTGAGCTCTCCACGTAGACCTCTATAAAACAGCGTAATCCTTTTGTCCTCAGGCCATCGAGTTTCCACTATCGGTCTGTTGAAAGACGCAATATAAGCCAAAAGGTCTTGATTACCCTGTCGCAATGAAAGGAGCTCATTGTCCAAGGCCTGCCCCTGTGAATGTCTTGCAAACAGTTTTTCCATACTGAGCTGAAAAGCTTGAAAATCATGGAGAACCGGATCATCTTGATTAACTAGAGGGATCGACCAGTCTGCCGCATTGCCACTAAGGTACGAAAGCACGAAAGCTACCAATGGAAAGGCTGCTGGCCGGCATAAGAAGTGCAACCGGCACTGATTAATAAATACTGCAAACCTCTTTGGGTCACCAGAAAATCGTTCGGGCGGAGCCAGAGGTACATTCCCAGGTAGGTTGATCTGCACTGGGTTCGTAGAGGATGTTGAAGGAAGATTTGCCCCTGATGCGGGTAACGGAGTTTGTCCGGCTTGTGACTGTAGCAATTGTCTAGCGAGATCGTCTGTTCGCTCCTTGGAAATAATCAGTTCCCTTCTTAGAGCATTCGTTTCCTGACGGGCTGCATGCACTTCTGCTCTTAGTTCCCCAAGTAACTGGGCTAGCTGGTCGGTATCCGAGGTTTCCATAGCGCCTGGGTGGGAGTTTTGCGGTAGGCTTTGCGTTCTGTAACGCTCACCTGATTCCCGCAGAGGCGCCGGTCTTGACTGGGTGAATGCCGTATCTTCAAAGGTGATGTGTAACACACGGTTGGCTCTTTGGGCTGGACCTCTGTGCACTGTATGTCTGACTCGAAGAGTAAGATGTCTGCAGATAGAAAATATGGGATTAATGAACTGGGGTTATTGGGTGCCTCTCTCCTCTTCCCTTTCTCTTCTCCTGTAGAACCCCAAAGGTTAACGCCCTCACCTTAGGTAAGTGAACGCCGAGCTCTCCATCTGCCTCGGGGCAGGGTGCCGTAACCAGTTTCTTCACTGGATAAGGGTGCAGGCCTCTTGACCTCAGAGGACTGCTGTCCGTCGTTAACTGCACGAACGGTAAGTTCTGGGCACTTCAAATGTCTTAAAAGTCTTTTGTAATGATATCTCTTGTTTTGCAGGGTTCCGGCGATGGCGGATGGCGGGCTGATGAGAGTTGAGGATCGAACCCGCGTGAGGAATAGAAGCGCCTGGAAGCACGTAAGTAAGCGCTTGTAGCCTGCTTCACGATGCGCACTAACTGTCCCTTTTATCTTGCAGGTACAAGTTCGGAGCTTTAGAGAAGCAGAAGGGTGCTGGAATACCCACTGGATTCGGCGTGGGAAGGAGTAATGGCACGTGAGTAATAAAGTTGCCCAATGTCTTTAAACGCACCTTCTCACCGGAGCGTGCGAAGAGCTGGTAAGCTTTTGTCTTTCAGATGCCGGAATGCAGCGCGAGGCGTTGGTGACAGCCGATGGACCAGGTAAGAGATGCGCTGCCACTGAAGACCATAGTGCTAACCTGTTCTTTCTTTGTCTTTACAGGTGCTGCTGAAGACTGGATTCCAGGATGGTAAGCCTTTGTTCCCTTAGGCCCAGGATCAGAAGTAGAAGACACGATGAGCGTTCTGCTGCAGAGAATGCAGAATAACGCAAAGCAAGATTCATCCATCGGGTGTGGTTTAAATAGCCTCCTGTAGTGCTTAGGTGTCTCCTTCCACAGCCACGCCTAGGTAAGAAAAGAGTTCCTGCTTTCCAGAAGAGTTCCAGTGTTCTGAACCTAGGGAGTGGCTCCTGCCCCACCCAACAGGAAAAGTAGTCCCAAACAGAAGAGGATCAGGGGTTCAACTGGCAGGTAAGTAAGCAGCATGGTCTGCTGCGGGTAAGTCCACCCAAGCATTATGAGCCCGGCGCTTCCAGCGCTGGGACTGGGCATCTTTATGAGCCTGGTGCCACTGGCGCCAGGACAGGGTCCAAAAGGTCCCAAATGGGACTGGCTGGCACTCGGAACCGGGGTTATGGGTCTGCTTCCAAGGGAGTCGGGCAAGTCCTGATCTTTTGGAAGCAGAGATCATGACAGTCATGCCCTGTGTCTCCCTGCTCTTGCCCCCCACCCCCACTCATGCCCCGTGTCTCCCTGCTGTTGCCCCCCACCCCCGCTCATACCCTGTGTCTCTCTCCTGTTGACCCCCACCCCCCAGTCATTCCCCGTGACTCCCTGCTGTAGCACCCCACCCCCGGTCATGCCCCGTGTCTCCCTCGTGTGCCCCCCACCCCCCGCTCATGCCCCTGTGTCTCCCTGCTGTTGCCCCCATCCCCCGCTCATGCCCCGTGTCTCCCTGCTGTTGCCCCCCACCCCCTGCTCATGCCCCGTGTCTCTCTCCTGTTGCCCCCCACCCTCCGGTCATGCCCCGTGTCTCCCTGCTGTTGACCCCCACCCCCGGTCATGCCCCGTGTCTCCCTGCTGTTGCCCTCCACCCCCGCTCATGCCCCGTGTCTCCCTGCTGTTGCCCCCACCCCCCGCTCATGCCCGTGTCTCTCTCCTATTACCCCCACCCCCGCTCATGCCCTGTGTCTCCCTCATGTTCCCCCCACCCCCGCTCATGCCCCGTGTCTCCCTGCTGTTGCCCCCCACCCTCCATTCATTCCCCGTGTCTCCCTGATGTTGCCCCCCACGCCACGCTCATGTCCTGTGTCTCTCTCCTGTTACCCCTAACCCCCTCTCATGCCCTGTGTCTCTCTCCTGTTACCCCCACCACCCTCTCATGCCCTGTGTCTCTCTCCTGTTGCCCCCCACCCTCTGGTCATGCGCCGTGTCTCCCTGCTGTTGCCCCCCACCCCCCACTCATGCCCCGTGTCTCTCTCCTGTTACACCCCACCCCCCGCTCATGCCCCGTGTCTCTCTCCTGTTGCCCCCCGCTCATGCCCGTGTCTCCCTGCTGTTGCCCCTCATCCCCCGCTCATGCCCCGTGTCTCTCTCATGTTACCCCCCACCGCCCGCTCATGCCCCGTGTCTCTCTCCTGTTGCCCCCCACCGCCCGCTCATGCCCCGTGTCTCTCTCCTGTTGCCCCCCTCGCCCCGCTCATGCCCTGTGTGTCTCTCCTGTTGCCCCCACCCCCGCTCATGCCCCGTGTCTCTCTCCTGTTACTCCCCACCCCCTCTCATGCCCGTGTCTCCCTCCTGTTGCCCCCCACCGTCTGCTCATGCCCCGTGTCTCCCTGCTGTTGCCCCCCACCCCTGCTCATGACCTGTATCTCTCTCCTGTTACCCCCCATGCCCCTCCCATGCCCCGTGTCTCTCCTGTTACCCCAGCCCCCTGTCATGGCCCGTGTCTCTCTCCTGTTACCCCCCGCTCATGCCCCGTGTCTGCCTGCTGTTGCCCCCAACCCCCGGCCATGCCCCGAGTCTCCCTGCTGTTGCCCCCCACCCCCTGCTCATGCCCAGTGTCTCTCTCCTGTTGCCCCCCACCCCCCGGTTATGCCCTGTGTTTCCCTGCTGTTGCCCCCCACCCCCGGTCATGCCCCATTTCTCCCTGCTGTTGCCCTCCACCCCATGCTCATGCCCCGTGTCTCCCTGCTGTTGCCCCCACCCCCCACTCATGCCCGTGTCTCTCTCCTGTTACCCCCACCCCAGCTCATGCCCCGTGTCTCCCTCGTGTTCCCCCACACCCCGCTCATGCCCCGTGTCTCCCTGCTGTTGCTCCCCACCCCCGGTCATGCCCCGTGTCTCCCTGCTGTTGCCCCCACACCCCAATCATGCCCGTGTCTCTCTCCTGTAAACCCCACCCCCGCTCATGCCTCGTGTCTCCCTCGGGTTCCCTCCACCCCCCGCTCATGCCTCATGTCTCCCTGTTGTTGCCCCCCACCCTCCGCTCATTCCCTGTGACTGCCTGCTGTTGCCCCCCACGCCCCGCTCATGCCCTGTGTCTCTCTCCTGTTACCTCCACCCCCCTCTCATGCCCCGTATCTCTCTCCTGTTACCCCCCACCACCCTCTCATGCCCCGTGTCTCTCCTGTTGCCCCCACCCTCTGGTCATGCCCAATGTCTCCCTGCTGTTGCCCCCCACCCCCCGCTCATGCCCCGTGTCTCTCTCCTATTACCCCCATCCCTCTCATGCCCTATGTCTCTCTCCTTTTGCCCCCCAACCCCCGGTCATGCCCCATGTCTCCCTGCTGTTGCCCCCCAACCCCCGCTCATGCCCCATGTCTCTCTCTTGTTACCCCCCACCCCCTCTCATGCCCCGTGTCTCTCTCCTGTTACCCAACACCCCCCTTTCATGCCCCGTGTCTCTCTCCTGTTGCCCCCCACCCCCCGGTCATGCCCCATGTCTCCCATCTGTTGCCCCCCACCCCCGGTCATGCCCTGTGTCTCTCTCCTGTTACCCCCATCCCCCTCTCATGCCCGTGTCTCTCTCCTGTTACCCCCCACCACCCTCTCATGCCCCGTGTCTCTCTCCTGTTGCCACCCACCCTCTGGTCATGCCCCGTGTCTCCCTGCTGTTGCCCCCCACCCCCCACTCATGCCCCGTGTCTCTCTCCTGTTGCCCCCCGCTCATGCCTGTGTCACCCTGCTGTTGCCCCTCACCCCCCGCTCATGCCCCATGTCTCCCTCCTGTTGCCCCCCCACCCCCGCTCATGCCCCGTGTCTCCTGTTACACCCCACCTCCCGCTCATGCCCCGTGTCTCTCTCCTGTTGCCCCCCAAGCCCCGCTCATGCCCCGTGTCTCTCTCCTGTTACCCACCACCCCCTGCTCATGCCCTGTGTCTCTCTCCTGTTGCCTCCACCCCCCGCTCATGCCCCGTGTCTCTATCCTCTTACCCCCACCCAACTTTCATGCCCGTGTCTCCCTCCTGTTGCCCCCCACGGTCCGCTCATGACCCGTGTCTCCCTGCTGTTGCCCCCCACCCCTGCTCATGCCCTTTGTCTCTCTCTTGTTACCCCCATCCCCCTCTCATGACCCGTGTCTCTCTCCTGTTACCCCCCACCCCACTCTCATGCTCCGTGTCTCTCTCCTGTTACCCCCCACCCCCTCTCATGCCCCGTGTCTCTCTCCTGTTGCCCCCCACGCCCCGGTCATGCCCTGTGTCTCCATGCTGTTGCCTCAACCCCCCGCTCATGGCCCGTGTCTCTCTCCTGTTACCTCCCACCCCCCTCATGCCCCGTGTCTGCCTGCTGTTGCTCCCCAACCCCCGGTCATGCCCCGTGTCTCCCTGCTGTTGCCCCCCACCCTCTGCTCATGCCCCGTGTCTCTCTCCTGGTGCCCCCCACCCCCGGTCATGCCCTGTGTCTCCCTGCTGTTGCCCCCCACCCCGGTCATGCCGCGTGTCTCCCTGCTGTTGCCCTCCACCCCCCGCTCATGCCCCGTGTCTCCCTGCTGTTGCCCCCACCCCCCGCTCATGCCCGTGTCTCTCTCCTGTTACCCCCACCCCCGTTCATGCCCCGTATCTCCCTCGTGTTCCCCCACACCCCGCTCATGCCCTGTGTCTCCCTGCTGTTGCCCTCCACCCCGGTCATGCCCCGTGTCTCCCTGCTGTTGCCCTCCACCCCCCGCTCATGCCCTGTGTCTCCCTGCTGATGCCCCCACTCCCCGCTCATGCCCGTGTCTCTTTCCTGTTACCCGCACCCCCGCTCATGCCCCGTATCTCCCTCGTGTTCCCCCACCCCCCGCTCATGCCCTGTGTCTCCCTGCTATTGCCCCCCACCCCCGGTCATGCCCCGTGTCTCCCTGCTGTTGCCCTCCACCCCCCGCTCATGCCCCGTGTCTCCCTGCTGTTGCCCCCACCCCCACTCATGCCTGTGTCTCTCTCCTGTTACCCCCACCCCCGCTCATGCCCCGTGTCTCCCTCATATTCCCCCTAACCCCGCTCAGCCCCGTGTCTCCCTGCTGTTGCCCCCCACCCTCCGCTCATTCCCTGTGTCTCCCTGCTGTTGCCCCCCATGCCCCGCTCATGCCCTGTGTCTCTCTCCTGTTACCCTCCACCCCCCGCACATGCCCTGTGTCTCTCTCCTGTTGCCTCCACCCCCCGCTCATGCCCCGTGTCTCCCTGCTGTTGCCCCCACCCCCACTCATGCCTGTGTCTCTCTCCTGTTACCCCCACCCCCGCTCATGCCCCGTGTCTCCCTCATATTCCCCCTAACCCCGCTCAGCCCCGTGTCTCCCTGCTGTTGCCCCCCACCCTCCGCTCATTCCCTGTGTCTCCCTGCTGTTGCCCCCCATGCCCCGCTCATGCCCTGTGTCTCTCTCCTGTTACCCTCCACTCCCCGCACATGCCCTGTGTCTCTCTCCTGTTACCCAACACCCCCCTTTCATGCCCCGTGTCTCTCTCCTGTTGCCCCCCACCCCCCGGTCATGCCCCATGTCTCCCATCTGTTGCCCCCCACCCCCGGTCATGCCCTGTGTCTCTCTCCTGTTACCCCCATCCCCCTCTCATGCCCGTGTCTCTCTCCTGTTACCCCCCACCACCCTCTCATGCCCCGTGTCTCTCTCCTGTTGCCACCCACCCTCTGGTCATGCCCCGTGTCTCCCTGCTGTTGCCCCCCACCCCCCACTCATGCCCCGTGTCTCTCTCCTGTTGCCCCCCGCTCATGCCTGTGTCACCCTGCTGTTGCCCCTCACCCCCCGCTCATGCCCCATGTCTCCCTCCTGTTACCCCCCCACCCCCGCTCATGCCCCGTGTCTCCTGTTACACCCCACCTCCCGCTCATGCCCCGTGTCTCTCTCCTGTTGCCCCCCAAGCCCCGCTCATGCCCCGTGTCTCTCTCCTGTTACCCACCACCCCCTGCTCATGCCCTGTGTCTCTCTCCTGTTGCCTCCACCCCCCGCTCATGCCCCGTGTCTCTATCCTCTTACCCCCACCCCCCTTTCATGCCCGTGTCTCCCTCCTGTTGCCCCCCACGGTCCGCTCATGACCCGTGTCTCCCTGCTGTTGCCCCCCACCCCTGCTCATGCCCTTTGTCTCTCTCTTGTTACCCCCATCCCCCTCTCATGACCCGTGTCTCTCTCCTGTTACCCCCCACCCCACTCTCATGCTCCGTGTTTCTCTCCTGTTACCCCCCACCCCCTCTCATGCCCCGTGTCTCTCTCCTGTTGCCCCCCACGCCCCGGTCATGCCCCGTGTCTCCATGCTGTTGCCCCAACCCCCCGCTCATGGCCCGTGTCTCTCTCCTGTTACCTCCCACCCCCCTCATGCCCCGTGTCTGCCTGCTGTTGCTCCCCAACCCCCGGTCATGCCCCGTGTCTCCCTGCTGTTGCCCCCCACCCACTGCTCATGCCCCGTGTCTCTCTCCTGGTGCCCCCCACTCCCGGTCATGCCCCGTGTCTCCCTGCTGTTGCCCCCCACCCCAGTCATGCCGCGTGTCTCCCTGCTGTTGCCCTCCACCCCCCGCTCATGCCCCGTGTCTCCCTGCTGTTGCCCCCACCCCCCGCTCATGCCCGTTTCTCTCTCCTGTTACCCCACCACCCGCTAATGCCCCGCGTCTCTCTCCTGTTACCCCCCACCGCCCGCTCATGCCCCGTGTCTCTCTCCTGTTACCCCCCACCCCTCTCATGCCCCATGTCTCTCTCCTGTTGCCCCCCACCCCCCGGTCATGCCCCATGTCTCCCTGCTGTTGCCCCCACCACCCGCTCATGCCCCGTGTCTCTCTCCAGTTACCCCCCAAACCCCTCTCATGCCCCGTGTCTCTCTCCTGTTACCCCCACCCCCCTTTCATGCCCCGTGTCTCTCTCCTGTTGCCCCCACCCCCCGGTCATGCCCCATGTCTCCCATCTGTTGCCCCCCACCCCCGGTCATGCCCTGTGTCTCCCATCTGTTGCCCCCCAACCCTTGCTCATGCCCCGTGTCTCTCTCCTGTTACCCACACCCCCTCTCATGCACCGTGTCTCCCTCGTGTTCCCCCCACCCCCCGCTCATGCCGTGTCTACCTGCTGTTTCCCCCCACACCCGGTCATTGTAACGCTCACCTGATTCCCGCAGAGGCGCCGGTCTTGACTGGGTGAATGCCGTATCTTCAAAGGTGATGTGTAACACACGGTTGGCTCTTTGGGCTGGACCTCTGTGCACTGTATGTCTGACTCGAAGAGTAAGATGTCTGCAGATAGAAAATATGGGATTAATGAACTGGGGTTATTGGGTGCCTCTCTCCTCTTCCCTTTCTCTTCTCCTGTAGAACCCCAAAGGTTAACGCCCTCACCTTAGGTAAGTGAACGCCGAGCTCTCCATCTGCCTCGGGGCAGGGTGCCGTAACCAGTTTCTTCACTGGATAAGGGTGCAGGCCTCTTGACCTCAGAGGACTGCTGTCCGTTGTTAACTGCACGAACGGTAAGTTCTGGGCACTTCAAATGTCTTAAAAGTCTTTTGTAATGATATCTCTTGTTTTGCAGGGTTCCGGCGATGGCGGATGGCGGGCTGATGAGAGTTGAGGATCGAACCCGCGTGAGGAATAGAAGCGCCTGGAAGCACGTAAGTAAGCGCTTGTAGCCTGCTTCACGATGCGCACTAACTGTCCCTTTTATCTTGCAGGTACAAGTTCGGAGCTTTAGAGAAGCTGAAGGGTGCTGGAATACCCACTGGATTCGGCGTGGGAAGGAGTAATGGCACGTGAGTAATAAAGTTGCCCAATGTCTTTAAACGCACCTTCTTTTGTCTTTCAGATGCGGGATGCAGCGCCGAAGGCCTCCGGAGCGTGCGAAGAGCTGGTAAGCTTTTGTCTTTCAGATGCCGGAATGCAGCGCGAGGCGTTGGTGACAGCCGATGGACGAGGTAAGAGATGCGCTGCCACTGAAGACCGTAGTGCTAACCTGTTCTTTCTTTGTCTTTACAGGTGCTGCTGAAGACTGGATTCCAGGATGGTAAGCCTTTGTTCCCTTAGGCCCAGGATCAGAAGCAGAAGACACGATGAGCGTTCTGCTGCAGAGAATGCAGAATAACGCAAAGCAAGATTCATCCATCGGGTGTGGTTTAAATAGCCTCCTGTAGTGCTTAGGTGTCTCCTTCCACAGCCACGCCTAGGTAAGAAAAGAGTTCCTGCTTTCCAGAAGAGTTCCAGTGTTCTGAACCTAGGGAGTGGCTCCTGCCCCACCCAACAGGAAAAGTAGTCCCAAACAGAAGAGGATCAGGGGTTCAACTGGCAGGTAAGTAAGCAGCATGGTCTGCTGCGGGTAAGTCCACCCAAGCATTATGAGCCCGGCGCTTCCAGCGCTGGGACTGGGCATCTTTATGAGCCTGGTGCCACTGGCGCCAGGACAGGGTCCAAAAGGTCCCAAATGGGACTGGCTGGCACTCGGAACCGGGGTTATGGGTCTGCTTCCAAGGGAGTCGGGCAAGTCCTGATCTTTTGGAAGCAGAGATCATGACAGTCATGCCCTGTGTCTCCCTGCTCTTGCCCCCCACCCCCACTCATGCCCCGTGTCTCCCTGCTGTTGCCCCCCACCCCCGCTCATGCCCTGTGTCTCTCTCCTGTTGACCCCCACCCCCCAGTCATTCCCCGTGACTCCCTGCTGTAGCCCCCCACCCCCGGTCATGCCCCGTGTCTCCCTCGTGTGCCCCCCACCCCCCGCTCATGCCCCTGTGTCTCCCTGCTGTTGCCCCCATCCCCCGCTCATGCCCCGTGTCTCCCTGCTTTTGCCCCCCACCCCCTGCTCATGCCCCGTGTCTCTCTCCTGTTGCCCCCCACCCTCCGGTCATGCCCCGTGTCTCCCTGCTGTTGACCCCCACCCCCGGTCATGCCCCGTGTCTCCCTGCTGTTGCCCTCCACCCCCGCTCATGCCCCGTGTCTCCCTGCTGTTGCCCCCACCCCCCGCTCATGCCCGTGTCTCTCTCCTATTACCCCCACACCCGCTCATGCCCTGTGTCTCCCTTATGTTCCCCCCACCCCCCACTCATGCCCCGTGTCTCCCTGCTGTTGCCCCCCACCCTCCGTTCATTCCCCGTGTCTCCCTGATGTTGCCCCCCACGCCACGCTCATGTCCTGTGTCTCTCTCCTGTTACCCCCTAACCCCCTCTCATGCCCCGTGTCTCTCTCCTGTTACCCCCACCACCCTCTCATGCCCCGTGTCTCTCTCCTGTTGCCCACCACCCTCTGGTCATGCGCCGTGTCTCCCTGCTGTTGCCCCCCACCCCCCACTCATGCCCCGTGTCTCTCTCCTGTTACACCCCACCCCCCGCTCATGCCCCGTGTCTCTCTCCTGTTGCCCCCCCGCTCATGCCCGTGTCTCCCTGCTGTTGCCCCTCATCCCCCGCTCATGCCCCGTGTCTCTCTCATGTTACCCTCCACCGCCCGCTCATGCCCCGTGTCTCTCTCCTGTTGCCCCCCACCGCCCGCTCACGCCCCGTGTCTCTCTCCTGTTGCCCGCCTCGCCCCGCTCATGCCCTGTGTGTCTCTCCTGTTGCCCCCACCCCCGCTCATGCCCCGTGTCTCTCTCCTGTTACTCCCCACCCCCCTCTCATGCCCGTGTCTCCCTCCTGTTGCCCCCCACCGTCTGCTCATGCCCCGTGTCTCCCTGCTGTTGCCCCCCACCCCTGCTCATGACCTGTGTCTCTCTCCTGTTACCCCCCATCCCGTTCCCATGCCCCGTGTCTCTCCTGTTACCCCAGCCCCCTGTCATGGCCCGTGTCTCTCTCCTGTTACCCCCCGCTCATGCCCCGTGTCTGCCTGCTGTTGCCCCCAACCCCCGGCCATGCCCTGAGTCTCCCTGCTGTTGCCCCCCACCCCCTGCTCATGCCCAGTGTCTCTCTCCTGTTGCCCCCCACCCCCCGGTTATGCCCTGTGTTTCCCTGCTGTTGCCCCCCACCCCCGGTCATGCCCCATTTCTCCCTGCTGTTGCCCTCCACCCCATGCCCCGTGTCTCCCTGCTGTTGCCCCCACCCCCCACTCATGCCCGTGTCTCTCTCCTGTTACCCCCACCCCAGCTCATGCCCCGTGTCTCCCTCATGTTCCCCCACACCCCGCTCATGCCCCGTGTCTCCCTGCTGTTGCTCCCCACCCCCGGTCATGCCCCGTGTCTCCCTGCTGTTGCCCCCACACCCCAATCATGCCCGTGTCTCTCTCCTGTAAACCCCACCCCCGCTCATGCCTCGTGTCTCCCTCGGGTTCCCTCCACCCCCCGCTCATGCCTCATGTCTCCCTGTTGTTGCCCCCCACCCTCCGCTCATTCCCCGTGACTGCCTGCTGTTGCCCCCCACACCCCGCTCATGCCCTGTGTCTCTCTCCTGTTACCTCCACCCCCCTCTCATGCCCCGTATCTCTCTCCTGTTACCCCCCACCACCCTCTCATGCCCCGTGTCTCTCCTGTTGCCCCCACCCTCTGGTCATGCCCAATGTCTCCCTGCTGTTGCCCCCCACCCCCCGCTCATGCCCCGTGTCTCTCTCCTATTACCCCATCCCTCTCATACCCCATGTCTCTCTCCTTTTGCCCCCCAACCCCCGGTCATGCCCCATGTCTCCCTGCTGTTGCCCCCCAACCCCCGCTCATGCCCCATGTCTCTCTCTTGTTACCCCCCACCCCCCTCTCATGCCCCGTGTCTCTCTCCTGTTACCCAACACCCCCCTTTCATGCCCCGTGTCTCTCTCCTGTTGCCCCCCACCCCCCGGTCATGCCCCATGTCTCCCATCTGTTGCCCCCCACCCCCGGTCATGCCCTGTGTCTCTCTCCTGTTACCCCCACCCCCCTCTCATGCCCGTGTCTCTCTCCTGTTACCCCCCACCACCCTCTCATGCCCCGTGTCTCTCTCCTGTTGCCACCCACCCTCTGGTCATGCCCCGTGTCTCCCTGCTGTTGCCCCCCACCCCCCACTCATGCCCCGTGTCTCTCTCCTGTTGCCCCCCGCTCATGCCTGTGTCACCCTGCTGTTGCCCCTCACCCCCCGCTCATGCCCCATGTCTCCCTCCTGTTGCCCCCCCACCCCCGCTCATGCCCCGTGTCTCCTGTTACACCCCACCTCCCGCTCATGCCCCGTGTCTCTCTCCTGTTGCCCCCCAAGCCCCGCTCATGCCCCGTGTCTCTCTCCTGTTACCCACCACCCCCTGCTCATGCCCTGTGTCTCTCTCCTGTTGCCTCCACCCCCCGCTCATGCCCCGTGTCTCTATCCTCTTACCCCCACCCCCCTTTCATGCCTGTGTCTCCCTCCTGTTGCCCCCCACGGTCCGCTCATGACCCGTGTCTCCCTGCTGTTGCCCCCCACCCCTGCTCATGCCCTTTGTCTCTCTCTTGTTACCCCCATCCCCCTCTCATGACCCGTGTCTCTCTCCTGTTACCCCCCACCCCACTCTCATGCTCCGTGTCTCTCTCCTGTTACCCCCCACCCCCTCTCATGCCCCGTGTCTCTCTCCTGTTGCCCCCCACGCCCCGGTCATGCCCTGTGTCTCCATGCTGTTGCCTCAACCCCCCGCTCATGGCCCGTGTCTCTCTCCTGTTACCTCCCACCCCCCTCATGCCCCGTGTCTGCCTGCTGTTGCTCCCCAACCCCCGGTCATGCCCCGTGTCTCCCTGCTGTTGCCCCCCACCCTCTGCTCATGCCCCGTGTCTCTCTCCTGGTGCCCCCCACCCCGGTCATGCCCTGTGTCTCCCTGCTGTTGCCCCCCACCCCGGTCATGCCGCGTGTCTCCCTGCTGTTGCCCTCCACCCCCCGCTCATGCCCCGTGTCTCCCTGCTGTTGCCCCCACCCCCCGCTCATGCCCGTGTCTCTCTCCTGTTACCCCCACCCCCGTTCATGCCCCGTATCTCCCTCGTGTTCCCCCACGCCCCGCTCATGCCCTGTGTCTCCCTGCTGTTGCCCTCCACCCCGGTCATGCCCCGTGTCTCCCTGCTGTTGCCCTCCACCCCCCGCTCATGCCCCGTGTCTCCCTGCTGATGCCCCCACTCCCCGCTCATGCCCGTGTCTCTTTCCTGTTACCCCCACCCCCGCTCATGCCCCGTATCTCCCTCGTGTTCCCCCACCCCCCGCTCATGCCCTGTGTCTCCCTGCTATTGCCCCCCACCCCCGGACATGCCCCGTGTCTCCCTGCTGTTGCCCTCCACCCCCCGCTCATGCCCCATGTCTCCCTGCTGTTGCCCCCACCCCCACTCATGCCTGTGTCTCTCTCCTGTTACCCCCACCCCCGCTCATGCCCCGTGTCTCCCTCATATTCCCCCTAACCCCGCTCAGCCCCGTGTCTCCCTGCTGTTGCCCCCCACCCTCCGCTCATTCCCTGTGTCTCCCTGCTGTTGCCCCCATGCCCCGCTCATGCCCTGTGTCTCTCTCCTGTTACCCTCCACCCCCCGCACATGCCCTGTGTCTCTCTCCTGTTGCCTCCACCCCCCGCTCATGCCCCGTGTCTCTCTCCTCTTACCTCCCACCCCCCTTTCATGCCCGTGTCTCCCTCCTGTTGCCCCCCACGGTCCGCTCATGACCCGTGTCTCCCTGCTGTTGCCCCCCACCCCTGCTCATGCCCTGTGTCTCTCTCTTGTTACCCCCCATCCCGCTCTCATGACCCGTGTCTCCCTCCTGTTACCCCCGACCCCCTCTCATGCCCCGTTTCTCTCTCCTGTTGCCCCCCACGCCCCGGTCATGCCCCGTGTCTCCATGCTGTTGCCCCCAACCCCCCGCTCATGGCCTGTGTCTCTCTCCTGTTACCCTCCACCCTCCCTCATGCCCCGTGTCTGCCTGCTGTTGCCCCCCAACCCCCGGTCATGCCCCGTGTCTCTCTCCTGGTGCCCCCCACCCCCCGGTCATGCCCCGTGTTTCCCTGCTGTTGCCCCCAACCCCCGCTCATGCCCGTGTCTCTCTCCTGTTGCCCCCACCCCCGCTCATGCCCCGTATCTCCCTCGTGTTCCCCCACACCCCGCTCATGCCCTGTGTCTCCCTGCTGTTGCCCTCCACCCCGGTCATGCCCCGTGTCTCCCTGCTGTTGCCCTCCACCCCCGCTCATGCCCCGTGTCTCCCTGCTGTTTCCCCCACCCCCCGCTCATGCCCGTGTCTCTCTCCTGTTACCCCCACCCCCGCTCATGCCCCGTATCTCCCTCGTGTTCCCCCACCCCCCGCTCATGCTCTGTGTCTCCCTGCTGTTGCCCCTATCCCCGGTCATGCCCCGTGTCTCCCTGCTGTTGCCCTACACCCTCCGCTCATGCCCCGTGTCTCCCTGCTGTTGCCCCCACCCCCCGCTCTTGCCCGTGTCTCTCTCCTGTTACCCCCACCCCCGCTCATGCCCTGTGTCTCCCTCATGTTCCCCCCACCCCCGCTCATGCCCCGTGTCTCCCTGCTGTTGCCCCCCACCCTCCGCTCATTCCCCATGTCTCCCTGCTGTTGCCCCCCACGCCCCGCTCATGCCCTGTGTCTCTCTCCTGTTACCCCCCCCTCTCATGCCCTGTGTCTCTCTCCTGTTACTCCCCACCCCCGCTCATGCCCCGTGTCGCTCTCCTGTTGCCCCCCCGCTCATGCCCGTGTCTCCCTGCTGTTGCCCCTCATCCCCGCTCATGCCCCGTGTCTCCCTGCTGTTGCTCCCCGGCCCCCGCTCATGCCCCGTGTCTCTCTCATGTTACCCCCACCGCCCGCTCATGCCCCGTGTCTCTCTCCTGTTGCCCTCACACCCCGCTCATGCCCCGTGTCTCTCTCCTGTTGCCCCCCACCCCCTCGTCATGCCCTATGTCTCTCTTTTGTTGCCCCCACCCCTCGCTCATGCCCCGTGTCTCTCTCCTGTTACCCTCCACACCCTCTCATGCCCGTGTCTCCCTCCTGTTGCCCCCCACCGTCCGCTCATGCCCGTGTCTCCCTGCTGTTGCCCCCCACCCCTGCTCATGCCCTGTGTCTCTCTCCTGTTACCCCCCATCCCCCTCTCATGCCCCGTGTCTCTCTCCTGTTACCCCCCACCCCCCTCTCATGCTCCGTGTCTCTCTCCTGTTACTGCCCACCCCCTCTCATGCCCCGTGTCTCACTCCTGTTGCCCCCCACCCCCCGGTTATGCCCCGTGTCTCCCTGCTGTTGCCCCCCAACCTCCCGCTCATGGCCCGTGTCTCTCTCCTGTTACACCCCACCCCCGCTCATGCCCCGTATCTCCCTCGTGTTCCCCCACCCCCCGCTCATGCTCTGTGTCTCCCTGCTGTTGCCCCTACCCCCGGTCATGCCCCGTGTCTCCCTGCTGTTGCCCTACACCCTCCGCTCATGCCCCGTGTCTCCCTGCTGTTGCCCCCACCCCCCGCTCTTGCCCGTGTCTCTTTCCTGTTAACCCCACCCCCGCTCATGCCCTGTGTCTCCCTCATGTTCCCCCACCCCCGCTCATGCCCCGTGTCTCCCTGCTGTTGCCCCCCACCCTCCGCTCATTCCCCATGTCTCCCTGCTGTTGCCCCCCACGCCCCGCTCATGCCCTGTGTCTCTCTCCTGTACCCCCCCTCTCATGCCCCGTGTCTCTCTCCTGTTACTCCCCACCCCCGCTCATGCCCCGTGTCGCTCTCCTGTTGCCCCCCCGCTCATGCCCGTGTCTCCCTGCTGTTGCCCCTCATCCCCGCTCATGCCCCGTGTCTCCCTGCTGTTGCTCCCCGGCCCCCGCTCATGCCCCGTGTCTCTCTCATGTTACCCCCACCGCCCGCTCATGCCCCGTGTCTCTCTCCTGTTGCCCCCCACACCCCGCTCATGCCCCGTGTCTCTCTCCTGTTGACCCCCACCCCCTGCTCATGCCCTATGTCTCTCTTTTGTTGCCCCCACCCCTCGCTCATGCCCCGTGTCTCTCTCCTGTTAACCCCCACCCCCTCTCATGCCCGTGTCTCACTCCTGTTGCCCCCCACCGTCCGCTCATGCCCGTGTCTCCCTGCTGTTGCCCCCCACCCCTGCTCATGCCCTGTGTCTCTCTCCTGTTACCCCCCATCCCCCTCTCATGCCCCGTGTCTCTGTCCTGTTACCCCCCACCCCCCTCTCATGCTCCGTGTCTCTCTCCTGTAACTGCCCACCCCCTCTCATGCCCCGTGTCTCTCTCCTGTTGCCCCCCACCCCCCGGTTATGCCCCGTGTCTCCCTGCTGTTGCCCCCCAACCTCCCGCTCATGGCCCGTGTCTCTCTCCTGTTACACCCCACCCCCCGCTCATGCCCCGTGTCTGCCTGCTTTTCCCCCCCAACCCCCGGTCATGCCCCTTGTCTCCCTGCTGTTGCCCCCCACCCCCTGCTCATGCACCGTGTCTCCCCGCTGTTGACCCCCACCCCCTGCTCATGCACCGTGTCTCTCTCCTGTTACCCCACACCCCCTCTCATGCCCCGTGTCTCCCTCGTGTTCCCCCACCCCCGCTCATGCCCCGTGTCTCCCTGCTGTTGCCCCCCCACCCCCCTGTCCTGCCCCGTGTCTCTCTCCTGTTACCCCCTCAGCCCCCTCTCATGCCCCGTGTCTCTCTCCTGTTGCCACCCAACCCCCGGTCATGCCCTATGTCTCCCTGCTGTTGCCCCTTAACAGACGCTCATGCCCCGTGTCTCTCTCCTGTTACCCCCTACCCCGGTCATGCCCCGTGTCTCCCTGCTGTTGCCCCCCTCCCCCCGCTCATGCCCCGTGTCTCTCCCCTGTTACCCCCCACCCCCTCTCATGCCCCGTGTCTCTCTCCTGTTGCCCCCCACCCCCCGGTCATGCCCTGTTTCTCCCTGCTGTTGCCCCCACCCCCTGCTCATTCCCCGTGTCTCTCTGCTGTCCCCCCTCCCCCCGCTCATGCCCCGTGTCTCCCTGCTGTTGCCCCCCACCCCCTCTCCTGCCCCGTGTCTCTCTCCTGTTACCCCCCCAGCCCCCTCCCATGCCCCGTGTCTCTCTCCTGTTGCCCCCCACCCCCGGTCATGCCCTGTGTCTCCCTGCTGTTGCCCCTTAACGCCCGCTCATGCCCAGTGTCTCTCTCCTGTTAGCCACCACCCCCGGTCATGCCCCGTGTCTCTCTCCTGTTACCCCCCACCCCCCTCTCATGCTCCGTGTCTCTCTCCTGTTACTCCCCACCCCCTCTCATGCCCCGTGTCTCTCTCCTGTTGCCCCCCACCCCCTGGTTATGCCCCGTGTCTCCCTGCTGTTTCCCCCCCACCCTCCCTCATGCCCCGTGTCTCTCTCCTGTTACCCCCACCCCCCTCTCATGCCCCGTGTCTCTCTCCTGTTGCCCCCCACCCCCGGTCATGCCCTGTTTCTCCCTGCTGTTGCCCCCCACCCCCCTCTCATGCCCCGTGTCTCTCTCCTGTTGCCCCCCACCCCCGGTCATGCCCTGTTTCTCCCTGCTGTTGCCCCCACCCCCCGCTCTTGCCCGTGTCTCTTTCCTGTTAACCCCACCCCCGCTCATGCCCTGTGTCTCCCTCATGTTCCCCCACCCCCGCTCATGCCCCGTGTCTCCCTGCTGTTGCCCCCCACCCTCCGCTCATTCCCCATGTCTCCCTGCTGTTGCCCCCCACGCCCCGCTCATGCCCTGTGTCTCTCTCCTGTACCCCCCCTCTCATGCCCCGTGTCTCTCTCCTGTTACTCCCCACCCCCGCTCATGCCCCGTGTCGCTCTCCTGTTGCCCCCCCGCTCATGCCCGTGTCTCCCTGCTGTTGCCCCTCATCCCCGCTCATGCCCCGTGTCTCCCTGCTGTTGCTCCCCGGCCCCCGCTCATGCCCCGTGTCTCTCTCATGTTACCCCCACCGCCCGCTCATGCCCCGTGTCTCTCTCCTGTTGCCCCCCACACCCCGCTCATGCCCCGTGTCTCTCTCCTGTTGCCCCCCACCCCCTGCTCATGCCCTATGTCTCTCTTTTGTTGCCCCCACCCCTCGCTCATGCCCCGTGTCTCTCTCCTGTTAACCCCCACCCCCTCTCATGCCCGTGTCTCACTCCTGTTGCCCCCCACCGTCCGCTCATGCCCGTGTCTCCCTGCTGTTGCCCCCCACCCCTGCTCATGCCCTGTGTCTCTCTCCTGTTACCCCCCATCCCCCTCTCATGCCCCGTGTCTCTGTCCTGTTACCCCCCACCCCCCTCTCATGCTCCGTGTCTCTCTCCTGTTACTGCCCACCCCCTCTCATGCCCCGTGTCTCTCTCCTGTTGCCCCCCACCCCCCGGTTATGCCCCGTGTCTCCCTGCTGTTGCCCCCCAACCTCCCGCTCATGGCCCGTGTCTCTCTCCTGTTACACCCCACCCCCCGCTCATGCCCCGTGTCTGCCTGCTTTTCCCCCCCAACCCCCGGTCATGCCCCTTGTCTCCCTGCTGTTGCCCCCCACCCCCTGCTCATGCACCGTGTCTCCCCGCTGTTGACCCCCACCCCCTGCTCATGCACCGTGTCTCTCTCCTGTTACCCCACACCCCCTCTCATGCCCCGTGTCTCCCTCGTGTTCCCCCACCCCCGCTCATGCCCCGTGTCTCCCTGCTGTTGCCCCCCCACCCCCCTGTCCTGCCCCGTGTCTCTCTCCTGTTACCCCCTCAGCCCCCTCTCATGCCCCGTGTCTCTCTCCTGTTGCCACCCAACCCCCGGTCATGCCCTATGTCTCCCTGCTGTTGCCCCTTAACAGACGCTCATGCCCCGTGTCTCTCTCCTGTTACCCCCTACCCCGGTCATGCCCCGTGTCTCCCTGCTGTTGCCCCCCTCCCCCCACTCATGCCCCGTGTCTCTCCCCTGTTACCCCCCACCCCCTCTCATGCCCCGTGTCTCTCTCCTGTTGCCCCCCACCCCCCGGTCATGCCCTGTTTCTCCCTGCTGTTGCCCCCACCCCCTGCTCATTCCCCGTGTCTCTCTGCTGTCCCCCCTCCCCCCGCTCATGCCCCGTGTCTCCCTGCTGTTGCCCCCCACCCCCTCTCCTGCCCCGTGTCTCTCTCCTGTTACCCCCCCAGCCCCCTCCCATGCCCCGTGTCTCTCTCCTGTTGCCCCCCACCCCCCGGTCATGCCCTGTGTCTCCCTGCTGTTGCCCCTTAACGCCCGCTCATGCCCAGTGTCTCTCTCCTGTTAGCCACCACCCCCGCTCATGCCCCGTGTCTCTCTCCTGTTACCCCCCACCCCCCTCTCATGCTCCGTGTCTCTCTCCTGTTACTCCCCACCCCCTCTCATGCCCCGTGTCTCTCTCCTGTTGCCCCCCACCCCCTGGTTATGCCCCGTGTCTCCCTGCTGTTTCCCCCCCACCCTACCTCATGCCCCGTGTCTCTCTCCTGTTACCCCCACCCCCCTCTCATGCCCCGTGTCTCTCTCCTGTTGCCCCCCACCCCCGGTCATGCCCTGTTTCTCCCTGCTGTTGCCCCCCACCCCCCGCTCATGCCCCGTGTCTCTCTCCTGTTGCCCCCCACCCCCGCTCATGCCCTGTGTCTCCCTGCTGTTGCCCCCAACCCCCGCTCATGCCCCATGTCTCTCTCCTGTTCCCCCCACCCCCAATCATGCCCGTGTCTCCCTGCTGTTGCCCCTCACCCCCCGCTCATGCCCCATGTCTCACTGCTGTTGCCCCACACCCCCCGCTCATGCCCCGTGTCTCCCTGCTGTTGCCCCGCTCATGCCCTGTGTCTCTCTCCTGTTGCCCCTACCTCCCCGCTCATGCCCTGTGTCTCTCTCCTGTTACCCTCCACCCCCCGCTCATGCCCCGTGTCTCTCTCCTGTTGCCCCCACCCCCCGCTCATGCCACGTGTCTCTCCTGTTACCCCCCACCCCCCTCTCATGCCCTGTGTCTCTCTCCTGTTGCCCCCACCCCCCGCTCATGCCACGTGTCTCTCCTGTTACCCCCCACCCCCCTCTCATGCCCCGTGTCTCTCTCCTGTTACCCCCCACCCCCCTCTCATGCCCCGTGTCCCTCTCCTGTTACCCCCCACCCCCCTCTCATGCCCCGTGTCTCTCTCCTGTTTCCCCCCACCCCCCGGTCATGCACCGTGTCTCCCTGCTGTTGCCTCCCACCTCACGCTCATGCCCCGTGTCTCTCCCCTGTTACCCCCCACCCCCCGCTTATGCCCCGTCTCTCCCATGTTACCCCCCACCCCTGGCTCATGCCCTGTGTCTCCCTGCTGTTGCCCCCAACCCCCTGGTCATGCCCCGTGTCTCCCTGCTGTTGCCCCCGACCCCCCGCTCATGCCCTGTGTCTCCCTGCTGTGGCCCCCCACCCCCTGCTCATGTGCCGTGTCTCTCTTCTGTTACCCCCCACCCCCTCTCATGCCCAGTGTCTCCCTGCTGTTGCCCTCCCGCTCATGTGCTGTGTCTCTCTCCTGTTACCCCCCACCCCCCGCTCGTGCCCCGTGTCTCCCTGCTGTTGCCCCCCACCCCCCTCTCATGCCCCGTGTTTCTCTCCTGTTGCCCCCCACAACCCAGTCATGCCCGTGTCTCCCTGCTGTTGCCCCCCACCCCGCACTCATGCCCTGTGTCTCTCTCCTGTTACCACCCACCCCGGTCATGCCCCGTGTCTCCCTCCTGTTGCCCCCCACCCCCCGCTCATGCCCCGTGTCTCTCTCCTGTTACCCCCACCCCCCTCTCATGCCCCATGTCTCTCTCCTGTTGCCCCAACCCCCGCTCATGCCCCGTGTCTCCCTGCTGTTGCCCCCACCCCCTGCTCATGCCCCGTGTCTCCCTGCTGTTGCCCCCCACCCCCCGCTCATGTCTCGTGTCTCTCTCCTGTTCCCCCTACCTACCGTTCATGCCCTGTGTCTCCCTGCTGTTGCCCCTTAACGCCCGCTCATGCCCCGTGTCTCTCTCCTTTTACCCACCACCCCCGGTCATGCCCCGTGTCTCTCTCCTGTTGCCCCCACCCCTCGCTCATGGCCGTGTCTCTCTCCTGTTACCCTCCACCCCCTCTCATGCCCGTGTCTCCCTCCTGTTGCCCTCCACCGTCCGCTCATGCCCGTGTCTCCCTGCTGTTGCCCCCCACCCCTGCTCATGCCCTGTGTCTCTCTCCTGTTACCCCCCATCCCCCTCTCATGCCCCGTGTCTCTCTCCTGTTACCCCCCACCCCCTCTCATGCTCCGTGTCTCTCTCCTGTTACTCCCCACCCCCTCTCATGCCCCGTGTCTCTCTCCTGTTGTCCCCCACCCCCCGGTCATGCCCCGTGTCTCTCTGCTGTTGCCCCCCAACCCCCCGCTCATGGCCCGTGTCTCTCTCCTGTTACACCCCACCCCCCCGCTCACGCCCCATGTCTGCCTGCTTTTGCCCCCCAACCCCCGGTCATGCCCCGTGTCTCCCTGCTGTTGCCCCCCACCCCCTGCTCATGCACCGTGTCTCCCCGCTGTTGACCCCCACCCCCCGCTCATGCGCCGTGTCTCTCTCCTGTTACCCCACACCCCCTCTCATGCCCCGTGTCTCCCTCGTGTTCCCCCCACCCCCCGCTCATGCCCCGTGTCTCCCTGATGTTGCCCCCCACCCCCCTCTCCTGCCCCGTGTCTCTCTCCTGTTACCCCCTCAGCCCCCTCTCATGCCCCGTGTCTCTCTCCTGTTGCCCCCCAACCCCGGTCATGCCCCATGTCTCCCTGCTGTTGCCCCTTAACAGCCGCTCATGCCCCGTGTCTCTCTCCTGTTATCCCCCACCCCCGGTCATGCCCCGTGTCTCCCTGCTGCTGCCCCCCTCCCCCCGCTCATGCCCCGTGTCTCTCTCCTGTTACCCCCCACCCCATCTCATGCCCCGTGTCTCTCTACTGTTGCCCCCGACCCCCCGGTCATGCCCTGTTTCTCCCTGCTGTTGCCCCCGACCCCCCTGCTCATGCCCCGTGTCTCTCTCCTGTCCCCCCCTCCATCCGCTCATGCCCTGTGTCTCCCTGCTGTTGCCCCCCACCCCCCTCTCCTGCCCCGTGTCTCTCTCCTGTTACCCCCCAGCCCCCTCCCATGCCCCGTGTCTCTCTCCTGTTGCCCCCCACCCCCCGGTCATGCCCTGTGTCTCCCTGCTGTTGCCCCTTAACGCCCGCTCATGCCCTGTGTCTCCTGTTACCCACCACCCCCGGTCATGCCCTGTGTCTCTCTCCTGTTGCCGCCCACCACCCTCTCATGCTCCGTGTCTCTCTCCTGTTACTCCCCACCCCCTCTCATGTCCCGTGTCTCTCTCCTGTTGCCCCCCACCCCGCGGTCATGCCCCGTGTCTCCCTGCTGTTTCCCCCCCACCCCCCCTCATGCCCCGTGTCTCTCTCCTGTTACCCCCCACCCCCCTCTCATGCCCCGTGTCTCTCTCCTGTTGCCCCCCACCCCCCGGTCATGCCCTGTTTCTCCCTGCTGTTGCCCCCCACCCCCCCTCTCATGCCCCGTGTCTCTCTCCTGTTGCCCCCCACCCCCGCTCATGCCATGTGTCTCCCTGCTGTTGCCCCCCACCCCCGCTCATGCCCCATGTCTCTCTCCTGTTCCCCCCACCCCCAATCATGCCCCGTGTCTCCCTGCTGTTGCTCCTCACCCCCCGCTCATGCCCCATGTCTCACTGCTGTTGCCCCACACCCCCTGCTCATGCCCCATGTCTCCCTGCTTTTGCCCCGCTCATGCCCTGTGCCTCTCTCCTGTTGCCCCTACCCCCCCGATTATGCCCTGTGTCTCTCTCCTGTTGCCCCACCCCCCGCTCATGCCCCGTGTCTCTCGTGTTACCCCCCACCCCCCTCTCATGCCCTGTGTCTCCCTGCTGTTGCCCCACACCCTCTGCTCATGCCCTGTGTCTCCCTGCTGTTGCTCCCACCCCCCGCTCATGCCCCTCTCTCTCTCCTGTTACCCCCAACCCCCTCTCATGCCCTGTGTCTCTCTCCTGTTACCCCCCACCCCCCTCTCATGCCCCGTGTTCCTCTCCTGTTATCCCCCACCCCCCTCTCATGCCCCGTGTCTCTCTCCTGTTGCCCCCCACCCCCCGGTCATGCCCCGTGTCTCCCTGCTGTTGCCTCCCACCTCACGCTCATGCCCCGTGTCTCTCCCCTGTTACCCCCCACCCCCGCTTATGCCCCGTGTCTCTCCCATGTTACCCCCCACCCCTGGCTCAGGCCCTGTGTCTCCATGCTGTTGCCCCCAAACCCCCGCCCCGACCCCCCGCTCATGCCCCGTGTCTCCCTGCTGTGGCCCCCCACCCCCTGCTCATGTGCCGTGTCTCTCTTCTGTTACCCCCACCCCCTCTCATGCCCCGTGTCTCCCTGCTGTTGCCCTCCACCCCCCGCTCATGCCCCGTGTCTCCCTGCTGTTGCCCCCACCCCCCGCTCATGCCCGTGTCTCTCTCCTGTTGCCCCCACCCCCGCTCATGCCCCGTATCTCCCTCGTGTTCCCCCACACCCCGCTCATGCCCTGTGTCTCCCTGCTGTTGCCCTCCACCCCGGTCATGCCCCGTGTCTCCCTGCTGTTGCCCTCCACCCCCGCTCATGCCCCGTGTCTCCCTGCTGTTGCCCCCACCCCCCGCTCATGCCCGTGTCTCTCTCCTGTTACCCGCACCCCCGCTCATGCCCCGTATCTCCCTCGTGTTCCCCCACCCCCGCTCATGCTCTGTGTCTCCCTGCTGTTGCCCCTACCCCCGGTCATGCCCCGTGTCTCCCTGCTGTTGCCCTACACCCTCCGCTCATGCCCCGTGTCTCCCTGCTGTTGCCCCCACCCCCCGCTCTTGCCCGTGTCTCTCTCCTGTTACCCCCACCCCCGCTCATGCCCTGTGTCTCCCTCATGTTCCCCCCACCCCCGCTCATGCCCCGTGTCTCCCTGCTGTTGCCCCCCACCCTCCGCTCATTCCCCATGTCTCCCTGCTGTTGCCCCCCACGCCCCGCTCATGCCCTGTGTCTCTCTCCAGTTACCCCCCCCCCTCTCATGCCCCGTGTCTCTCTCCTGTTACTCCCCACCCCCGCTCATGCCCCGTGTCGCTCTCCTGTTGCCCCCCCGCTCATGCCCGTGTCTCCCTGCTGTTGCCCCTCATGCCCCGTGTCTCCCTGCTGTTGCTCCCACCCCCGCTCATGCCCCGTGTCTCCCTGCTGTTGCCCCCCACCCTCCGCTCATTCCCCATGTCTCCCTGCTGTTGCCCCCCACGCCCCGCTCATGCCCTGTGTCTCTCTCCAGTTACCCCCCCCTCTCATGCCCCGTGTCTCTCTCCTGTTACTCCCCACCCCCGCTCATGCCCCGTGTCGCTCTCCTGTTGCCCCCCCGCTCATGCCCGTGTCTCCCTGCTGTTGCCCCTCATCCCCGCTCATGCCCCGTGTCTCCCTGCTGTTGCTCCCCGGCCCCCGCTCATGCCCCGTGTCTCTCTCATGTTACCCCCACCGCCCGCTCATGCCCCGTGTCTCTCTCCTGTTGCCCCCACACCCCGCTCATGCCCCGTGTCTCTCTCCTGTTGCCCCCCACCCCCTCGTCATGCCCTATGTCTCTCTTTTGTTGCCCCCACCCCTCGCTCATGCCCCGTGTCTCTCTCCTGTTACCCCCCACACCCTCTCATGCCCGTGTCTCCCTCCTGTTGCCCCCCACCGTCCGCTCATGCCCGTGTCTCCCTGCTGTTGCCCCCCACCCCTGCTCATGCCCTGTGTCTCTCTCCTGTTACCCCCCATCCCCCTCTCATGCCCCGTGTCTCTCTCCTGTTACCCCCCACCCCCCTCTCATGCTCCGTGTCTCTCTCCTGTTACTGCCCACCCCCTCTCATGCCCCGTGTCTCACTCCTGTTGCCCCCCACCCCCCGGTTATGCCCCGTGTCTCCCTGCTGTTGCCCCCCAACCTCCCGCTCATGGCCCGTGTCTCTCTCCTGTTACACCCCACCCCCGCTCATGCCCCGTATCTCCCTCGTGTTCCCCCACCCCCCGCTCATGCTCTGTGTCTCCCTGCTGCTGCCCCTACCCCCGGTCATGCCCCGTGTCTCCCTGCTGTTGCCCTACACCCTCCGCTCATGCCCCGTGTCTCCCTGCTGTTGCCCCCACCCCCCGATCTTGCCCGTGTCTCTTTCCTGTTAACCCCACCCCCGCTCATGCCCTGTGTCTCCCTCATGTTCCCCCACCCCCGCTCATGCCCCGTGTCTCCCTGCTGTTGCCCCCCACCCTCCGCTCATTCCCCATGTCTCCCTGCTGTTGCCCCCCACACCCCGCTCATGCCCTGTGTCTCTCTCCTGTACCCCCCCTCTCATGCCCCGTGTCTCTCTCCTGTTACTCCCCACCCCCGCTCATGCCCCGTGTCGCTCTCCTGTTGCCCCCCCGCTCATGCCCGTGTCTCCCTGCTGTTGCCCCTCATCCCCGCTCATGCCCCGTGTCTCCCTGCTGTTGCTCCCCGGCCCCCACTCATGCCCCGTGTCTCTCTCATGTTACCCCCACCGCCCGCTCATGCCCCGTGTCTCTCTCCTGTTGCCCCCCACACCCCGCTCATGCCCCGTGTCTCTCTCCTGTTGCCCCCCACCCCCTGCTCATGCCCTATGTCTCTCTTTTGTTGCCCCCACCCCTCGCTCATGCCCCGTGTCTCTCTCCTGTTACCCCCCACCCCCTCTCATGCCCGTGTCTCACTCCTGTTGCCCCCCACCGTCCGCTCATGCCCGTGTCTCCCTGCTGTTGCCCCCCACCCCTGCTCATGCCCTGTGTCTCTCTCCTGTTACCCCCCCATCCCCCTCTCATGCCCCGTGTCTCTGTCCTGTTACCCCCCACCCCCCTCTCATGCTCCGTGTCTCTCTCCTGTTACTGCCCACCCCCTCTCATGCCCCGTGTCTCTCTCCTGTTGCCCCCCACCCCCCGGTTATGCCCCGTGTCTCCCTGCTGTTGCCCCCCAACCTCCCGCTCATGGCCCGTGTCTCTCTCCTGTTACACCCCACCCCCCGCTCATGCCCCGTGTCTGCCTGCTTTTCCCCCCC
This sequence comes from Ambystoma mexicanum, assembly GCF_040938575.1. NCBI lineage: Eukaryota > Metazoa > Chordata > Amphibia > Caudata > Ambystomatidae > Ambystoma > Ambystoma mexicanum. Next base: position 238,313,425 of record NC_090929.1, read on the forward strand.
AACCCCCGGTCATGCCCCTTGTCTCCCTGCTGTTGCCCCCCACCCCCTGCTCATGCACCGTGTCTCCCCGCTGTTGACCCCCACCCCCTGCTCATGCACCGTGTCTCTCTCCTGTTACCCCACACCCCCTCTCATGCCCCGTGTCTCCCTCGTGTTCCCCCACCCCCGCTCATGCCCCGTGTCTCCCTGCTGTTGCCCCCCCACCCCCCTGTCCTGCCCCGTGTCTCTCTCCTGTTACCCCCTCAGCCCCCTCTCATGCCCCGTGTCTCTCTCCTGTTGCCACCCAACCCCCGGTCATGCCCTATGTCTCCCTGCTGTTGCCCCTTAACAGACGCTCATGCCCCGTGTCTCTCTCCTGTTACCCCCTACCCCGGTCATGCCCCGTGTCTCCCTGCTGTTGCCCCCCTCCCCCCTCTCATGCCCCGTGTCTCTCTCCTGTTGCCCCCCACCCCCGGTCATGCCCTGTTTCTCCCTGCTGTTGCCCCCACCCCCTGCTCATTCCCCGTGTCTCTCTGCTGTCCCCCTCCCCGCTCATGCCCCGTGTCTCCCTGCTGTTGCCCCCCACCCCTCTCCTGCCCCGTGTCTCTCTCCTGTTACCCCCCAGCCCCACTCCCATGCCCCGTGTCTCTCTCCTGTTGCCCCCCACCCCCCGGTCATGCCCTGTGTCTCCCTGCCTGTTGCCCCTTAACGCCCGCTCATGCCCAGTGTCTCTCTCCTGTTAGCCACCACCCCCGGTCATGCCCCGTGTCTCTCTCCTGTTACCCCCCACCCCCCTCTCATGCTCCGTGTCTCTCTCCTGTTACTCCCCACCCCCTCTCATGCCCCGTGTCTCTCTCCTGTTGCCCCCCACCCCCTGGTTATGCCCCGTGTCTCCCTGCTGTTTCCCCCCCACCCTCCCTCATGCCCCGTGTCTCTCTCCTGTTACCCCACCCCCCTCTCATGCCCAGTGTCTCTCTCCTGTTGCCCCCCACCCCCGGTCATGCCCTGTTTCTCCCTGCTGTTGCCCCCCACCCCCCGCTCATGCCCCGTGTCTCTCTCCTGTTGCCCCCCACCCCCGCTCATGCCCTGTGTCTCCCTGCTGTTGCCCCCAACCCCCGCTCATGCCCCATGTCTCTCTCCTATTCCCCCCACCCCCAATCATGCCCGTGTCTCCCTGCTGTTGCCCCTCACCCCCCGCTCATGCCCCATGTCTCACTGCTGTTGCCCCACACCCCCCGCTCATGCCCCGTGTCTCCCTGCTGTTGCCCCTCTCATGCCCTGTGTCTCTCTCCTGTTGCCCCTACCTCCCCGCTCATGCCCTGTGTCTCTCTCCTGTTACCCTCCACCCCCCGCTCATGCCCCGTGTCTCTCTCCTGTTGCCCCCACCCCCCGCTCATGCCACGTGTCTCTCCTGTTACCCCCCACCCCCCTCTCATGCCCTGTGTCTCTCTCCTGTTGCCCCCACCCCCCGCTCATGCCACGTGTCTCTCCTGTTACCCCCCACCCCCCTCTCATGCCCCGTGTCTCTCTCCTGTTACCCCCCACCCCCCTCTCATGCCCCGTGTCCCTCTCCTGTTACCCCCCACCCCCCTCTCATGCCCCGTGTCTCTCTCCTGTTTCCCCCCACCCCCCGGTCATGCCCCGTGTCTCCCTGCTGTTGCCTCCCACCTCACGCTCATGCCCCGTGTCTCTCCCCTGTTACCCCCCACCCCCCGCTTATGCCCCGTCTCTCCCATGTTACCCCCCACCCCTGGCTCATGCCCTGTGTCTCCCTGCTGTTGCCCCCAACCCCCCGGTCATGCCCCGTGTCTCCCTGCTGTTGCCCCCGACCCCCCGCTCATGCCCTGTGTCTCCCTGCTGTGGCCCCCACCCCCTGCTCATGTGCCGTGTCTCTCTTCTGTTACCCCCCACCCCCTCTCATGCCCCGTGTCTCCCTGCTGTTGCCCTCCCGCTCATGTGCTGTGTCTCTCTCCTGTTACCCCCCACCCCCCGCTCGTGCCCCGTGTCTCCCTGCTGTTGCCCCCCACCCCCCTCTCATGCCCCGTGTTTCTCTCCTGTTGCCCCCCACAACCCAGTCATGCCCGTGTCTCCATGCTGTTGCCCCCCACCCCGCACTCATGCCCTGTGTCTCTCTCCTGTTACCACCCACCCCGGTCATGCCCCGTGTCTCCCTCCTGTTGCCCCCCACCCCCCGCTCATGCCCCGTGTCTCTCTCCTGTTACCCCCACCCCCCTCTCATGCCCCATGTCTCTCTCCTGTTGCCCCAACCCCCCAGTCATGCCCCGTGTCTCCCTGCTGTTGCCCCCACCCCCTGCTCATGCCCCGTGTCTCCCTGCTGTTGCCCCCCACCCCCCGCTCATGTCTCGTGTCTCTCTCCTGTTCCCCCTACCTACCGTTCATGCCCTGTGTCTCCCTGCTGTTGCCCCTTAACGCCCGCTCATGCCCCGTGTCTCTCTCCTTTTACCCACCACCCCCGGTCATGCCCCGTGTCTCTCTCCTGTTGCCCCCACCCCTCGCTCATGGCCGTGTCTCTCTCCTGTTACCCTCCACCCCCTCTCATGCCCGTGTCTCCCTCCTGTTGCCCTCCACCGTCCGCTCATGCCCGTGTCTCCCTGCTGTTGCCCCCCACCCCTGCTCATGCCCTGTGTCTCTCTCCTGTTACCCCCCATCCCCCTCTCATGCCCCGTGTCTCTCTCCTGTTACCCCCCACCCCCTCTCATGCTCCGTGTCTCTCTCCTGTTACTCCCCACCCCCTCTCATGCCCCGTGTCTCTCTCCTGTTGTCCCCCACCCCCCGGTCATGCCCCGTGTCTCTCTGCTGTTGCCCCCCAACCCCCCGCTCATGGCCCGTGTCTCTCTCCTGTTACACCCCACCCCCCCGCTCACGCCCCATGTCTGCCTGCTTTTGCCCCCCAACCCCCGGTCATGCCCCGTGTCTCCCTGCTGTTGCCCCCCACCCCCTGCTCATGCACCGTGTCTCCCCGCTGTTGACCCCCACCCCCCGCTCATGCGCCGTGTCTCTCTCCTGTTACCCCAAACCCCCTCTCATGCCCCGTGTCTCCCTCGTGTTCCCCCCACCCCCCGCTCATGCCCCGTGTCTCCCTGATGTTGCCCCCCACCCCCCTCTCCTGCCCCGTGTCTCTCTCCTGTTACCCCCTCAGCCCCCTCTCATGCCCCGTGTCTCTCTCCTGTTGCCCCCCAACCCCGGTCATGCCCCATGTCTCCCTGCTGTTGCCCCTTAACAGCCGCTCATGCCCCGTGTCTCTCTCCTGTTACCCCCCACCCCCGGTCATGCCCCGTGTCTCCCTGCTGCTGCCCCCCTCCCCCCGCTCATGCCCCGTGTCTCTCTCCTGTTACCCCCCACCCCATCTCATGCCCCGTGTCTCTCTACTGTTGCCCCCCACCCCCCGGTCATGCCCTGTTTCTCCCTGCTGTTGCCCCCGACCCCCCTGCTCATGCCCCGTGTCTCTCTCCTGTCCCCCCCTCCCTCCGCTCATGCCCTGTGTCTCCCTGCTGTTGCCCCCCACCCCCATCTCCTGCCCCGTGTCTCTCTCCTGTTACCCCCCAGCCCCCTCCCATGCCCCGTGTCTCTCTCCTGTTGCCCCCCACCCCCCGGTCATGCCCTGTGTCTCCCTGCTGTTGCCCCTTAACGCCCGCTCATGCCCTGTGTCTCTCTCCTGTTACCCACCACCCCCGGTCATGCCCCGTGTCTCTCTCCTGTTGCCGCCCACCACCCTCTCATGCTCCGTGTCTCTCTCCTGTTACTCCCCACCCCCTCTCATGCCCCGTGTCTCTCTCCTGTTGCCGCCCACCCCCCGGTCATGCCCCGTGTCTCCCTGCTGTTTCCCCCCCACCCCCCCTCATGCCCCGTGTCTCTCTCCTGTTACCCCCCACCCCCCTCTCATGCCCCGTGTCTCTCTCCTGTTGCCCCCCACCCCCCGGTCATGCCCTGTTTCTCCCTGCTGTTGCCCCCCACCCCCCCTCTCATGCCCCGTGTCTCTCTCCTGTTGCCCCCCACCCCCGCTCATGCCATGTGTCTCCCTGCTGTTGCCCCCCACCCCCGCTCATGCCCCATGTCTCTCTCCTGTTCCCCCCACCCCCAATCATGCCCCGTGTCTCCCTGCTGTTGCTCCTCACCCCCCGCTCATGCCCCATGTCTCACTGCTGTTGCCCCACACCCCCTGCTCATGCCCCATGTCTCCCTGCTTTTGCCCCGCTCATGCCCTGTGCCTCTCTCCTGTTGCCCCTACCCCCCCGATCATGCCCTGTGTCTCTCTCCTGTTGCCCCACCCCCCGCTCATGCCCCGTGTCTCTCGTGTTACCCCCCACCCCCCTCTCATGCCCTGTGTCTCCCTGCTGTTGCCCCACACCCTCTGCTCATGCCCTGTGTCTCCCTGCTGTTGCTCCCACCCACCGCTCATGCCCCTCTCTCTCTCCTGTTACCCCCAACCCCCTCTCATGCCCTGTGTCTCTCTCCTGTTACCCCCCACCCCCCTCTCATGCCCCGTGTTCCTCTCCTGTTATCCCCCACCCCCCTCTCATGCCCCGTGTCTCTCTCCTGTTGCCCCCCACCCCCCGGTCATGCCCCGTGTCTCCCTGCTGTTGCCTCCCACCTCACGCTCATGCCCCGTGTCTCTCCCCTGTTACCCCCCACCCCCGCTTATGCCCCGTGTCTCTCCCATGTTACCCCCCACCCCTGGCTCAGGCCCTGTGTCTCCATGCTGTTGCCCCCAAACCCCCGCCCCGACCCCCCGCTCATGCACGTGTCTCCCTGCTGTGGCCCCCCACCCCCTGCTCATGTCCCGTGTCTCTCTTCTGTTACCCCCACCCCCTCTCATGCCCGTGTCTCCCTGCTGTTGCCCCCCTGCTCATGTGCTGTGTCTCTCTCCTGTTACCCCCCACCCCCCGCTCGTGCCCCGTATCTCCCTGCTGTTGCCTCCCACCCCCTCTCATGCCCCGTGTCTCTCTCCTGTTGCCCCCCACAAACCAGTCATGCCCCGTGTCTCCCTGCTGTTGCCCCCCACCCCCCACTCATGCCCTGTGTCTCTCTCCTGTTACCCCCCACCCCGGTCATGCCCCGTGTCTCCCTGCTGTTGCCCCCCACCCCCCGCTCATGCCCCGTGTCTCTCTCCTGTTACCCCCACCCCCCTCTCATGCCCCATGTCTCTCTCCTGTTGCCCCCAACCCACCAGTCATGCCCCGTGTCTCCCTGCTGTTGCCCCCCACCCCCTGCTCATGCCCAATGTCTCCCTGCTGTTGCCCCCCACCCCCCTCTCCTGCCCCGTGTCTCTCTCCTGTTACCCCCCAGCCCCCTCCCATGCCCCTTGTCTCTCTCCTGTTGCCCCCCACCCCCCGGTCATGCCCTGTGTCTCCCTGCTGTTGCCCCTTAACGCCCGCTCATGCCTCGTGTCTCTCTCCTGTTACCCACCACCCCCGGTCATGCCCCGTGTCTCTCTCCTGTTGCCCCCCACCCCCCTCTCATGCTCCGTGACTCTCTCCTGTTACTCCCCACCCCCTCTCATGCCCCGTGTCTCTCTCCTGTTGCCCCCCACCCCCCGGTCATGCCCCGTGTCTCCCTGCTGTTTCCTCCCACGCCCCCTCATGCCCCGTGTCTCTCTCCTGTTACCCCCCACCCCCCTCTCATGCCCCGTGTCTCTCTCCTGTTGCCCCCCGGTCATGCCCTGTTTCTCCCTGCTGTTGCCCCCCACCCCCTCTCTCATGCCCCGTGTCTCTCTCCTGTTCCCCCCACCCCCAATCATGCCCCGTGTCTCCCTGCTGTTGCCCCTCACCCCCCGCTCATGCCCCATGTCTCACTGCTGTTGCCCCACACCCCCCGCTCATGCCCCATGTCTCCCTGCTGTTGCCCCGCTCATGCCCTGTGTCTCTCTCCTGTTGCCCCTACCCCCCGATCATGCCCTGTGTCTCTCTCCTGTTGCCCCACCCCCCGCTCATGCCCCGTGTCTCTCGTGTTACCCCCCACCCCCCTCTCATGCCCTGTGTCTCCCTGCTGTTGCCCCACACCCTCTGCTCATGCCCCGTGTCTCCCTGCTGTTGCCCCACCCCCTGCTCATGCCCCTCTCTCTCTCCTGTTACCCCCAACCCCCTCTCATGCCCTGTGTCTCTCTCCTGTTACCCCCCACCCCCCTCTCATGCCCCGTGTCCCTCTCCTGTTTTCCCCCACCCCCCTCTCATGCCCCGTGTCTCTCTCCTGTTGCCCCCCACCCCCAGGTCATGCCCCGTGTCTCCCTGCTGTTGCCTCCCACCTCACGCTCATGCCCCGTGTCTCTCCCCTGTTACCCCCCACCCCCTGCTTATGCCCCATGTCTCTCCCCTGTTACCCCCCACCCCCTGCTTATGCCCCGTGTCTCTCCCATGTTACCCCCCACCCCTGGCTCAGGTCCTGTGTCTCCCTGCTGTTGCCCCCAACCCCCCGCCCCGACCCCCCGCTCATGCCCCGTGTCACCCTGCTGTGGCCCCCCACCCCCTGCTCATGTGCCGTGTCTCTCTTCTGTTACCCCCACCCCCTCTCACGCCCCGTGTCTCCCTGCTGTTGCCCCCCCGCTTATGTGCTGTGTCTCTCTCCTGTTACCCCCCACCCCCCGCTCGTGCCCCGTATCTCCCTGCTGTTGCCTCCCACCCCCTCTCATGCCCCGTGTCTCCCTCCTGTTGCCCCCCACAAACCAGTCATGCCCCGTGTCTCCCTGCTGTTGCCCCCCACCCCCCACTCATGCCCTGTGTCTCTCTCTTGTTACCCCCCACCCCGGTCATGCCCCGTGTCTCCCTGCTGTTGCCCCCCACCCCCCGCTCATGCCCCGTGTCTCTCTCCTGTTACCCCCACCCCCCTCTCATGCCCCATGTCTCTCTCCTGTTGCCCCCAACCCACCAGTCATGCCCCGTGTCTCCCTGCTGTTGCCCCCACCCCCTGCTCATGCCCAATGTCTCCCTGCTGTTGCCCCCCACCCCCCGCTCATGTCTCGTGTCTCTCTCCTGTTCCCCCTACCTCCCGCTCATGCCTCGTGTCTCCCCTGTTCCCCCCGACCCCCCGCTCATGCCCCGTGTCTCTCTCCTGTTACCCCCCAACCCCCTCTCATGCTCCGTGTCTCCCTGCTGTTGCCCCCCACCCCACGCTCATGCTCCGTGTCTCTCTCCTGTTACCCCCCACCCCACGGTCATGTCCCGTGTCTCCCTGCTGTTGCCCCCCACCCCCGCTCATGCCCTGTGTCTCCCTGCTGTTGCCCCCCACCCCCCACTCATGCCTTGTGTCTCTCTCCTGTAACCCCTACCCCCCTCTCATGCCCCGTGTCTCTCTCCTGTTACCCCCCACCCCCTCTCATGCCCCGTGTCTCTCTCCTGTTACCCCCCACCCCCCTCTCATTCCCCGTTTCTCTCTCCTGTTGCCCCACACCCCCCGGTCATGCCCCGTGTCTCCCTGCTGTTGCCCCCAGCCCCCGCTCATGCCCTGTGTCTCTCCCCTGTTACCCCCCACCCCATGCTCATGCCCTGTGTCTCCCTGCTGTTGCCCCCACCCCTGTCATGCCCCGTGTCTCTCTGCTGTTGCCCCTGACCCCCGCTCATGCCCCGTGTCTCCCTGCTGTTGCCCCCCACCCCCGCTCATGCCCCGTGTCTCTCTCCTATTACCGCCACCCCCCTCTCATGCCCCGTGTCTCCCTCGTGTTCCCCCCAGCCCCCGTTCATGCCCCGTGTCTCCCTGCTGTTGCCCCCCACCCCCTCTCATGCCCCATGTCTCTCTCCTGTTACCCCCCACCCTCCTCTCATGCCCCGTGTCTCTCTCCTGTTGCCCCCACCCCCCGGTCATGCCCTTTGTCTCCCTGCTGTTGCCCCCCACTCCATGCTCATGCCCCGTGTCTCTCTCCTCTTACCCCCACCACCCGGTCATGCCCCGTGTCTCTCTCCTGTTGCCCCCACCTCCTGGTCATGTGCCGTGTCTCTCTTCTGTTACCCCACACCCCTCTCATGCCCCGTGTCTCCCTGCTGTTGCCCTCCCGCTCATGTGCTGTGTCTCTCTCCTGTTACCCCCCACCCCCCGCTCGTGCCCCGTGTCTCCCTGCTGTTGCCCCCACCCCCCTCTCATGCCCCGTGTTTCTCTCCTGTTGCCCCCCACAACCCAGTCATGCCCGTGTCTCCCTGCTGTTGCCCCCCACCCCGCACTCATGCCCTGTGTCTCTCTCCTGTTACCACCCACCCCGGTCATGCCCCGTGTCTCTCTCCTGTTGCCCCCACCCCCCGCTCATGCCACGTGTCTCTCCTGTTACCCCCCACCCCCCTCTCATGCCCTGTGTCTCTCTCCTGTTGCCCCCACCCCCCGCTCATGCCACGTGTCTCTCCTGTTACCCCCCACCCCCCTCTCATGCCCCGTGTCTCTCTCCTGTTACCCCCCACCCCCCTCTCATGCCCCGTGTCCCTCTCCTGTTACCCCCCACCCCCCTCTCATGCCCCGTGTCTCTCTCCTGTTTCCCCCCACCCCCCGGTCATGCCCCGTGTCTCCCTGCTGTTGCCTCCCACCTCACGCTCATGCCCCGTGTCTCTCCCCTGTTACCCCCCACCCCCCGCTTATGCCCCGTCTCTCCCATGTTACCCCCCACCCCTGGCTCATGCCCTGTGTCTCCCTGCTGTTGCCCCCAACCCCCCGGTCATGCCCCGTGTCTCCCTGCTGTTGCCCCCGACCCCCCGCTCATGCCCTGTGTCTCCCTGCTGTGGCCCCCAACCCCCTGCTCATGTGCCGTGTCTCTCTTCTGTTACCCCCCACCCCCTCTCATGCCCCGTGTCTCCCTGCTGTTGCCCTCCCGCTCATGTGCTGTGTCTCTCTCCTGTTACCCCCCACCCCCCGCTCGTGCCCCGTGTCTCCCTGCTGTTGCCCCCCACCCCCCTCTCATGCCCCGTGTTTCTCTCCTGTTGCCCCCCACAACCCAGTCATGCCCGTGTCTCCCTGCTGTTGCCCCCCACCCCGCACTCATGCCCTGTGTCTCTCTCCTGTTACCACCCACCCCGGTCATGCCCCGTGTCTCCCTCCTGTTGCCCCCCACCCCCCGCTCATGCCCCGTGTCTCTCTCCTGTTACCCCCACCCCCCTCTCATGCCCCATGTCTCTCTCCTGTTGCCCCAACCCCCCAGTCATGCCCCGTGTCTCCCTGCTGTTGCCCCCACCCCCTGCTCATGCCCCGTGTCTCCCTGCTGTTGCCCCCCACCCCCCGCTCATGTCTCGTGTCTCTCTCCTGTTCCCCCTACCTACCGTTCATGCCCTGTGTCTCCCTGCTGTTGCCCCTTAACGCCCGCTCATGCCCCGTGTCTCTCTCCTTTTACCCACCACCCCCGGTCATGCCCCGTGTCTCTCTCCTGTTGCCCCCACCCCTCGCTCATGGCCGTGTCTCTCTCCTGTTACCCTCCACCCCCTCTCATGCCCGTGTCTCCCTCCTGTTGCCCTCCACCGTCCGCTCATGCCCGTGTCTCCCTGCTGTTGCCCCCCACCCCTGCTCATGCCCTGTGTCTCTCTCCTGTTACCCCCCATCCCCCTCTCATGCCCCGTGTCTCTCTCCTGTTACCCCCCACCCCCTCTCATGCTCCGTGTCTCTCTCCTGTTACTCCCCACCCCCTCTCATGCCCCGTGTCTCTCTCCTGTTGTCCCCCACCCCCCGGTCATGCCCCGTGTCTCTCTGCTGTTGCCCCCCAACCCCCCGCTCATGGCCCGTGTCTCTCTCCTGTTACACCCCACACCCCCGCTCACGCCCCATGTCTGCCTGCTTTTGCCCCCCAACCCCCGGTCATGCCCCGTGTCTCCCTGCTGTTGCCCCCCACCCCCTGCTCATGCACCGTGTCTCCCCGCTGTTGACCCCCACCCCCCGCTCATGCGCCGTGTCTCTCTCCTGTTACCCCACACCCCCTCTCATGCCCCGTGTCTCCCTCGTATTCCCCCCACCCCCGCTCATGCCCCGTGTCTCCCTGATGTTGCCCCCCACCCCCCTCTCCTGCCCCGTGTCTCTCTCCTGTTACCCCCTCAGCCCCCTCTCATGCCCCGTGTCTCTCTCCTGTTGCCCCCCAACCCCGGTCATGCCCCATGTCTCCCTGCTGTTGCCCCTTAACAGCCGCTCATGCCCCGTGTCTCTCTCCTGTTACCCCCCACCCCCGGTCATGCCCCGTGTCTCCCTGCTGCTGCCCCCCTCCCCCCGCTCATGCCCCGTGTCTCTCTCCTGTTACCCCCCACCCCATCTCATGCCCCGTGTCTCTCTACTGTTGCCCCCCACCCCCCGGTCATGCCCTGTTTCTCCATGCTGTTGCCCCCGACCCCCCTGCTCATGCCCCGTGTCTCTCTCCTGTCCCCCCCTCCCTCCGCTCATGCCCTGTGTCTCCCTGCTGTTGCCCCCCACCCCCCTCTCCTGCCCCGTGTCTCTCTCCTGTTACCCCCCAGCCCCCTCCCATGCCCCGTGTCTCTCTCCTGTTGCCCCCCACCCCCCGGTCATGCCCTGTGTCTCCCTGCTGTTGCCCCTTAACGCCCGCTCATGCCCTGTGTCTCTCTCCTGTTACCCACCACCCCCGGTCATGCCCCGTGTCTCTCTCCTGTTGCCGCCACCACCCTCTCATGCTCCGTGTCTCTCTCCTGTTACTCCCCACCCCCTCTCATGCCCCGTGTCTCTCTCCTGTTGCCCCCCGCCCCCCGGTCATGCCCCGTGTCTCCCTGCTGTTTCCCCCCCACCCCCCCTCATGCCCCGTGTCTCTCTCCTGTTACCCCCCACCCCCCTCTCATGCCCCGTGTCTCTCTCCTGTTGCCCCCCACCCCCCGGTCATGCCCTGTTTCTCCCTGCTGTTGCCCCCCACCCCCCCTCTCATGCCCCGTGTCTCTCTCCTGTTGCCCCCCACCCCCGCTCATGCCATGTGTCTCCCTGCTGTTGCCCCCCACCCCCGCACATGCCCCATGTCTCTCTCCTGTTCCCCCCACCCCCAATCATGCCCCGTGTCTCCCTGCTGTTGCTCCTCACCCCCCGCTCATGCCCCATGTCTCACTGCTGTTGCCCCACACCCCCTGCTCATGCCCCATGTCTCCCTGCTTTTGCCCCGCTCATGCCCTGTGCCTCTCTCCTGTTGCCCCTACCCCCCGATCATGCCCTGTGTCTCTCTCCTGTTGCCCCACCCCCCGCTCATGCCCCGTGTCTCTCGTGTTACCCCCCACCCCCCTCTCATGCCCTGTGTCTCCCTGCTGTTGCCCCACACCCTCTGCTCATGCCCTGTGTCTCCCTGCTGTTGCTCCCACCCCCCGCTCATGCCCCTCTCTCTCTCCTGTTAACCCCAACCCCCTCTCATGCCCTGTGTCTCTCTCCTGTTACCCCCCACCCCCCTCTCATGCCCCGTGTTCCTCTCCTGTTATCCCCCACCCCCCTCTCATGCCCCGTGTCTCTCTCCTGTTGCCCCCCACCCCCCGGTCATGCCCCGTGTCTCCCTGCTGTTGCCTCCCACCTCACGCTCATGCCCCGTGTCTCTCCCCTGTTACCCCCCACCCCCGCTTATGCCCCGTGTCTCTCCCATGTTACCCCCCACCCCTGGCTCAGGCCCTGTGTCTCCATGCTGTTGCCCCCAAACCCCCGCCCCGACCCCCCGCTCATGCCCCGTGTCTCCCTGCTGTGGCCCCCCACCCCCTGCTCATGTGCCGTGTCTCTCTTCTGTTACCCCCACCCCCTCTCATGCCCCGTGTCTCCCTGCTGTTGCCCCCCTGCTCATGTGCTGTGTCTCTCTCCTGTTACCCCCCACCCCCCGCTCGTGCCCCGTATCTCCCTGCTGTTGCCTCCCACCCCCTCTCATGCCCCGTGTCTCTCTCCTGTTGCCCCCCACAAACCAGTCATGCCCCGTGTCTCCCTGCTGTTGCCCCCCACCCCCCACTCATGCCCTGTGTCTCTCTCCTGTTACCCCCCACCCCGGTCATGCCCCGTGTCTCCCTGCTGTTGCCCCCCACCCCCCGCTCATGCCCCGTGTCTCTCTCCTGTTACCCCCACCCCCCTCTCATGCCCCATGTCTCTCTCCTGTTGCCCCCAACCCACCAGTCATGCCCCGTGTCTCCCTGCTGTTGCCCCCCACCCCCTGCTCATGCCCAATGTCTCCCTGCTGTTGCCCCCCACCCCCCTCTCCTGCCCCGTGTCTCTCTCCTGTTACCCCCCAGCCCCCTCCCATGCCCCTTGTCTCTCTCCTGTTGCCCCCCACCCCCCGGTCATGCCCTGTGTCTCCCTGCTGTTGCCCCTTAACGCCCGCTCATGCCTCGTGTCTCTCTCCTGTTACCCACCACCCCCGGTCATGCCCCGTGTCTCTCTCCTGTTGCCCACCACCCCCCTCTCATGCTCCGTGACTCTCTCCTGTTACTCCCCACCCCCTCTCATGCCCCGTGTCTCTCTCCTGTTGCCCCCCACCCCCCGGTCATGCCCCGTGTCTCCCTGCTGTTTCCCCCCACGCCCCCTCATGCCCCGTGTCTCTCTCCTGTTACCCCCCACCCCCCTCTCATGCCCCGTGTCTCTCTCCTGTTGCCCCCCGGTCATGCCCTGTTTCTCCCTGCTGTTGCCCCCCCACCCCCTCTCTCATGCCCCGTGTCTCTCTCCTGTTCCCCCCACCCCAATCATGCCCCGTGTCTCCCTGCTGTTGCCCCTCACCCCCCGCTCATGCCCCGTGTCTCTCTCCTGTCCCCCCCTCCCTCCGCTCATGCCCTGTGTCTCCCTGCTGTTGCCCCCCACCCCCATCTCCTGCCCTGTGTCTCTCTCCTGTTACCCCCCACCCCCCTCTCATGCCCCGTGTCTCTCTCCTGTTGCCCCCCACCCCCCCGGTCATGCCCTGTTTCTCCCTGCTGTTGCCCCCCACCCCCCCTCTCATGCCCCGTGTCTCTCTCCTGTTGCCCCCCACCCCCGCTCATGCCATGTGTCTCCCTGCTGTTGCCCCCCACCCCCGCTCATGCCCCATGTCTCTCTCCTGTTCCCCCCACCCCCAATCATGCCCCGTGTCTCCCTGCTGTTGCTCCTCACCCCCCGCTCATGCCCCATGTCTCACTGCTGTTGCCCCACACCCCCTGCTCATGCCCCATGTCTCCCTGCTTTTGCCCCGCTCATGCCCTGTGCCTCTCTCCTGTTGCCCCTACCCCCCCGATCATGCCCTGTGTCTCTCTCCTGTTGCCCCACCCCCCGCTCATGCCCCGTGTCTCTCGTGTTACCCCCCACCCCCCTCTCATGCCCTGTGTCTCCCTGCTGTTGCCCCACACCCTCTGCTCATGCCCTGTGTCTCCCTGCTGTTGCTCCCACCCACCGCTCATGCCCCTCTCTCTCTCCTGTTACCCCCAACCCCCTCTCATGCCCTGTGTCTCTCTCCTGTTACCCCCCACCCCCCTCTCATGCCCCGTGTTCCTCTCCTGTTATCCCCCACCCCCCTCTCATGCCCCGTGTCTCTCTCCTGTTGCCCCCCACCCCCCGGTCATGCCCCGTGTCTCCCTGCTGTTGCCTCCCACCTCACGCTCATGCCCCGTGTCTCTCCCCTGTTACCCCCCACCCCCGCTTATGCCCCGTGTCTCTCCCATGTTACCCCCCACCCCTGGCTCAGGCCCTGTGTCTCCATGCTGTTGCCCCCAAACCCCCGCCCCGACCCCCCGCTCATGCCCGTGTCTCCCTGCTGTGGCCCCCCACCCCCTGCTCATGTGCCGTGTCTCTCTTCTGTTACCCCCACCCCCTCTCATGCCCCGTGTCTCCCTGCTGTTGCCCCCCTGCTCATGTGCTGTGTCTCTCTCCTGTTACCCCCCACCCCCCGCTCGTGCCCCGTATCTCCCTGCTGTTGCCTCCCACCCCCTCTCATGCCCCGTGTCTCTCTCCTGTTGCCCCCCACAAACCAGTCATGCCCCGTGTCTCCCTGCTGTTGCCCCCCACCCCCCACTCATGCCCTGTGTCTCTCTCCTATTACCCCCCACCCCGGTCATGCCCCGTGTCTCCCTGCTGTTGCCCCCCACCCCCCGCTCATGCCCCGTGTCTCTCTCCTGTTACCCCCACCCCCCTCTCATGCCCCATGTCTCTCTCCTGTTGCCCCCAACCCACCAGTCATGCCCCGTGTCTCCCTGCTGTTGCCCCCCACCCCCTGCTCATGCCCAATGTCTCCCTGCTGTTGCCCCCCACCCCCCTCTCCTGCCCCGTGTCTCTCTCCTGTTACCCCCCAGCCCCCTCCCATGCCCCTTGTCTCTCTCCTGTTGCCCCCCACCCCCGGTCATGCCCTGTGTCTCCCTGCTGTTGCCCCTTAACGCCCGCTCATGCCTCGTGTCTCTCTCCTGTTACCCACCACCCCCGGTCATGCCCCGTGTCTCTCTCCTGTTGCCCCCCACCCCCCTTTCATGCTCCCTGACTCTCTCCTGTTACTCCCCACCCCCTCTCATGCCCCGTGTCTCTCTCCTGTTGCCCCCCACCCCCCGGTCATGCCCCGTGTCTCCCTGCTGTTTCCCTCCACGCCCCCTCATGCCCCGTGTCTCTCTCCTGTTACCCCCCACCCCCCTCTCATGCCCCGTGTCTCTCTCCTGTTGCCCCCCGGTCATGCCCTGTTTCTCCCTGCTGTTGCCCCCTACCCCCTCTCTCATGCCCCGTGTCTCTCTCCTGTTCCCCCCAACCCCAATCATGCCCCGTGTCTCCCTGCTGTTGCCCCTCACCCCCCGCTCATGCCCCATGTCTCACTGCTGTTGCCCCACACCCCCCGCTCATGCCCCATGTCTCCCTGCTGTTGCCCCGCTCATGCCCTGTGTCTCTCTCCTGTTGCCCCTACCCCCCGATCATGCCCTGTGTCTCTCTCCTGTTGCCCCACCCCCCGCTCATGCCCCGTGTCTCTCGTGTTACCCCCCACCCCCCTCTCATGCCCTGTGTCTCCCTGCTGTTGCCCCACACCCTCTGCTCATGCCCCGTGTCTCCCTGCTGTTACCCCCAACCCCCTCTCATGCCCTGTGTCTCTCTCCTGTTACCCCCCACCCCCCTCTCATGCCCCGTGTCCCTCTCCTGTTTTCCCCCACCCCCCTCTCATGCCCCGTGTCTCTCTCCTGTTGCCCCCCACCCCCAGGTCATGCCCCGTGTCTCCCTGCTGTTGCCTCCCACCTCACGCTCATGCCCCGTGTCTCTCCCCTGTTACCCCCCACCCCCTGCTTATGCCCCGTGTCTCTCCCCTGTTACCCCCCACCCCCTGCTTATGCCCCGTGTCTCTCCCATGTTACCCCCCACCCCTGGCTCAGGTCCTGTGTCTCCCTGCTGTTGCCCCCAACCCCCCGCCCCGACCCCCCGCTCATGCCCCGTGTCTCCCTGCTGTGGCCCCCCACCCCCTGCTCATGTGCCGTGTCTCTCTTCTGTTACCCCCACCCCCTCTCACGCCCCGTGTCTCCCTGCTGTTGCCCCCCCGCTTATGTGCTGTGTCTCTCTCCTGTTACCCCCCACCCCCCGCTCGTGCCCCGTATCTCCCTGCTGTTGCCTCCCACCCCCTCTCATGCCCCGTGTCTCCCTCCTGTTGCCCCCCACAAACCAGTCATGCCCCGTGTCTCCCTGCTGTTGCCCCCCACCCCCCACTCATGCCCTGTGTCTCTCTCCTGTTACCCCCCACCCCGGTCATGCCCCGTGTCTCCCTGCTGTTGCCCCCCACCCCCCGCTCATGCCCCGTGTCTCTCTCCTGTTACCCCCACCCCCCTCTCATGCCCCATGTCTCTCTCCTGTTGCCCCCAACCCACCAGTCATGCCCCGTGTCTCCCTGCTGTTGCCCCCCACCCCCTGCTCATGCCCAATGTCTCCCTGCTGTTGCCCCGCTCATGTCTCGTGTCTCTCTCCTGTTCCCCCTACCTCCCACTCATGCCTCGTGTCTCCCCTGTTCCCCCCGACCCCCCGCTCATGCCCCGTGTCTCTCTCCTGTTACCCCCCAACCCCCTCTCATGCTCCGTGTCTCCCTGCTGTTGCCCCCCACCCCACGCTCATGCTCCGTGTCTCTCTCCTGTTACCCCCCACCCCACGGTCATGTCCCGTGTCTCCCTGCTGTTGCCCCCCACCCCCGCTCATGCCCTGTGTCTCCCTGCTGTTGCCCCCCACCCCCCACTCATGCCTTGTGTCTCTCTCCTGTTACCCCCACCCCCCTCTCATGCCCCGTGTCTCTCTCCTGTTACCCCCCACCCCCTCTCATGCCCCGTGTCTCTCTCCTGTTACCCCCCACCCCCCTCTCATTCCCCGTTTCTCTCTCCTGTTGCCCCACACCCCCCGGTCATGCCCCGTGTCTCCCTGCTGTTGCCCCCAGCCCCCGCTCATGCCCTGTGTCTCTCCCCTGTTACCCCCAACCCCATGCTCATGCCCTGTGTCTCCCTGCTGTTGCCCCCACCCCTGTCATGCCCCGTGTCTCTCTGCTGTTGCCCCTGACCCCCGCTCATGCCCCGTGTCTCCCTGCTGTTGCCCCCCACCCCCGCTCATGCCCCGTGTCTCTCTCCTATTACCGCCACCCCCCTCTCATGCCCCGTGTCTCCCTCGTGTTCCCCCCAGCCCCCGTTCATGCCCCGTGTCTCCCTGCTGTTGCCCCCCACCCCCTCTCATGCCCCATGTCTCTCTCCTGTTACCCCCCACCCTCCTCTCATGCCCCGTGTCTCTCTCCTGTTGCCCCCACCCCCCGGTCATGCCCTTTGTCTCCCTGCTGTTGCCCCCCACTCCATGCTCATGCCCCGTGTCTCTCTCCTCTTACCCCCACCACCCGGTCATGCCCCGTGTCTCTCTCCTGTTGCCCCCACCTCCTGGTCATGTGCCGTGTCTCTCTTCTGTTACCCCCCACCCCCTCTCATGCCCCGTGTCTCCCTGCTGTTGCCCTCCCGCTCATGTGCTGTGTCTCTCTCCTGTTACCCCCCACCCCCCGCTCGTGCCCCGTGTCTCCCTGCTGTTGCCCCCCACCCCCCTCTCATGCCCCGTGTTTCTCTCCTGTTGCCCCCCACAACCCAGTCATGCCCGTGTCTCCCTGCTGTTGCCCCCCACCCCGCACTCATGCCCTGTGTCTCTCTCCTGTTACCACCCACCCCGGTCATGCCCCGTGTCTCTCTCCTGTTGCCCCCACCCCCCGCTCATGCCACGTGTCTCTCCTGTTACCCCCCACCCCCCTCTCATGCCCTGTGTCTCTCTCCTGTTGCCCCCACCCCCCGCTCATGCCACGTGTCTCTCCTGTTACCCCCCACCCCCCTCTCATGCCCCGTGTCTCTCTCCTGTTACCCCCCACCCCCCTCTCATGCCCCGTGTCCCTCTCCTGTTACCCCCCACCCCCCTCTCATGCCCCGTGTCTCCCTCCTGTTTCCCCCCACCCCCCGGTCATGCCCCGTGTCTCCCTGCTGTTGCCTCCCACCTCACGCTCATGCCCCGTGTCTCTCCCCTGTTACCCCCCACCCCCCGCTTATGCCCCGTCTCTCCCATGTTACCCCCCACCCCTGGCTCATGCCCTGTGTCTCCCTGCTGTTGCCCCCAACCCCCCGGTCATGCCCCGTGTCTCCCTGCTGTTGCCCCCGACCCCCCGCTCATGCCCTGTGTCTCCCTGCTGTGGCCCCCCACCCCCTGCTCATGTGCCGTGTCTCTCTTCTGTTACCCCCCACCCCCTCTCATGCCCCGTGTCTCCCTGCTGTTGCCCTCCCGCTCATGTGCTGTGTCTCTCTCCTGTTACCCCCCACCCCCCGCTCGTGCCCCGTGTCTCCCTGCTGTTGCCCCCCACCCCCCTCTCATGCCCCGTGTTTCTCTCCTGTTGCCCCCCACAACCCAGTCATGCCCGTGTCTCCCTGCTGTTGCCCCCCACCCCGCACTCATGCCCTGTGTCTCTCTCCTGTTACCACCCACCCCGGTCATGCCCCGTGTCTCCCTCCTGTTGCCCCCCACCCCCCGCTCATGCCCCGTGTCTCTCTCCTGTTACCCCCACCCCCCTCTCATGCCCCATGTCTCTCTCCTGTTGCCCCAACCCCCCAGTCATGCCCCGTGTCTCCCTGCTGCTGCCCCCACCCCCTGCTCATGCCCCGTGTCTCCCTGCTGTTGCCCCCCACCCCCCGCTCATGTCTCGTGTCTCTCTCCTGTTCCCCCTACCTACCGTTCATGCCCTGTGTCTCCCTGCTGTTGCCCCTTAACGCCCGCTCATGCCCCGTGTCTCTCTCCTTTTACCCACCACCCCCGGTCATGCCCCGTGTCTCTCTCCTGTTGCCCCCACCCCTCGCTCATGGCCGTGTCTCTCTCCTGTTACCCTCCACCCCCTCTCATGCCCGTGTCTCCCTCCTGTTGCCCTCCACCGTCCGCTCATGCCCGTGTCTCCCTGCTGTTGCCCCCCACCCCTGCTCATGCCCTGTGTCTCTCTCCTGTTACCCCCCATCCCCCTCTCATGCCCCGTGTCTCTCTCCTGTTACCCCCCACCCCCTCTCATGCTCCGTGTCTCTCTCCTGTTACTCCCCACCCCCTCTCATTCCCCCGTGTCTCTCTCCTGTTGTCCCCCACCCCCCGGTCATGCCCCGTGTCTCTCTGCTGTTGCCCCCCAACCCCCCGCTCATGGCCCGTGTCTCTCTCCTGTTACACCCCACACCCCCGCTCACGCCCCATGTCTGCCTGCTTTTGCCCCCCAACCCCCGGTCATGCCCCGTGTCTCCCTGCTGTTGCCCCCCACCCCCTGCTCATGCACCGTGTCTCCCCGCTGTTGACCCCCACCCCCCGCTCATGCGCCGTGTCTCTCTCCTGTTACCCCACACCCCCTCTCATGCCCCGTGTCTCCCTCGTATTCCCCCCACCCCCCGCTCATGCCCCGTGTCTCCCTGATGTTGCCCCCCACCCCCCTCTCCTGCCCCGTGTCTCTCTCCTGTTACCCCCTCAGCCCCCTCTCATGCCCCGTGTCTCTCTCCTGTTGCCCCCCAACCCCGGTCATGCCCCATGTCTCCCTGCTGTTGCCCCTTAACAGCCGCTCATGCCCCGTGTCTCTCTCCTGTTACCCCCCACCCCCGGTCATGCCCGTGTCTCCCTGCTGCTGCCCCCCTCCCCCCGCTCATGCCCCGTGTCTCTCTCCTGTTACCCCCCACCCCATCTCATGCCCCGTGTCTCTCTACTGTTGCCCCCCACCCCCCGGTCATGCCCTGTTTCTCCCTGCTGTTGCCCCCGACCCCCCTGCTCATGCCCCGTGTCTCTCTCCTGTCCCCCCCTCCCTCCGCTCATGCCCTGTGTCTCCCTGCTGTTGCCCCCCACCCCCCTCTCCTGCCCCGTGTCTCTCTCCTGTTACCCCCCAGCCGCCTCCCATGCCCCGTGTCTCTCTCCTGTTGCCCCCCACCCCCCGGTCATGCCCTGTGTCTCCCTGCTGTTGCCCCTTAACGCCCGCTCATGCCCTGTGTCTCTCTCCTGTTACCCACCACCCCCGGTCATGCCCCGTGTCTCTCTCCTGTTGCCGCCCACCACCCTCTCATGCTCCGTGTCTCTCTCCTGTTACTCCCCACCCCCTCTCATGCCCTGTGTCTCTCTCCTGTTGCCCCCCACCCCCCGGTCATGCCCCGTGTCTCCCTGCTGTTTCCCCCCCACCCCCCTCATGCCCCGTGTCTCTCTCCTGTTACCCCCCACCCCCCTCTCATGCCCCGTGTCTCTCTCCTGTTGCCCCCCACCCCCCGGTCATGCCCTGTTTCTCCCTGCTGTTGCCCCCCACCCCCCTTCTCATGCCCCGTGTCTCTCTCCTGTTGCCCCCCACCCCCGCTCATGCCATGTGTCTCCCTGCTGTTGCCCCCCACCCCCGCACATGCCCCATGTCTCTCTCCTGTTCCCCCCACCCCCAATCATGCCCCGTGTCTCCCTGCTGTTGCTCCTCACCCCCCGCTCATGCCCCATGTCTCACTGCTGTTGCCCCACACCCCCTGCTCATGCCCCATGTCTCCCTGCTTTTGCCCCGCTCATGCCCTGTGCCTCTCTCCTGTTGCCCCTACCCCCCCGATCATGCCCTGTGTCTCTCTCCTGTTGCCCCACCCCCCGCTCATGCCCCGTGTCTCTCGTGTTACCCCCCACCCCCTCTCATGCCCTGTGTCTCCCTGCTGTTGCCCCACACCCTCTGCTCATGCCCTGTGTCTCCCTGCTGTTGCTCCCACCCCCCGCTCATGCCCCTCTCTCTCTCCTGTTACCCCCAACCCCCTCTCATGCCCCGTGTCTCTCTCCTGTTGCCCCCCACCCCCCGGTCATGCCCCGTGTCTCCCTGCTGTTGCCTCCCACCTCACGCTCATGCCCCGTGTCTCTCCCCTGTTACCCCCCACCCCCGCTTATGCCCCGTGTCTCTCCCATGTTACCCCCCACCCCTGGCTCAGGCCCTGTGTCTCTATGCTGTTGCCCCCAAACCCCCGCCCCGACCCCCCGCTCATGCCCCGTGTCTCCCTGCTGTGGCCCCCCACCCCCTGCTCATGTGCCGTGTCTCTCTTCTGTTACCCCCACCCCCTCTCATGCCCCGTGTCTCCCTGCTGTTGCCCCCCTGCTCATGTGCTGTGTCTCTCTCCTGTTACCCCCCACCCCCCGCTCGTGCCCCGTATCTCCCTGCTGTTGCCTCCCACCCCCTCTCATGCCCCGTGTCTCTCTCCTGTTGCCCCCCACAAACCAGTCATGCCCCGTGTCTCCCTGCTGTTGCCCCCCACCCCCCACTCATGCCCTGTGTCTCTCTCCTGTTACCCCCCACCCCGGTCATGCCCCGTGTCTCCCTGCTGTTGCCCCCCACCCCCCGCTCATGCCCTGTGTCTCTCTCCTGTTACCCCCACCCCCCTCTCATGCCCCATGTATCTCTCCTGTTGCCCCCAACCCACCAGTCATGCCCCGTGTCTCCCTGCTGTTGCCCCCCACCCCCTGCTCATGCCCAATGTCTCCCTGCTGTTGCCCCCCACCCCCCTCTCCTGCCCCGTGTCTCTCTCCTGTTACCCCCCAGCCCCCTCCCATGCCCCTTGTCTCTCTCCTGTTGCCCCCCACCCCCCGGTCATGCCCTGTGTCTCCCTGCTGTTGCCCCTTAACGCCCGCTCATGCCTCGTGTCTCTCTCCTGTTACCCACCACCCCCGGTCATGCCCCGTGTCTCTCTCCTGTTGCCCCCCACCCCCTCTCATGCTCCGTGACTCTCTCCTGTTACTCCCCACCCCCTCTCATGCCCCGTGTCTCTCTCCTGTTGCCCCCCACCCCCCGGTCATGCCCCGTGTCTCCCTGCTGTTTCCCCCCACGCCCCCTCATGCCCCGTGTCTCTCTCCTGTTACCCCCCACCCCCCTCTCATGCCCCGTGTCTCTCTCCTGTTGCCCCCCGGTCATGCCCTGTTTCTCCCTGCTGTTGCCCCCCACCCCCTCTCTCATGCCCCGTGTCTCTCTCCTGTTCCCCCCACCCCCAATCATGCCCCGTGTCTCCCTGCTGTTGCCCCTCACCCCCCGCTCATGCCCCATGTCTCACTGCTGTTGCCCCACACCCCCCGCTCATGCCCCATGTCTCCCTGCTGTTGCCCCGCTCATGCCCTGTGTCGCTCTCCTGTTGCCCCTACCCCCCGATCATGCCCTGTGTCTCTCTCCTGTTGCCCCACCCCCCGCTCATGCCCCGTGTCTCTCGTGTTACCCCCCACCCCCCTCTCATGCCCTGTGTCTCCCTGCTGTTGCCCCACACCCTCTGCTCATGCCCCGTGTCTCCCTGCTGTTGCCCCCACCCCCTGCTCATGCCCCTCTCTCTCTCCTGTTACCCCCCAACCCCCTCTCATGCCCTGTGTCTCTCTCCTGTTACCCCCCACCCCCCTCTCATGCCCCGTGTCCCTCTCCTGTTTTCCCCCACCCCCCTCTCATGCCCCGTGTCTCTCTCCTGTTGCCCCCCACCCCCAGGTCATGCCCCGTGTCTCCCTGCTGTTGCCTCCCACCTCACGCTCATGCCCCGTGTCTCTCCCCTGTTACCCCCCACCCCCTGCTTATGCCCCGTGTCTCTCCCATGTTACCCCCCACCCCTGGCTCAGGTCCTGTGTCTCCCTGCTGTTGCCCCCAACCCCCCGCCCCGACCCCCCGCTCATGCCCCGTGTCTCCCTGCTGTGGCCCCCCACCCCCTGCTCATGTGCCGTGTCTCTCTTCTGTTACCCCCACCCCCTCTCACGCCCCGTGTCTCCCTGCTGTTGCCCCCCGCTTATGTGCTGTGTCTCTCTCCTGTTACCCCCCACCCCCCGCTCGTGCCCCGTATCTCCCTGCTGTTGCCTCCCACCCCCTCTCATGCCCCGTGTCTCCCTCCTGTTGCCCCCCACAAACCAGTCATGCCCCGTGTCTCCCTGCTGTTGCCCCCCATCCCCCACTCATGCCCTGTGTCTCTCTCCTGTTACCCCCCACCCCGGTCATGCCCCGTGTCTCCCTGCTGTTGCCCCCCACCCCCCGCTCATGCCCCGTGTCTCTCTCCTGTTACCCCCACCCCCCTCTCATGCCCCATGTCTCTCTCCTGTTGCCCCCAACCCACCAGTCATGCCCCGTGTCTCCCTGCTGTTGCCCCCCACCCCCTGCTCATGCCCAATGTCTCCCTGCTGTTGCCCCCCACCCCCCGCTCATGTCTCGTGTCTCTCTCCTGTTCCCCCTACCTCCCGCTCATGCCTCGTGTCTCCCCTGTTCCCCCCGACCCCCCGCTCATGCCCCGTGTCTCTCTCCTGTTACCCCCCAACCCCCTCTCATGCTCTGTGTCTCCCTGCTGTTGCCCCCCACCCCATGCTCATGCTCCGTGTCTCTCTCCTGTTACCCCCCACCCCACGGTCATGTCCCGTGTCTCCCTACTGTTGCCCCCCACCCCCGCTCATGCCCTGTGTCTCCCTGCTGTTGCCCCCCACCCCCCACTCATGCCTTGTGTCTCTCTCCTGTTACCCCCACCCCCCTCTCATGCCCCGTGTCTCTCTCCTGTTACCCCCCACCCCCTCTCATGCCCCGTGTCTCTCTCCTGTTACCCCCCACCCCCCTCTCATTCCCCGTTTCTCTCTCCTGTTGCCCCACACCCCCCGGTCATGCCCCGTGTCTCCCTGCTGTTGCCCCCAGCCCCCGCTCATGCCCTGTGTCTCTCCCCTGTTACCCCCCACCCCATGCTCATGCCCTGTGT
This sequence comes from Ambystoma mexicanum, assembly GCF_040938575.1. Classification (NCBI taxonomy): domain Eukaryota; kingdom Metazoa; phylum Chordata; class Amphibia; order Caudata; family Ambystomatidae; genus Ambystoma; species Ambystoma mexicanum. Next base: position 238,336,470 of record NC_090929.1, read on the forward strand.
CTCCCTGCTGTTGCCCCACCCCTGTCATGCCCCGTGTCTCTCTGCTGTCGCCCCTGACCCCCGCTCATGCCCCGTGTCTCCCTGCTGTTGCCCCCCACCCCCGCTCATGCCCCGTGTCTCTCTCCTATTACCGCCACCCCCCTCTCATGCCCCGTGTCTCCCTCGTGTTCCCCCCAGCCCCCGTTCATGCCCCGTGTCTCCCTGCTGTTGCCCCCCACCCCCTCTCATGCCCCATGTCTCTCTCCTGTAACCCCCCACCCTCCTCTCATGCCCCGTGTCTCTCTCCTGTTGCCCCCACCCCCCGGTCATGCCCTTTGTCTCCCTGCTGTTGCCCCCCACTCCATGCTCATGCCCCGTGTCTCTCTCCTCTTACCCCCACCACCCGGTCATGCCCCGTGTCTCTCTCCTGTTGCCCCCACCTCCTGGTCATGTGCCGTGTCTCTCTTCTGTTACCCCCCACCCCCTCTCATGCCCCGTGTCTCCCTGCTGTTGCCCTCCCGCTCATGTGCTGTGTCTCTCTCCTGTTACCCCCCACCCCCCGCTCGTGCCCCGTGTCTCCCTGCTGTTGCCCCCCACCCCCCTCTCATGCCCCGTGTTTCTCTCCTGTTGCCCCCCACAACCCAGTCATGCCCGTGTCTCCCTGCTGTTGCCCCCCATCCCGCACTCATGCCCTGTGTCTCTCTCCTGTTACCACCCACCCCGGTCATGCCCCGTGTCTCCCTCCTGTTGCCCCCCACCCCCCGCTCATGCCCCGTGTCTCTCTCCTGTTACCCCCACCCCCCTCTCATGCCCCATGTCTCTCTCCTGTTGCCCCAACCCCCCAGTCATGCCCCGTGTCTCCCTGCTGTTGCCCCCACCCCTGCTCATGCCCCGTGTCTCCCTGCTGTTGCCCCCCACCCCCGCTCATGTCTCGTGTCTCTCTCCTGTTCCCCCTACCTACCGCTCATGCCCTGTGTCTCCCTGCTGTTGCCCCTTAACGCCCGCTCATGCCCCGTGTCTCTCTCCTTTTACCCACCACCCCCGGTCATGCCCCGTGTCTCTCTCCTGTTGCCCCCACCCCTCGCTCATGGCCGTGTCTCTCTCCTGTTACCCTCCACCCCCTCTCATGCCCGTGTCTCCCTCCTGTTGCCCTCCACCGTCCGCTCATGCCCGTGTCTCCCTGCTGTTGCCCCCCACCCCTGCTCATGCCCTGTGTCTCTCTCCTGTTACCCCCCAACCCCCTCTCATGCCCCGTGTCTCTCTCCTGTTACCCCCCACCCCCTCTCATGCTCCGTGTCTCTCTCCTGTTACTCCCCACCCCCTCTCATGCCCCGTGTCTCTCTCCTGTTGTCCCCCACCCCCCGGTCATGCCCCGTGTCTCCCTGCTGTTGCCCCCCAACCCCCCGCTCATGGCCCGTGTCTCTCTCCTGTTACACCCCACCCCCCCGCTCACGCCCCATGTCTGCCTGCTTTTGCCCCCCAACCCCCGGTCATGCCCCGTGTCTCCCTGCTGTTGCCCCCCACCCCCTGCTCATGCACCGTGTCTCCCCGCTGTTGACCCCCACCCCCCGCTCATGCGCCGTGTCTCTCTCCTGTTACCCTACACCCCCTCTCATGCCCCGTGTCTCCCTCGTGTTCCCCCCACCCCCCGCTCATGCCCCGTGTCTCCCTGATGTTGCCCCCCACCCCCCTCTCCTGCCCCGTGTCTCTCTCCTGTTACCCCCTCAGCCCCCTCTCATGCCCCGTGTCTCTCTCCTGTTGCCCCCCAACCCCGGTCATGCCCCATGTCTCCCTGCTGTTGCCCCTTAACAGCCGCTCATGCCCCGTGTCTCTCTCCTGTTACCCCCCACCCCCGGTCATGCCCCGTGTCTCCCTGCTGCTGCCCCCCTCCCCCCGCTCATGCCCCGTGTCTCTCTCCTGTTACCCCCCACCCCATCTCATGCCCCGTGTCTCTCTACTGTTGCCCCCCACCCCCCGGTCATGCCCTGTTTCTCCCTGCTGTTGCCCCCCACCCCCCTGCTCATGCCCCGTGTCTCTCTCCTGTCCCCCCCTCCCTCCGCTCATGCCCTGTGTCTCCCTGCTGTTGCCCCCACCCCCCTCTCCTGCCCCGTGTCTCTCTCCTGTTACCCCCCAGCCCCCTCCCATTCCCCGTGTCTCTCTCCTGTTGCCCCCCACCCCCCGGTCATGCCCTGTGTCTCCCTGCTGTTGCCCCTTAACGCCCGCTCATGCCCTGTGTCTCTCTCCTGTTACCCACCACCCCCGGTCATGCCCCGTGTCTCTCTCCTGTTGCCGCCCACCACCCTCTCATGCTCCGTGTCTATCTCCTGTTACTCCCCACCCCCTCTCATGCCCCGTGTCCCTCTCCTGTTTTCCCCCACCCCCCTCTCATGCCCCGTGTCTCTCTCCTGTTGCCCCCCACCCCCAGGTCCTGCCCCGTGTCTCCCTGCTGTTGCCTCCCACCTCACGCTCATGCCCCGTGTCTCTCCCCTGTTACCCCCCACCCCCTGCTTATGCCCCGTGTCTCTCCCATGTTACCCCCCACCCCTGGCTCAGGTCCTGTGTCTCCCTGCTGTTGCCCCCAACCCCCCGCCCCGACCCCCCGCTCATGCCCCGTGTCTCCCTGCTGTGGCCCCCCACCCCCTGCTCATGTGCCGTGTCTCTCTTCTGTTACCCCCACCCCCTCTCACGCCCCGTGTCTCCCTGCTGTTGCCCCCCCGCTTATGTGCTGTGTCTCTCTCCTGTTACCCCCCACCCCCCGCTCGTGCCCCGTATCTCCCTGCTGTTGCCTCCCACCCCCTCTCATGCCCCGTGTCTCCCTCCTGTTGCCCCCCACAAACCAGTCATGCCCCGTGTCTCCCTGCTGTTGCCCCCCACCCCCCACTCATGCCCTGTGTCTCTCTCCTGTTACCCCCCACCCCGGTCATGCCCCGTGTCTCCCTGCTGTTGCCCCCCACCCCCCGCTCATGCCCCGTGTCTCTCTCCTGTTACCCCCACCCCCCTCTCATGCCCCATGTCTCTCTCCTGTTGCCCCCAACCCACCAGTCATGCCCCGTGTCTCCCTGCTGTTGCCCCCCACCCCCTGCTCATGCCCAATGTCTCCCTGCTGTTGCCCCCCACCCCCCGCTCATGTCTCGTGTCTCTCTCCTGTTCCCCCTACCTCCCGCTCATGCCTCGTGTCTCCCCTGTTCCCCCCGACCCCCCGCTCATGCCCCGTGTCTCTCTCCTGTTACCCCCCAACCCCCTCTCATGCTCCGTGTCTCCCTGCTGTTGCCCCCCACCCCACGCTCATGCTCCGTGTCTCTCTCCTGTTACCCCCCACCCCACGGTCATGTCCCGTGTCTCCCTGCTGTTGCCCCCCACCCCCGCTCATGCCCTGTGTCTCCCTGCTGTTGCCCCCCACCCCCCACTCATGCCTTGTGTCTCTCTCCTGTTACCCCCACCCCCCTCTCATGCCCCGTGTCTCTCTCCTGTTACCCCCCACCCCCTCTCATGCCCCGTGTCTCTCTCCTGTTACCCCCCACCCCCCTCTCATTCCCCGTTTCTCTCTCCTGTTGCCCCACACCCCCCGGTCATGCCCCGTGTCTCCCTGCTGTTGCCCCCAGCCCCCGCTCATGCCCTGTGTCTCTCCCCTGTTACCCCCCACCCCATGCTCATGCCCTGTGTCTCCCTGCTGTTGCCCCCACCCCTGTCATGCCCCGTGTCTCTCTGCTGTCGCCCCTGACCCCCGCTCATGCCCCGTGTCTCCCTGCTGTTGCCCCCCACCCCCGCTCATGCCCCGTGTCTCTCTCCTATTACCGCCACCCCCCTCTCATGCCCCGTGTCTCCCTCGTGTTCCCCCCAGCCCCCGTTCATGCCCCATGTCTCCCTGCTGTTGCCCCCCACCCCCTCTCATGCCCCATGTCTCTCTCCTGTTACCCCCCACCCTCCTCTCATGCCCCGTGTCTCTCTCCTGTTGCCCCCACCCCCCGGTCATGCCCTTTGTCTCCCTGCTGTTGCCCCCCACTCCATGCTCATGCCCCGTGTCTCTCTCCTCTTACCCCCACCACCCGGTCATGCCCCGTGTCTCTCTCCTGTTGCCCCCACCTCCTGGTCATGTGCCGTGTCTCTCTTCTGTTACCCCCCACCCCCTCTCATGCCCCGTGTCTCCCTGCTGTTGCCCTCCCGCTCATGTGCTGTGTCTCTCTCCTGTTACCCCCCACCCCCCGCTCAAGCCCCGTGTCTCCCTGCTGTTGCCCCCCACCCCCCTCTCATGCCCCGTGTTTCTCTCCTGTTGCCCCCCACAACCCAGTCATGCCCGTGTCTCCCTGCTGTTGCCCCCCACCCCGCACTCATGCCCTGTGTCTCTCTCCTGTTACCACCCACCCCGGTCATGCCCCGTGTCTCCCTCCTGTTGCCCCCCACCCCCCGCTCATGCCCCGTGTCTCTCTCCTGTTACCCCCACCCCCCTCTCATGCCCCATGTCTCTCTCCTGTTGCCCCAACCCCCCAGTCATGCCCCGTGTCTCCCTGCTGTTGCCCCCACCCCTGCTCATGCCCCGTGTCTCCCTGCTGTTGCCCCCCACCCCCGCTCATGTCTCGTGTCTCTCTCCTGTTCCCCCTACCTACCGCTCATGCCCTGTGTCTCCCTGCTGTTGCCCCTTAACGCCCGCTCATGCCCCGTGTCTCTCTCCTTTTACCCACCACCCCCGGTCATGCCCCGTGTCTCTCTCCTGTTGCCCCCACCCCTCGCTCATGGCCGTGTCTCTCTCCTGTTACCCTCCACCCCCTCTCATGCCCGTGTCTCCCTCCTGTTGCCCTCCACCGTCCGCTCATGCCCGTGTCTCCCTGCTGTTGCCCCCCACCCCTGCTCATGCCCTGTGTCTCTCTCCTGTTACCCCCCATCCCCCTCTCATGCCCCATGTCTCTCTCCTGTTACCCCCCACCCCCTCTCATGCTCCGTGTCTCTCTCCTGTTACTCCCCACCCCCTCTCATGCCCCGTGTCTCTCTCCTGTTGTCCCCCACCCCCCGGTCATGCCCCGTGTCTCCCTGCTGTTGCCCCCCAACCCCCCGCTCATGGCCCGTGTCTCTCTCCTGTTACACCCCACCCCCCCGCTCACGCCCCATGTCTGCCTGCTTTTGCCCCCCAACCCCCGGTCATGCCCCGTGTCTCCCTGCTGTTGCCCCCCACCCCCTGCTCATGCACCGTGTCTCCCCGCTGTTGACCCCCACCCCCCGCTCATGCGCCGTGTCTCTCTCCTGTTACCCTACACCCCCTCTCATGCCCCGTGTCTCCCTCGTGTTCCCCCCACCCCCCGCTCATGCCCCGTGTCTCCCTGATGTTGCCCCCCACCCCCCTCTCCTGCCCCGTGTCTCTCTCCTGTTACCCCCTCAGCCCCCTCTCATGCCCCGTGTCTCTCTCCTGTTGCCCCCCAACCCCGGTCATGCCCCATGTCTCCCTGCTGTTGCCCCTTAACAGCCGCTCATGCCCCGTGTCTCTCTCCTGTTACCCCCCACCCCCGGTCATGCCCCGTGTCTCCCTGCTGCTGCCCCCCTCCCCCCGCTCATGCCCCGTGTCTCTCTCCTGTTACCCCCCACCCCATCTCATGCCCCGTGTCTCTCTACTGTTGCCCCCCACCCCCCGGTCATGCCCTGTTTCTCCCTGCTGTTGCCTCCCACCCCCCTGCTCATGCCCTGTGTCTCTCTCCTGTCCCCCCCTCCCTCCGCTCATGCCCTGTGTCTCCCTGCTGTTGCCCCCCACCCCCCTCTCCTGCCCCGTGTCTCTCTCCTGTTACCCCCCAGCCCCCTCCCATGCCCCGTGTCTCTCTCCTGTTGCCCCCCACCCCCCGGTCATGCCCTGTGTCTCCCTGCTGTTGCCCCTTAACGCCCGCTCATGCCCTGTGTCTCTCTCCTGTTACCCACCACCCCCGGTCATGCCCCGTGTCGCTCTCCTGTTGCCGCCCACCACCCTCTCATGCTCCGTGTCTCTCTCCTGTTACTCCCCACCCCCTCTCATGCCCCGTGTCCCTCTCCTGTTTTCCCCCACCCCCCTCTCATGCCCCGTGTCTCTCTCCTGTTGCCCCCCACCCCCAGGTCATGCCCCGTGTCTCCCTGCTGTTGCCTCCCACCTCACGCTCATGCCCCGTGTCTCTCCCCTGTTACCCCCCACCCCCTGCTTATGCCCCGTGTCTCTCCCATGTTACCCCCCACCCCTGGCTCAGGTCCTGTGTCTCCCTGCTGTTGCCCCCAAACCCCCGCCCCGACCCCCCGCTCATGCCCCGTGTCTCCCTGCTGTGGCCCCCCACCCCCTGCTCATGTGCCGTGTCTCTCTTCTGTTACCCCCACCCCCTCTCACGCCCCGTGTCTCCCTGCTGTTGCCCCCCCGCTCATGTGCTGTGTCTCTCTCCTGTTACCCCCCACCCCCCGCTCGTGCCCCGTATCTCCCTGCTGTTGCCTCCCACCCCCTCTCATGCCCCGTGTCTCCCTCCTGTTGCCCCCCACAAACCAGTCATGCCCCGTGTCTCCCTGCTGTTGCCCCCCACCCCCCACTCATGCCCTGTGTCTCTCTCCTGTTACCCCCCACCCCGGTCATGCCCCGTGTCTCCCTGCTGTTGCCCCCCACCCCCCGCTCATGCCCCGTGTCTCTCTCCTGTTACCCCCACCCCCCTCTCATGCCCCATGTCTCTCTCCTATTGCCCCCAACCCACCAGTCATGCCCCGTGTCTCCCTGCTGTTGCCCCCCACCCCCTGCTCATGCCCAATGTCTCCCTGCTGTTGCCCCCCACCCCCCGCTCATGTCTCGTGTCTCTCTCCTGTTCCCCCTACCTCCCGCTCATGCCTCGTGTCTCCCCTGTTCCCCCCGACCCCCCGCTCATGCCCCGTGTCTCTCTCCTGTTACCCCCCAACCCCCTCTCATGCTCCGTGTCTCCCTGCTGTTGCCCCCCACCCCACGCTCATGCTCCGTGTCTCTCTCCTGTTACCCCCCACCCCACGGTCATGTCCCGTGTCTCCCTGCTGTTGCCCCCCACCCCCGCTCATGCCCTGTGTCTCCCTGCTGTTGCCCCCCACCCCCCACTCATGCCTTGTGTCTCTCTCCTGTTACCCCCACCCCCCTCTCATGCCCCGTGTCTCTCTCCTGTTACCCCCCACCCCCTCTCATGCCCCGTGTCTCTCTCCTGTTACCCCCCACCCCCCTCTCATTCCCCGTTTCTCTCTCCTGTTGCCCCACACCCCCCGGTCATGCCCCGTGTCTCCCTGCTGTTGCCCCCAGCCCCCGCTCATGCCCTGTGTCTCTCCCCTGTTACCCCCCACCCCATGCTCATGCCCTGTGTCTCCCTGCTGTTGCCCCCACCCCTGTCATGCCCCGTGTCTCTCTGCTGTCGCCCCTGACCCCTGCTCATGCCCCGTGTCTCCCTGCTGTTGCCCCCCACCCCCGCTCATGCCCCGTGTCTCTCTCCTATTACCGCCAACCCCCTCTCATGCCCCGTGTCTCCCTCGTGTTCCCCCCAGCGCCCGTTCATGCCCCGTGTCTCTCTGCTGTTGCCCCCCACCCCCTCTCATGCCCCATGTCTCTCCCCTGTTACCCCCCACCCTCCTCTCATGCCCCGTGTCTCTCTCCTGTTGCCCCCACCCCCCGGTCATGCCCTTTGTCTCCCTGCTGTTGCCCCCCACTCCATGCTCATGCCCCGTGTCTCTCTCCTCTTACCCCCACCACCCGGTCATGCCCCGTGTCTCTCTCCTGTTGCCCCCACCTCCTGGTCATGTGCCGTGTCTCTCTTCTGTTACCCCCCACCCCCTCTCATGCCCCGTGTCTCCCTGCTGTTGCCCTCCCGCTCATGTGCTGTGTCTCTCTCCTGTTACCCCCCACCCCCCGCTCGTGCCCCGTGTCTCCCTGCTGTTGCCCCCCACCCCCCTCTCATGCCCCGTGTTTCTCTCCTGTTGCCCCCCACAACCCAGTCATGCCCGTGTCTCCCTGCTGTTGCCCCCCAACCCGCACTCATGCCCTGTGTCTCTCTCCTGTTACCACCCACCCCGGTCATGCCCCGTGTCTCCCTCCTGTTGCCCCCCACCCCCTGCTCATGCCCCGTGTCTCTCTCCTGTTACCCCCACCCCCCTCTCATGCCCCATGTCTCTCTCCTGTTGCCCCAACCCCCCAGTCATGCCCCGTGTCTCCCTGCTGTTGCCCCCACCCCCTGCTCATGCCCCGTGTCTCCCTGCTGTTGCCCCCCACCCCCCGCTCATGTCTCGTGTCTCTCTCCTGTTCCCCCTACCTACCGCTCATGCCCTGTGTCTCCCTGCTGTTGCCCCTTAACGCCCGCTCATGCCCCGTGTCTCTCTCCTTTTACCCACCACCCCCGGTCATGCCCCGTGTCTCTCTCCTGTTGCCCCCACCCCTCGCTCATGGCCGTGTCTCTCTCCTGTTACCCTCCACCCCCTCTCATGCCCGTGTCTCCCTCCTGTTGTCCTCCACCGTCCGCTCATGCCCGTGTCTCCCTGCTGTTGCCCCCCACCCCTGCTCATGCCCTGTGTCTCTCTCCTGTTACCCCCCATCCCCCTCTCATGCCCTGTGTCTCTCTCCTGTTACCCCCCACCCCCTCTCATGCTCCGTGTCTCTCTCCTGTTACTCCCCACCCCCTCTCATGCCCCGTGTCTCTCTCCTGTTGTCCCCCACCCCCCGGTCATGCCCCGTGTCTCCCTGCTGTTGCCCCCCAACCCCCCGCTCATGGCCGTGTCTCTCTCCTGTTACACCCCACCCCCCCGCTCACGCCCCATGTCTGCCTGCTTTTGCCCCCCAACCCCCGGTCATGCCCCGTGTCTCCCTGCTGTTGCCCCCCACCCCCTGCTCATGCACCGTGTCTCCCCGCTGTTGACCCCCACCCCCCGCTCATGCGCTGTGTCTCTCTCCTGTTACCCTACACCCCCTCTCATGCACCGTGTCTCCCTCGTGTTCCCCCCACCCCCCGCTCATGCCCCGTGTCTCCCTGATGCTGCCCCCCACCCCCCTCTCCTGCCCCGTGTCTCTCTCCTGTTACCCCCTCAGCCCCCTCTCATGCCCCGTGTCTCTCTCCTGTTGCCCCCCAACCCCGGTCATGCCCCATGTCTCCCTGCTGTTGCCCCTTAACAGCCGCTCATGCCCCGTGTCTCTCTCCTGTTACCCCCCACCCCCAGTCATGCCCCGTGTCTCCCTGCTGCTGCCCCCCTCCCCCCGCTCATGCCCCGTGTCTCTCTCCTGTTACCCCCCACCCCATCTCATGCCCCGTGTCTCTCTACTGTTGCCCCCCACCCCCCGGTCATGCCCTGTTTCTCCCTGCTGTTGCCCCCCACCCCCCTGCTCATGCCCCGTGTCTCTCTCCTGTCCCCCCTCCCTCCGCTCATGCCCCGTATCTCTCTCCTGTTAACCCCGCTCATGCCCCGTGCCTCCCTCGTGTTCCCCCCACCCCCCGCTCATGCCCCGTGTCTCCCTGCTGTTGCCCCCCACTCCCCGCTCATGCCCCGTATCTTCCTTGTGTTCCCCCACCATCCACTCATGCCCCGTATCTCCCTCCTGTTGCCCCCCACCCCCGCTCATGCCCTGTGTCTCTCTCCTATTACCCCCATGCCCGCTCATGCCACGTGTCTCCCTCTTGTTGCCCCCCATTCCCCGCTCATGCCCTGTGTCTCCCTCGTGTTCCCCCCACTCCCCGCTCATGTCCCGTGTCTCCCTCTTGTTCCCCCCACCCCCCGCTCATGCCCCGTTTCTCCCTGCTGTTGCCACCCACCACCCGCTCATGCCCCGTGTCTCTATCCTGTTACCCCCACCCCCCGCTCATGCCCCGTGTCTCTCTCCTGTTACCCCCCACCCCCTCTCATGACCCGTGTCTCTCTCCTGTTGCCCCCCACCCCCGGTCATGCCCCATGTTTCCCTGCTGTTGCCCCCTACCCCCCACTCATGCCCCGTGTCTCTCTCCTGTTACCCCCCACCCCCCTCTCATACCCCTTGTCTCTCTCCTGTTACCCCAACACCCCTTTCATGCCCCGTGTCTCTCTCCTGTTACTCCCTACCACCTGCTCATGCCCCGTGTCTCTCTCCTGTTACTCCCGACCACCTGCTCATGCCCCGTGTCTCCCTGCTGTTGCCCTCCACCCCCCGCTCATGCCCCGTGTCTCCCTGCTGTTGCCCCCACCCCCTGCTCATGCCCCGTGTCTCTCTCCTGTTACCCCCACCCCCCTCCCATGCCCCGTGTCTCCCTCGTGTTCCCCCCACCCCCCGCTCATGCCGTGTCTCCCTGCTGTTTCCCCCTACCCCCCGGTCATGCCCTGTGTCTCCCTGCTGTTGCCCCCACCCCGCGCTCATGCCCGTGTCTCCCTGCTGTTGCCCTCCACCCCCTGCTCATGCCCCGTGTCTCCCTGCTGTTGCCCCCAACTCATGCCCCGTGTCTCTCTCTCCTGTTACCCCCGCTCATGCCCCGTGTCTCCCTCGTGTTCCCCCCACCCCCCGCTCATGCCCTGTGTCTCCCTGCTGTTGCCCCCCACCCCCCGCTCATGCCCCGTATCTCGCTCCTGTTGCCCCACACCCCCGGCTCATGCCCCGTGTCTCTCTCCTGTTACTCCCGACCCCCTGTATCTCTCTCCTGTTACCCCCGCTCATGCCCCGTGTCTCCCTCGTGTTCCCTCCACCCCCCGCTCATGCCCCGTGTCTCCTTGCTGTTGCCCCCACCCCCTGCTCATGCCCCGTGTCTCTCTCCTGTTACCCACACCCCCGCTCATGCCCCGTGTCGCCCTCGTGTTCCCCCCACCCCCGCTCATGCCCCGTGTCTCTCTCCTGTTGCCCCCCACTCCCGGTAATGCCCCGTGTCTCCCTGCTGTTGCCCTCCACCCCCGCTCATGCCCCGTGTCTCTCCCCTGTTGCCCCCACCCTCCGCTCATGCCCTGTGTCTCCCTGCTGTTGCCCCCACCCCCCGCTCATGCCCTGTGTCTCTCTCCTGTTACCCCCCACCCCCCTCTCATGCCCCATGTCGCTCTCCTGTTACCCCCACCACCCTTTCATGCCCCGTGTCTCTCTCCTGTTGCCCCCCACCCTCTAGTCATGCCCCCTGTCTCCCTGCTGTTGCCCCTCACCCCCGCTCATGCCCCGTGTCTCACTTCTGTTGCCCCCCACCCCCGCTCATGCCCCGTGTCTCTCTCCTGTTACCCTCCACCCCCGCTCATGCCCCGTGTCTCTCTCCTGTTGTCCCCCAACCTCCGCTCATGCCCTGTGTCTCTCTCCTGTTACCCCCCACCTCCCGCTCATGCCCTGTGTCTCTCTCCTGATGCCCCCACCCCCTGCTCATGCCCCGTGTCTCTCTCCTGTTACCCCCCACCCCCCTCTCATGCCCCGTGTCTCCCTCCTGTTGCCCCCCACCGTCCGCTCATGCCCCATGTCTCCCTGCTGGTGCCCCCCACCCCCGCTCATGCCCTGCGTCTCTCTCCTGTTACCCCATCCCCCTCTCATGCCCCGTGTCTCTCTCCTGTTACCCCCACCCCCCTCTCATGCCCCGTGTCTCTCTCCTGTTGCCCCCCACCCCCTCTCATGCCCTGTGTCTCCCTGCTGTTGCCCCCACCCCCTGCTCATGCCCCGTGTCTCCCTCCTGTTGCCCCCCACCGTCCGCTCATGCCCCGTGTCTCCCTGCTGTTGCCCCCCCACTCATGCCCTGTGTCTCTCTCCTGTTACCCCCCATCCCCCTCTCATGCCCAGTGTCTCTCTCCTGTTACCCTCCACCCTCCTCTCATGCCCCGTGTCTCTTTCCTGTTACCACCACCCCCCGCTCATGCCCCGTGTCTCTCTCCTGTTACCCCCCACCCCCTCTCATGACCCGTGTCTCTCTCCTGTTGCCCCCCACCCCCCGGTCATGCCCCATGTTTCTCTGCTGTTGCCCTCCACCCCCCACTCATGCCCCGTGTCTCTCTCCTGTTACCCCCCACCCCCCTCTCATACCCCTTGTCTCTCTCCTGTTACCCCAACACCCCTTTCATGCCCCGTGTCTCTCTCCTGTTACTCCCGACCACCTGCTCATGCCCCGTGTCTCCCTGCTGTTGACCTCCACCCCCCGCTCATGTCCCGTGTCTCCCTGCTGTTGCCCCCACCCCTGCTCATGCCCCGTGTCTCTCTCCTGTTACCCTCACCCCCTCTCATGCCCTGTGTCTCCCTCGTGTTCCCCCAACCCCCCGCTCACGCCGTGTCTCCCTGCTGTTTCCCCCTACCCCCTGGTCATGCCCTGTGTCTCCCTGCTGTTGCCCCACCCCCCGCTCATGCCCCGTGTCTCCCTGCTGTTGCCCTCCACCCCCTGCCCCGTGTCTCCCTGCTGTTGCCCCCAACTCATGCCCCGTGTCTCTCTCTCCTGTTACCCCCGCTCCTGCCCCGTGTCTCCCTCGTGTTCCCCCCACCCCCCGCTCATGCCCCGTGTCTCCATGCTGTTGCCCCCACCCCCTGCTCATGCCCCGTATCTCGCTCCTGTTGCCCCCCACCCCCCACTCATGCCCCGTGTCTCTCTCCTGTTACTCCCGACCCCCTGCTCATGCCCCGTGTCTCCCTGCTGTTGCCCTCCACCCCCCGCTCATGCCCCGTGTCTCCCTGCTGTTGCCCCCACCCCCTGCTCATGCCCCGTGTCTCTCTCCTGTTACCCACACCCCCGCTCATGCCCCGTGTCGCCCTCGTGTTCCCCCCACCCCCGCTCATGACCTGTGTCTCTCTCCTGTTGCCCCCCACACCCGGTAATGCCCCGTGTCTCCCTGCTGTTGCCCCCCACCCCCTGCTCATGCCCCGTGTCTCCCTGCTGTTGCACTCCACCCCCGCTCATGCCCTGTGTCTCTCTCCTGATGCCCCCACCCCCTGCTCATGCCCCGTGTCTCTCTCCTGTTACCCCCACCCCCTCTCATGCCCCATGTCGCTCTCCTGTTACCCCCCACCACCCTCTCATGCCCCGTGTCTCTCTCCTGTTGCCCCCCACCCTCTGGTCATGCCCCCTGTCCCCCTGCTGTTGCCCCTCACCCCCCGCTCATGCCCTGTGTCTCTCTCCTGTTACCCCCCACCCCCCCGCTCATGCCCTGTGTCTCTCTCCTGATGCCCCCACCCCCCGCTCATGCCCCGTGTCTCTCCTGTTACCCCCCACCCCCCTCTCATGCCCTGTGTCTCCCTCTTGTTGCCCCCCACCGTCCGCTCATGCCCCTTGTCTCCCTGCTTTTGTCCCCCACCCCCGCTCATGCCCTGTGTCTCTCTCCTGTTACCCCCATCCCCCTCTCATGCCCCGTGTCTCTCTCCTGTTACCCCCCACCCCCCTCTCATGCCCCGTGTCTCTCTCCTGTTGCCCCCCACCCTCTGGTCATGCCCCCTGTCTCCCTGCTGTTGCCCCTCACCCCCCGCTCATGCCCTGTGTCTCACTTCTGTTGCCCCCCACCCCCGCTCATGCCCCGTGTCTCACTCCTGTTACCCCCCACCCCCCGCTCATGCCCCGTGTCTCTCTCCTGTTGTCCCCCAACCCCCGCTCATGCCCTGTGTCTCTCTCCTGTTACCCCCCACCCCCCGCTCATGCCCTGTGTCTCTCTCCTGATGCCCCCACCCCCTGCACATGCCCCGTGTCTCTCTCCTGTTACCCCCCACCCCCCTCTCATGCCCCGTGTCTCCCTCCTGTTTCCCCCCACCGTCCGCTCATGCCCCATGTCTCCCTGCCGTTGCCCCCCACACCCGCTCATGCCCTGCGTCTCTCTCCTGTTACCCCCATCCCTCTCTCATGCACCGTGTCTCTCTCCTGTTACCCCCACACCCCTCTCATGCCCCGTGTCTCTCTCCTGTCCCCCCCACCCCTGGTCATGCCCTGTGTCTCCCTGCTGTTGCCCCCCACCCCCGCTCATGCCCTGTTTCTCTCTCCTGTTACCCCCACCCCCCGCTCATGCCCCGTGTCTCCCTGCTGTTACCCCCACCCCCTGCTCATGCCCCGTGTCTCCCTCCTGTTGCCCCCCACCGTCCGCTCATGCCCCGTGTCTCCCTGCTGTTGCCCCCTCCCCACTCATGCCCCGTGTCTCTCTCCTGTTACTCCCTACCCCCTGCTCATGCCCCGTGTCTCCCTGCTGTTGCCCTCCACCCCCCGCTCATGCCCCGTGTCTCCCTGCTGTTGCCCCCACCCCCTGCTCATGCCCTGTGTCTCTCTCCTGTTACCCCCCACCCCCCTCTCATGCCCTGTGTCTCTATCCTGTTACCCCCACCCCCCGCTCATGCCCCGTGTCTCTCTCCTGTTACCCGCACCCCCTCTCATGACCCGTGTCTCTCTCCTGTTGCCCCCCACCCCCCGGTCATGCCCCATGTTTCCCTGCTGTTGCCCCCCACCCCCCACTCATGCCCCGTGTCTCTCTCCTGTTACCCCCCACCCCCCTCTCATACCCCTTGTCTCTCTCCTGTTACCCCAACACCCCTTTCATGCCCTGTGTCTCTCTCCTGTTACTCCCGACCACCTGCTCATGCCCCGTGTCTCCCTGCTGTTGCCCTCCACCCCCCGCTCATGCCCCGTGTCTACCTGCTGTTGCACCCACCCCCTTCTCATGCCCCGTGTCTCTCTCCTGTTACACTCACCCCCCTCTCATGCCCTGTGTCTCCCTCGTGTTCCCCCAACCCCCCGCTCATGCCGTGTCTCCCTGCTGTTTCCCCCTACCCCCCGGTCATGCCCTGTGTCTCCCTGCTGTTGCCCCCACCCCCCGCTCATGCCCCGTGTCTCCCTGCTGTTGCCCTCCACCCCCTGCTCATGCCCCGTGTCTCCCTGCTGTTGCCCCCAACTCATGCCCCGTGTCTCTCTCTCCTGTTACCCCCGCTCATGCCCCGTGTCTCCCTCGTGTTCCCCCCACCCCCCGCTCATGCCCCGTGTCTCCCTGCTGTTGCCCCCCAGCCCCTGCTCATGCCCCGTATCTCGCTCCTGTTGCCCCCCACCCCCCACTCATGCCCCGTGTCTCTCTCCTGTTACTCCCGACCCCCTGCTCATGCCCCGTGTCTCCCTGCTGTTGCCCTCCACCCCCCGCTCATGCCCCGTGTCTCCCTGCTGTTGCCCCCACCCCCTGCTCATGCCCCGTGTCTCTCTCCTGTTACCCACACCCCCGCTCATGCCCCGTGTCGCCCTCGTGTTCCCCCCACCCCGCTCATGCCCCGTGTCTCTCTCCTGTTGCCCCCCACACCCGGTAATGCCCCGTGTCTCCCTGCTGTTGCCCCCCACCCCCCGGTCATGCCCCGTGTCTCCCTGCTGTTGCCCTCCACCCCCGCTCATGCCCCGTGTCTCTCCCCTGTTGACCCCAGCCCCGCTCATGCCCTGTGTCTCCCTGCTGTTGCCCCCACCCCCCGCTCATGCCCTGTGTCTCTCTCCTGTTACCCCCACCCACTCTCATGCCCCATGTCGCTCTCCTGTTACCCCCCACCACCCTCTCATGCCCTGTGTCTCTCTCCTGTTGCCCCCCACCCTCTGGTCATGCCCCCTGTCTCCCTGCTGTTGCCCCTCACCCCCCGCTCATGCCCTGTGTCTCTTTCCTGTTACCCCCACCCCCCGCTCATGCCCTGTGTTTCTCTCCTGATGCCCCCACCCCCCGCTCATGCCCCGTGTCTCTCCTGTTACCCCCCACCCTCCTCTCATGCCCTGTGTCTCCCTCCTGTTGCCCCCCACCGTCCACTCATGCCCCTTGTCTCCCTGCTTTTGCCCCCCACCCCCGCTCATGCCCTGTGTCTCTCTCCTGTTACCCCCATCCCCCTCTCATGCCCCGTGTCTCTCTCCTTTTACCCCCCACCCCCCTCTCATACCCCGTGTCTCTCTCCTGTTGCCCCCCACCCTCTGGTCATGCCCCCTGTCTCCCTGCTGTTGCCCCTCACCCCCCGCTCATGCCCCGTGTCTCACTTCTGTTGCCCCCCACCCCCGCTCATGCCCCGTGTCTCTCTCCTGTTACCCCCCACCCCCCGCTCATGCCCCGTGTCTCTCTCCTGTTGTCCCCCAACCCCCGCTCATGCCCTGTGTCTCTCTCCTGTTACCCCCCACCCCCGCTCATGCCCTGTGTCTCTCTCCTGATGCCCCCACCCCCTGCTCATGCCCCGTGTCTCTCTCCTGTTACCCCCCACCCCCCTCTCATGCCCCATGTCTCCCTCCTGTTGCCCCCCACCGTCCGCTCATTCCCCATGTCTCCCTGCTGTTGCCCCCACCCCCGCTCATGCCCTGCGTCTCTCTCCTGTTACCCCCATCCCCCTCTCATGCACCGTGTCTCTCTCCTGTCCCCCCCACCCCTGGTCATGCCCTGTGTCTCCCTGCTGTTGCCCCCCACCCCCGCTCATGCCCTGTTTCTCTCTCCTGTTACCCCCACCCCCCGCTCATGCCCCGTGTCTCCCTGCTGTTAACCCCACCCCCTGCTCATGCCCCGTGTCTCCCTCCTGTTGCCCCCCACCGTCCGCTCATGCCCCGTGTCTCCCTGCTGTTGCCCCCTCCCCACTCATGCCCCGTGTCTCTCTCCTGTTACTCCCGACCCCCTGCTCATGCCCCGTGTCTCCCTGCTGTTGCCCTCCACCCCCCGCTCATGCCCCGTGTCTCCCTGCTGTTGCCCCCACCCCCTGCTCATGCCCCGTGTCTCTCTCCTGTTACCCCCCACCCCCCTCTCATGCCCCGTGTCTCTATCCTGTTACCCCCACCCCCCGCTCATGCCCCGTGTCTCTCTCCTGTTACCCCCACCCCCTCTCATGACCCGTGTCTCTATCCTGTTGCCCCCCACCCTCCGGTCATACCCCATGTTTCCCTGCTGTTGCCCCCCACCCCCCACTCATGCCCCGTGTCTCTCTCCTGTTACCCCCCACCCCCCTCTCATACCCCTTGTCTCTCTCCTGTTACCCCAACACCCCTTTCATGCCCCGTGTCTCTCTCCTGTTACTCCCGACCACCTGCTCATGCCCCGTGTCTCCCTGCTGTTGCCCTCCACCCCCCGCTCATGCCCTGTGTCTCCCTGCTGTTGCACCCACCCCCTGCTCATGCCCCGTGTCTCTCTCCTGTTACCCTCACCCCCCTCTCATGCCCTGTGTCTCCCTGCTGTTTCCCCCTACCCCGGTCATGCCCTGTGTCTCCCTGCTGTTGCCCCCACCCCCCGCGCATGCCCCGTGTCTCCCTGCTGTTGCCCTCCACCCCCTGCTCATGCCCCGTGTCTCCCTGCTGTTGCCCCCAACTCATGCCCCGTGTCTCTCTCTCCTGTTACCCCCGCTCATGCCCCGTGTCTCTCTCCTGTTACTCCCGACCCCCTGCTCATGACCCATGTCTCCCTGCTGTTGCCCTCCACCCCCCGCTCATGCCCCGTGTCTCCCTGCTGTTGCCCCCACCCCCTGCTCATGCCCCGTGTCTCGCTCCTGTTACCCACACCCCCGCTCATGCCCCGTGTCGCCCTCGTGTTCCCCCCACCCCGCTCATGCCCCGTGTCTCTCTCCTGTTGCCCCCCACACCCGGTAATGCCCCGTGTCTCCCTGCTGTTGCCCCCCACCCCCCGGTCATGCCCCGTGTCTCCCTGCTGTTGCCCTCCACCCCCGCTCATGCCCCGTGTCTCTCCCCTGTTGACCCCACCCTCGCTCATGCCCTGTGTCTCCCTGCTTTTGCCCCCACCCCCCGCTCATGCCCTGTGTCTCTCTCCTGTTACCCCCCACCCACTCTCATGCCCCATGTCGCTCTCCTGTTACCCCCCACCACCCTCTCATGCCCCGTGTCTCTCTCCTGTTGCCCCCCACCCTCTGGTCATGCCCCCTGTCTCCCTGCTGTTGCCCCTCACCCCCGCTCATGCCCTGTGTCTCTTTCCTGTTACCCCCCACCCCCCGCTCATGCCCTGTGTCTCTCTCCTGATGCCCCCACCCCCCGCTCATGCCCCGTGTCTCTCCTGTTACCCCCCACCCCCTCTCATGCCCCGTGTCTCCCTCCTGTTGCCCCCCACCGTCCGCTCATGCCCCTTGTCTCCCTGCTGTTGCCCCCCACCCCCGCTCATGTCCTGTGTCTCTCTCCTGTTACTCTCGACCCCTCGCTCATGCCCCGTGTCTCCCTGCTGTTGCCCTCCACCCCCCACTCATGCCCGGTGTCTCCCTGCTGTTGCCCCCCACCCCCTGCTCATGCCCCGTGTCTCTCTCCTGTTACCCCCACCCCCCTCTCATGCCCCGTGTCTCTCTCCTGTTGCCCCCCACCCCCGGTCATGCCCTGTGTCTCCCTGCTGTTGCCCCCCACCCCCGCTCATGCCCTATTTCTCTCTCCTGTTACCCCCACCCCCCGCTCATGCCCCGTGTCTCCCTGCTGTTGCCCCCCAGCCCTGTGTCTCCCTGCTGCTGCCCCCCACCCCCCGCTCATGCCCTGTGTCTCCCTGCTGTTACCCGCACCCCCTGCTCATGCCCCGTGTCTCCCTCCTGTTGCCCCCCACCGTCCGCTCATGCCCCGTGTCTCCCTGCTGTTGCCCCCTCCCCACTCATGCCCCGTGTCTCTCTCCTGTTACTCCCGACCCCCTGCTCATGCCCCGTGTCTCCCTGCTGTTGCCCTCCACCCCCTGCTCATGCCCCGTGTCTCCCTTCTGTTGCCCCCACCCCCTGCTCATGCCCCGTGTCTCTCTCCTGTTACCCACACCCCCGCTCATGCCCCGTGTCGCCCTCGTGTTCCCCCCACCCTCTGGTCATGCCCCCTGTCTCCCTGCTGTTGCCCCTCACCCCCCGCTCATGCCCTGTGTCTCTTTCCTGTTACCCCCCACCCCCCGCTCATGCCCTGTGTCTCTCTCCTGATGCCCCCACCCCCCGCTCATGCCCCGTGTCTCTCCTGTTACACCCCACCCCCCTCTCATGCCCCGTGTCTCCCTCCTGTTGCCCCCCACCGTCCGCTCATGCCCCTTGTCTCCCTGCTGTTGCCCCCCACCCCCGCTCATGCCCTGTGTCTCTCTCCTGTTACCCCCATCCCCCTCTCATGCCCCGTGTCTCTCTCCTGTTACCCCCACCTTCCTCTCATGCCCCGTGTCTCTCTCCTGTTGCCCCCCACCCCCGGTCATGCCCTGTGTCTCCCTGCTGTTGCCCCCCACCCCCGCTCATGCCCTATTTCTCTCTCCTGTTACCCCCACCCCCCGCTCATGCCCCGTGTCTCCCTGCTGTTGCCCCCCACCCCCCGCTCATGCCCTGTGTCTCCCTGCTGTTACCCCCACCCCCTGCTCATGCCCTGTGTCTCCCTCCTGTTGCCCGCCACCGTCCGCTCATGCCCCGTGTCTCCCTGCTGTTGTCCCCTCCCCACTCATGCCCTGTGTCTCTCTCCTGTTACCCCCATCCCCCTCTCATGCCCCGTGTCTCTCTCCTGTTACCCCCCACCCCCCTCTTATGCTCCGTGTCTCTCTCCTGTTATCCCCCCAGCCCCCTCTCATGCCCCGTGTCTCTCTCCTGTTGCCTCCCACCCCCCGGTCATGCCCTGTGTCTCCCTGCTGTTGCCCCCTAACGCCCGCTCATGCCCCGTGTCTCTCTCCTATTACCCCCCACCTCTCAGTCATGCCCCGTGTCTCCCTGCTGTTGTCCCCCACCCCCCAGTCATGCCCCGTGTCTCCCTGCTGTTGCCCTCCACCCCCCGGTCATGCCCCATGTCTCCTTGCTGTTGTCCCCCACCTCCTGCTCATGCTCCGTGTCTCTCTCCTGTTACCCCCACCCCCCTCTCATGCCTGTGTCTCCCTCATGTTCCCCCCACCCCCCGCTCATGCCCCGTGTCTCCCTGCTGTTGCCCCCCACCCCCCACTCATGCCCTGTGTCTCCCTCCTGTTGCCCCCCACTCCACACTCATGCCCCGTGTCTCTCTCCTGTTACCCCCGCTCATGCCCCGTGTCTCCCTCGTGTTCCCCCCACCCCCCGCTCATGCCCTGTGTCTCCCTGCCGTTGCCCCCCACGCCCCGCTCATGCCCTGTGTCTCCCTGCCGTTGCCCCCCACGCCCCGCTCATGCCCCGTGTCTCCGTCGTGTACCCCCAACTCCCGCTCATGCCCAGTGTCTCCGTCCTGTTGCCCCCACCCCCGCTCATGCCCTGTCTCTCTCTCCTATTACCCCCACGCCCCACTCATGCCCCGTGTCTCCCTCTTCTTGCCCCCCAACCCCCGCTCATGCCTTGTGTCTCCCTCGTGTTCCCCCACACCCTGCTCATGTCCCCTGTCTCCCTCCTGTTGCCCACACCCCCGCTCATGCCCCGTGTCTCTCTCCTATTACCCTCATGCCCCGCTCATGCCCCGTGTCTCGCTCTTGTTGTCCCCACCCCTCGCTCATGGCCTGTGTCTCCCTCTTGATCCTCCCACCCCCGCTCATGCCCCGTGTCTCCCTGCTGTTGCCCCCCACCACCTGCTCATGCCCCGTGTCTCTCTCCTGTTACCCCCACCCCCCGCTCATGCCCCGTGTCTCTCTCCTGTTACCCCCACCCCTCTCATGCCCCATGTCTCTCTCCTGTTGCCCACCACCCCCCGGTCATGCCCCATGTCTCCCTGCGGTTGCCCCCCACCCCCCGCTCATGCCCCGTGTCTCTCTCCTGTTACCCCCCACCCCCCTCTCATGCCCCGTGTCTCTCTCCTGTTACCCCCCACCCCGCTTTCATGCCCCATGTCTCTCTCCTGTTGCCCCCCAATCCCCGGTCATGCCCCATGTCTCCCATCTGTTGACCCCCACCCCCGGTCATGCCCTGTGTCTCCCTGCTGTTGCCCCCCACCCCCTGCTCATGACCCGTGTCTCTCTCCTGTTACCCCCCACCCCCCTCTCATGCACCGTGTCTCCCTTGTGTTCCCCCCACCCCCCGCTCATGCCGTGTCTCCCTGCTGTTTCCCCCACCCCTGGTCATGCCCCGTGTCTCCCTGCTGTTGCCCCCCACCCCCGCTCATGCCCCGTGTCTCCCTGCTGTTGCCCCCAACTCCAACTCATGCCCCGTGTCTCTCTCCTGTTGCCCCCAACCCCTGCTCATGCCCCGTATCTCTCTCCTGTTACCCCCGACCCCCCGCTCATGCCCCATGTCTCGCTGCTGTTGCCCTCCACCCCTCGCTCATGCCCCGTGTCTCCCTGCTGTTGCCCCCCACCCCCGCTCATGCCCCGTGTCTCTCTCCTGTTACCCCCCACCCCTTGCTCTTGCCCCGTGTATCCCTCGTGTTCCCCCCATCCCCCGCTCATGCCCCGTGTCTCCCTGCTGTTGCCCCCCACACCCTGCTCATGCCCCATGTCTCTCTCCTGTTGCCCCCCACCCCCCGGTCATGCCCCATGTCTCCCTGCTGTTGCCCCCCACCCCCGGTCATGCCCCGTGTCTCCCTGCTGTTGCCCTCCACCCCCCGCTCATGCCCCGTGTCTCTCTCCTGTTACCCCCACCCCCGCTCATGCCCCGTGTCTCCATCGTGTTCCCCCCACCCCCCGCTCATGCCCCGTGTCTCCCTGCTGTTGCCCCCCACCCTCCGCTCATTCCCCGTGTCTCCCTGCTGTTGCCCCCACGCCCCACTCATGCCCCGTGTCTCTCTCCTGTTACCCCCCACCCCCCGCTCATGCCCCGTGTCTCTCTCCTGTTGCCCCCCCGCTCATGCCCATGTCTCCCTGCTGTTGCCCCTCACCCCCCGCTCATGCCCCATGTCTCCCTGCTGTTGCCTCCCACACCCCACTCATGCCCCGTGTCTCTCTCCTGTTACCCCCCATCCCCCGCTCATGCCCCGTGTCTCTCCCTTGTTACCCCCCACCGCCCGCTCATTCCCCGTGTCTCTCTCCTGTTGCCCCCCATGCCACGCTCATGCCCTGTGTCTCTCTCCTGTTACCCCCCACCCCCCGCTCATGCCCTGTGTCTCTCTCCTACTGCCCCAACCCCCCGCTCATGCCCTGTGTCTCTCTCCTGTTACCCCCCACCCCCTCTCATGCCCGTGTCTCCCTCCTGTTGCCCCCCACCGCCGCTCATGCCCCGTGTCTCCCTGCTGTTGCTCCCCACCGTCCGCTCATGCCCGTGTCTCCCTGCTGTTGCTCCCCACCCCTGCTCATGCCCTGTGTCTCTCTCCTGTTACCCCCATCCCCCTCTCATGCCCTGTGTCTCTCTCCTGTTACCCCCACCTCCTCTCATGCACTGTGTCTCTCACCTGTTGCCCCCCGCGCCCGGTCATGCCGCGTGTCTCCCTGCTGTTGCCCTCCAACCCCCCGCTCATGGCCCGTGTCTTTCTCCTGTTACCCCCACCCCCCGCTCATGCCCCGTGTCTGCCTGCTGTTTCCCCCCAACCCCCCGCTCATGCCCTGTGTCTCTCTCCTGTTACCTCCACCCCCCTCTCATGCCCCGTATCTCTCTCCTGTTACCCCCCACCACCCTCTCATGCCCCGTGTCTCTCCTGTTGCCCCCACCCTCTGGTCATGCCCAATGTCTCCCTGCTGTTGCCCCCCACCCCCCGCTCATGCCCCGTGTCTCTCTCCTATTACCCCCATCCCTCTCATGCCCTATGTCTCTCTCCTTTTGCCCCCCAACCCCCGGTCATGCCCCATGTCTCCCTGCTGTTGCCCCCCAACCCCCGCTCATGCCCCATGTCTCTCTCTTGTTACCCCCCACCCCCTCTCATGCCCCGTGTCTCTCTCCTGTTACCCAACACCCCCCTTTCATGCCCCGTGTCTCTCTCCTGTTGCCCCCCACCCCCCGGTCATGCCCCATGTCTCCCATCTGTTGCCCCCCACCCCCGGTCATGCCCCTGTGTCTCTCTCCTGTTACCCCCATCCCCCTCTCATGCCCGTGTCTCTCTCCTGTTACCCCCCACCACCCTCTCATGCCCCGTGTCTCTCTCCTGTTGCCACCCACCCTCTGGTCATGCCCCGTGTCTCCCTGCTGTTGCCCCCCACCCCCCACTCATGCCCCGTGTCTCTCTCCTGTTGCCCCCCGCTCATGCCTGTGTCACCCTGCTGTTGCCCCTCACCCCCCGCTCATGCCCCATGTCTCCCTCCTGTTGCCCCCCCACCCCCGCTCATGCCCCGTGTCTCCTGTTACACCCCACCTCCCGCTCATGCCCCGTGTCTCTCTCCTGTTGCCCCCCAAGCCCCGCTCATGCCCCGTGTCTCTCTCCTGTTACCCACCACCCCCTGCTCATGCCCTGTGTCTCTCTCCTGTTGCCTCCACCCCCCGCTCATGCCCCGTGTCTCTATCCTCTTACCCCCACCCAACTTTCATGCCCGTGTCTCCCTCCTGTTGCCCCCCACGGTCCGCTCATGACCCGTGTCTCCCTGCTGTTGCCCCCCACCCCTGCTCATGCCCTTTGTCTCTCTCTTGTTACCCCCATCCCCCTCTCATGACCCGTGTCTCTCTCCTGTTACCCCCCACCCCACTCTCATGCTCCGTGTCTCTCTCCTGTTACCCCCCACCCCCTCTCATGCCCCGTGTCTCTCTCCTGTTGCCCCCCACGCCCCGGTCATGCCCTGTGTCTCCATGCTGTTGCCTCAACCCCCCGCTCATGGCCCGTGTCTCTCTCCTGTTACCTCCCACCCCCCTCATGCCCCGTGTCTGCCTGCTGTTGCTCCCCAACCCCCGGTCATGCCCCGTGTCTCCCTGCTGTTGCCCCCCACCCTCTGCTCATGCCCCGTGTCTCTCTCCTGGTGCCCCCACCCCCGGTCATGCCCTGTGTCTCCCTGCTGTTGCCCCCCACCCCGGTCATGCCGCGTGTCTCCCTGCTGTTGCCCTCCACCCCCCGCTCATGCCCCGTGTCTCCCTGCTGTTGCCCCCACCCCCCGCTCATGCCCGTGTCTCTCTCCTGTTACCCCCACCCCCGTTCATGCCCCGTATCTCCCTCGTGTTCCCCCACACCCCGCTCATGCCCTGTGTCTCCCTGCTGTTGCCCTCCACCCCGGTCATGCCCCGTTTCTCCCTGCTGTTGCCCTCCACCCCCCGCTCATGCCCTGTGTCTCCCTGCTGATGCCCCCACTCCCCGCTCATGCCCGTGTCTCTTTCCTGTTACCCCCACCCCCGCTCATGCCCCGTATCTCCCTCGTGTTCCCCCACCCCCCGCTCATGCCCTGTGTCTCCCTGCTATTGCCCCCCACCCCCGGTCATGCCCGTGTCTCCCTGCTGTTGCCCTCCACCCCCCGCTCATGCCCCGTGTCTCCCTGCTGTTTCCCCCACCCCCACTCATGCCTGTGTCTCTCTCCTGTTACCCCCACCCCGCTCATGCCCCGTGTCTCCCTCATATTCCCCCTAACCCCGCTCAGCCCCCGTGTCTCCCTGCTGTTGCCCCCCACCCTCCGCTCATTCCCTGTGTCTCCCTGCTGTTGCCCCCCATGCCCCGCTCATGCCCTGTGTCTCTCTCCTGTTACCCTCCCACCCCCCGCACATGCCCTGTGTCTCTCTCCTGTTGCCTCCACCCCCCGCTCATGCCCCGTGTCTCCCTGCTGTTGCCCCCACCCCCACTCATGCCTGTGTCTCTCTCCTGTTACCCCCACCCCCGCTCATGCCCCGTGTCTCCCTCATATTCCCCCTAACCCCGCTCAGCCCCGTGTCTCCCTGCTGTTGCCCCCCACCCTCCGCTCATTCCCTGTGTCTCCCTTCTGTTGCCCCCCATGCCCCGCTCATGCCCTGTGTCTCTCTCCTGTTATCCTCCACTCCCCGCACATGCCCTGTGTCTCTCTCCTGTTACCCAACACCCCCCTTTCATGCCCCGTGTCTCTCTCCTGTTGCCCCCCACCCCCCGGTCATGCCCCATGTCTCCCATCTGTTGCCCCCCACCCCCGGTCATGCCCTGTGTCTCTCTCCTGTTACCCCCATCCCCCTCTCATGCCCGTGTCTCTCTCCTGTTACCCCCCACCACCCTCTCATGCCCCGTGTCTCTCTCCTGTTGCCACCCACCCTCTGGTCATGCCCCGTGTCTCCCTGCTGTTGCCCCCCACCCCCCACTCATGCCCCGTGTCTCTCTCCTGTTGCCCCCCGCTCATGCCTGTGTCACCCTGCTGTTGCCCCTCACCCCCCGCTCATGCCCCATGTCTCCCTCCTGTTACCCCCCCACCCCCGCTCATGCCCCGTGTCTCCTGTTACACCCCACCTCCCGCTCATGCCCCGTGTCTCTCTCCTGTTGCCCCCCAAGCCCCGCTCATGCCCCGTGTCTCTCTCCTGTTACCCACCACCCCCTGCTCATGCCCTGTGTCTCTCTCCTGTTGCCTCCACCCCCCGCTCATGCCCCGTGTCTCTATCCTCTTACCCCCACCCCCCTTTCATGCCCGTGTCTCCCTCCTGTTGCCCCCCACGGTCCGCTCATGACCCGTGTCTCCCTGCTGTTGCCCCCCACCCCTGCTCATGCCCTTTGTCTCTCTCTTGTTACCCCCATCCCCCTCTCATGACCCGTGTCTCTCTCCTGTTAGCCCCCACCCCACTCTCATGCTCCGTGTTTCTCTCCTGTTACCCCCCACCCCCTCTCATGCCCCGTGTCTCTCTCCTGTTGCCCCCCACGCCCCGGTCATGCCCCGTGTCTCCATGCTGTTGCCCCAACCCCCCGCTCATGGGCCCGTGTCTCTCTCCTGTTACCTCCCACCCCCCTCATGCCCCGTGTCTGCCTGCTGTTGCTCCCCAACCCCCGGTCATGCCCCGTGTCTCCCTGCTGTTGCCCCCCACCCACTGCTCATGCCCCGTGTCTCTCTCCTGGTGCCCCCCACTCCCGGTCATGCCCCGTGTCTCCCTGCTGTTGCCCCCCACCCCAGTCATGCCGCGTGTCTCCCTGCTGTTGCCCTCCACCCCCCGCTCATGCCCCGTGTCTCCCTGCTGTTGCCCCCACCCCCCGCTCATGCCCGTTTCTCTCTCCTGTTACCCCCACCACCCGCTAATGCCCCGCGTCTCTCTCCTGTTACCCCCCACCGCCGGCTCATGCCCCGTGTCTCTCTCCTGTTACCCCCCACCCCTCTCATGCCCCATGTCTCTCTCCTGTTGCCCCCCACCCCCCGGTCATGCCCCATGTCTCCCTGCTGTTGCCCCCACCACCCGCTCATGCCCCGTGTCTCTCTCCAGTTACCCCCCAAACCCCTCTCATGCCCCGTGTCTCTCTCCTGTTACCCCCACCCCCCTTTCATGCCCCGTGTCTCTCTCCTGTTGCCCCCCACCCCCCGGTCATGCCCCATGTCTCCCATCTGTTGCCCCCCACCCCCGGTCATGCCCTGTGTCTCCCATCTGTTGCCCCCCAACCCTTGCTCATGCCCCGTGTCTCTCTCCTGTTACCCACACCCCCTCTCATGCACCGTGTCTCCCTCGTGTTCCCCCCACCCCCCGCTCATGCCGTGTCTACCTGCTGTTTCCCCCCACACCCGGTCATTGTAACGCTCACCTGATTCCCGCAGAGGCGCCGGTCTTGACTGGGTGAATGCCGTATCTTCAAAGGTGATGTGTAACACACGGTTGGCTCTTTGGGCTGGACCTCTGTGCACTGTATGTCTGACTCGAAGAGTAAGATGTCTGCAGATAGAAAATATGGGATTAATGAACTGGGGTTATTGGGTGCCTCTCTCCTCTTCCCTTTCTCTTCTCCTGTAGAACCCCAAAGGTTAACGCCCTCACCTTAGGTAAGTGAACGCCGAGCTCTCCATCTGCCTCGGGGCAGGGTGCCGTAACCAGTTTCTTCACTGGATAAGGGTGCAGGCCTCTTGACCTCAGAGGACTGCTGTCCGTTGTTAACTGCACGAACGGTAAGTTCTGGGCACTTCAAATGTCTTAAAAGTCTTTTGTAATGATATCTCTTGTTTTGCAGGGTTCCGGCGATGGCGGATGGCGGGCTGATGAGAGTTGAGGATCGAACCCGCGTGAGGAATAGAAGCGCCTGGAAGCACGTAAGTAAGCGCTTGTAGCCTGCTTCACGATGCGCACTAACTGTCCCTTTTATCTTGCAGGTACAAGTTCGGAGCTTTAGAGAAGCTGAAGGGTGCTGGAATACCCACTGGATTCGGCGTGGGAAGGAGTAATGGCACGTGAGTAATAAAGTTGCCCAATGTCTTTAAACGCACCTTCTTTTGTCTTTCAGATGCGGGATGCAGCGCCGAAGGCCTCCGGAGCGTGCGAAGAGCTGGTAAGCTTTTGTCTTTCAGATGCCGGAATGCAGCGCGAGGCGTTGGTGACAGCCGATGGACGAGGTAAGAGATGCGCTGCCACTGAAGACCGTAGTGCTAACCTGTTCTTTCTTTGTCTTTACAGGTGCTGCTGAAGACTGGATTCCAGGATGGTAAGCCTTTGTTCCCTTAGGCCCAGGATCAGAAGCAGAAGACACGATGAGCGTTCTGCTGCAGAGAATGCAGAATAACGCAAAGCAAGATTCATCCATCGGGTGTGGTTTAAATAGCCTCCTGTAGTGCTTAGGTGTCTCCTTCCACAGCCACGCCTAGGTAAGAAAAGAGTTCCTGCTTTCCAGAAGAGTTCCAGTGTTCTGAACCTAGGGAGTGGCTCCTGCCCCACCCAACAGGAAAAGTAGTCCCAAACAGAAGAGGATCAGGGGTTCAACTGGCAGGTAAGTAAGCAGCATGGTCTGCTGCGGGTAAGTCCACCCAAGCATTATGAGCCCGGCGCTTCCAGCGCTGGGACTGGGCATCTTTATGAGCCTGGTGCCACTGGCGCCAGGACAGGGTCCAAAAGGTCCCAAATGGGACTGGCTGGCACTCGGAACCGGGGTTATGGGTCTGCTTCCAAGGGAGTCGGGCAAGTCCTGATCTTTTGGAAGCAGAGATCATGACAGTCATGCCCTGTGTCTCCCTGCTCTTGCCCCCCACCCCCACTCATGCCCCGTGTCTCCCTGCTGTTGCCCCCCACCCCCGCTCATGCCCTGTGTCTCTCTCCTGTTGACCCCCACCCCCCAGTCATTCCCCGTGACTCCCTGCTGTAGCCCCCCACCCCCGGTCATGCCCCGTGTCTCCCTCGTGTGCCCCCCACCCCCCGCTCATGCCCCTGTGTCTCCCTGCTGTTGCCCCCATCCCCCGCTCATGCCCCGTGTCTCCCTGCTTTTGCCCCCCACCCCCTGCTCATGCCCCGTGTCTCTCTCCTGTTGCCCCCCACCCTCCGGTCATGCCCCGTGTCTCCCTGCTGTTGACCCCCACCCCCGGTCATGCCCCGTGTCTCCCTGCTGTTGCCCTCCACCCCCGCTCATGCCCCGTGTCTCCCTGCTGTTGCCCCCACCCCCCGCTCATGCCCGTGTCTCTCTCCTATTACCCCCACACCCGCTCATGCCCTGTGTCTCCCTTATGTTCCCCCCACCCCCCGCTCATGCCCCGTGTCTCCCTGCTGTTGCCCCCCACCCTCCGTTCATTCCCCGTGTCTCCCTGATGTTGCCCCCCACGCCACGCTCATGTCCTGTGTCTCTCTCCTGTTACCCCCTAACCCCCTCTCATGCCCCGTGTCTCTCTCCTGTTACCCCCACCACCCTCTCATGCCCCGTGTCTCTCTCCTGTTGCCCCCCACCCTCTGGTCATGCGCCGTGTCTCCCTGCTGTTGCCCCCCACCCCCCACTCATGCCCCGTGTCTCTCTCCTGTTACACCCCACCCCCCGCTCATGCCCCGTGTCTCTCTCCTGTTGCCCCCCCGCTCATGCCCGTGTCTCCCTGCTGTTGCCCCTCATCCCCCGCTCATGCCCCGTGTCTCTCTCATGTTACCCCCCACCGCCCGCTCATGCCCCGTGTCTCTCTCCTGTTGCCCCCCACCGCCCGCTCACGCCCCGTGTCTCTCTCCTGTTGCCCGCCTCGCCCCGCTCATGCCCTGTGTGTCTCTCCTGTTGCCCCCACCCCCGCTCATGCCCCGTGTCTCTCTCCTGTTACTCCCCACCCCCCTCTCATGCCCGTGTCTCCCTCCTGTTGCCCCCCACCGTCTGCTCATGCCCCGTGTCTCCCTGCTGTTGCCCCCACCCCTGCTCATGACCTGTGTCTCTCTCCTGTTACCCCCCATCCCGTTCCCATGCCCCGTGTCTCTCCTGTTACCCCAGCCCCCTGTCATGGCCCGTGTCTCTCTCCTGTTACCCCCCGCTCATGCCCCGTGTCTGCCTGCTGTTGCCCCCAACCCCCGGCCATGCCCTGAGTCTCCCTGCTGTTGCCCCCCACCCCCTGCTCATGCCCAGTGTCTCTCTCCTGTTGCCCCCCACCCCCCGGTTATGCCCTGTGTTTCCCTGCTGTTGCCCCCCACCCCCGGTCATGCCCCATTTCTCCCTGCTGTTGCCCTCCACCCCATGCCCCGTGTCTCCCTGCTGTTGCCCCCACCCCCCACTCATGCCCGTGTCTCTCTCCTGTTACCCCCACCCCAGCTCATGCCCCGTGTCTCCCTCGTGTTCCCCCACACCCCGCTCATGCCCCGTGTCTCCCTGCTGTTGCTCCCCACCCCCGGTCATGCCCCGTGTCTCCCTGCTGTTGCCCCCACACCCCAATCATGCCCGTGTCTCTCTCCTGTAAACCCCACCCCCGCTCATGCCTCGTGTCTCCCTCGGGTTCCCTCCACCCCCCGCTCATGCCTCATGTCTCCCTGTTGTTGCCCCCCACCCCCCGCTCATTCCCCATGACTGCCTGCTGTTGCCCCCCACACCCCGCTCATGCCCTGTGTCTCTCTCCTGTTACCTCCACCCCCCTCTCATGCCCCGTATCTCTCTCCTGTTACCCCCCACCACCCTCTCATGCCCCGTGTCTCTCCTGTTGCCCCCACCCTCTGGTCATGCCCAATGTCTCCCTGCTGTTGCCCCCCACCCCCCGCTCATGCCCCGTGTCTCTCTCCTATTACCCCATCCCTCTCATACCCCATGTCTCTCTCCTTTTGCCCCCCAACCCCCGGTCATGCCCCATGTCTCCCTGCTGTTGCCCCCCAACCCCCGCTCATGCCCCATGTCTCTCTCTTGTTACCCCCCACCCCCCTCTCATGCCCCGTGTCTCTCTCCTGTTACCCAACACCCCCCTTTCATGCCCCGTGTCTCTCTCCTGTTGCCCCCCACCCCCCGGTCATGCCCCATGTCTCCCATCTGTTGCCCCCCACCCCCGGTCATGCCCTGTGTCTCTCTCCTGTTACCCCCACCCCCCTCTCATGCCCGTGTCTCTCTCCTGTTACCCCCCACCACCCTCTCATGCCCCGTGTCTCTCTCCTGTTGCCACCCACCCTCTGGTCATGCCCCGTGTCTCCCTGCTGTTGCCCCCCACCCCCCACTCATGCCCCGTGTCTCTCTCCTGTTGCCCCCCGCTCATGCCTGTGTCACCCTGCTGTTGCCCCTCACCCCCCGCTCATGCCCCATGTCTCCCTCCTGTTGCCCCCCCACCCCCGCTCATGCCCCGTGTCTCCTGTTACACCCCACCTCCCGCTCATGCCCCGTGTCTCTCTCCTGTTGCCCCCCAAGCCCCGCTCATGCCCCGTGTCTCTCTCCTGTTACCCACCACCCCCTGCTCATGCCCTGTGTCTCTCTCCTGTTGCCTCCACCCCCCGCTCATGCCCCGTGTCTCTATCCTCTTACCCCCACCCCCCTTTCATGCCCGTCTCTCCCTCCTGTTGCCCCCCACGGTCCGCTCATGACCCGTGTCTCCCTGCTGTTGCCCCCCACCCCTGCTCATGCCCTTTGTCTCTCTCTTGTTACCCCCATCCCCCTCTCATGACCCGTGTCTCTCTCCTGTTACCCCCCACCCCACTCTCATGCTCCGTGTCTCTCTCCTGTTACCCCCCACCCCCTCTCATGCCCCGTGTCTCTCTCCTGTTGCCCCCCACGCCCCGGTCATGCCCTGTGTCTCCATGCTGTTGCCTCAACCCCCCGCTCATGGCCCGTGTCTCTCTCCTGTTACCTCCCACCCCCCTCATGCCCCGTGTCTGCCTGCTGTTGCTCCCCAACCCCCGGTCATGCCCCGTGTCTCCCTGCTGTTGCCCCCCACCCTCTGCTCATGCCCCGTGTCTCTCTCCTGGTGCCCCCCACCCCCGGTCATGCCCTGTGTCTCCCTGCTGTTGCCCCCCACCCCGGTCATGCCGCGTGTCTCCCTGCTGTTGCCCTCCACCCCCCGCTCATGCCCCGTGTCTCCCTGCTGTTGCCCCCACCCCCCGCTCATGCCCGTGTCTCTCTCCTGTTACCCCCACCCCCGTTCATGCCCCGTATCTCCCTCGTGTTCCCCCACACCCCGCTCATGCCCTGTGTCTCCCTGCTGTTGCCCTCCACCCCGGTCATGCCCCGTGTCTCCCTGCTGTTGCCCTCCACCCCCCGCTCATGCCCCGTGTCTCCCTGCTGATGCCCCCACTCCCCGCTCATGCCCGTGTCTCTTTCCTGTTACCCCCACCCCCGCTCATGCCCCGTATCTCCCTCGTGTTCCCCCACCCCCCGCTCATGCCCTGTGTCTCCCTGCTATTGCCCCCCACCCCCGGTCATGCCCCGTGTCTCCCTGCTGTTGCCCTCCACCCCCCGCTCATGCCCCGTGTCTCCCTGCTGTTGCCCCCACCCCCACTCATGCCTGTGTCTCTCTCCTGTTACCCCCACCCCCGCTCATGCCCCGTGTCTCCCTCATATTCCCCCTAACCCCGCTCAGCCCCGTGTCTCCCTGCTGTTGCCCCCCACCCTCCGCTCATTCCCTGTGTCTCCCTGCTGTTGCCCCCATGCCCCGCTCATGCCCTGTGTCTCTCTCCTGTTACCCTCCACCCCCCGCACATGCCCTGTGTCTCTCTCCTGTTGCCTCCACCCCCCGCTCATGCCCCGTGTCTCTCTCCTCTTACCTCCCACCCCCCTTTCATGCCCGTGTCTCCCTCCTGTTGCCCCCCACGGTCCGCTCATGACCCGTGTCTCCCTGCTGTTGCCCCCCACCCCTGCTCATGCCCTGTGTCTCTCTCTTGTTACCCCCCATCCCGCTCTCATGACCCGTGTCTCCCTCCTGTTACCCCCGACCCCCTCTCATGCCCCGTTTCTCTCTCCTGTTGCCCCCCACGCCCCGGTCATGCCCCGTGTCTCCATGCTGTTGCCCCCAACCCCCCGCTCATGGCCTGTGTCTCTCTCCTGTTACCCTCCACCCTCCCTCATGCCCCGTGTCTGCCTGCTGTTGCCCCCCAACCCCCGGTCATGCCCCGTGTCTCTCTCCTGGTGCCCCCCACCCCCCGGTCATGCCCCGTGTTTCCCTGCTGTTGCCCCCAACCCCCGCTCATGCCCGTGTCTCTCTCCTGTTGCCCCCACCCCCGCTCATGCCCCGTATCTCCCTCGTGTTCCCCCACACCCCGCTCATGCCCTGTGTCTCCCTGCTGTTGCCCTCCACCCCGGTCATGCCCCGTGTCTCCCTGCTGTTGCCCTCCACCCCCGCTCATGCCCCGTGTCTCCCTGCTGTTTCCCCCACCCCCCGCTCATGCCCGTGTCTCTCTCCTGTTACCCCCACCCCCGCTCATGCCCCGTATCTCCCTCGTGTTCCCCCACCCCCCGCTCATGCTCTGTGTCTCCCTGCTGTTGCCCCTATCCCCGGTCATGCCCCGTGTCTCCCTGCTGTTGCCCTACACCCTCCGCTCATGCCCCGTGTCTCCCTGCTGTTGCCCCCACCCCCCGCTCTTGCCCGTGTCTCTCTCCTGTTACCCCCACCCCCGCTCATGCCCTGTGTCTCCCTCATGTTCCCCCCACCCCCGCTCATGCCCCGTGTCTCCCTGCTGTTGCCCCCCACCCTCCGCTCATTCCCCATGTCTCCCTGCTGTTGCCCCCCACGCCCCGCTCATGCCCTGTGTCTCTCTCCTGTTACCCCCCCTCTCATGCCCTGTGTCTCTCTCCTGTTACTCCCCACCCCTGCTCATGCCCCGTGTCGCTCTCCTGTTGCCCCCCCGCTCATGCCCGTGTCTCCCTGCTGTTGCCCCTCATCCCCGCTCATGCCCCGTGTCTCCCTGCTGTTGCTCCCCGGCCCCCGCTCATGCCCCGTGTCTCTCTCATGTTACCCCCACCGCCCGCTCATGCCCCGTGTCTCTCTCCTGTTGCCCCCACACCCCGCTCATGCCCCGTGTCTCTCTCCTGTTGCCCCCCACCCCCTCGTCATGCCCTATGTCTCTCTTTTGTTGCCCCCACCCCTCGCTCATGCCCCGTGTCTCTCTCCTGTTACCCTCCACACCCTCTCATGCCCGTGTCTCCCTCCTGTTGCCCCCCACCGTCCGCTCATGCCCGTGTCTCCCTGCTGTTGCCCCCCACCCCTGCTCATGCCCTGTGTCTCTCTCCTGTTACCCCCCATTCCCCTCTCATGCCCCGTGTCTCTCTCCTGTTACCCCCCACCCCCCTCTCATGCTCCGTGTCTCTCTCCTGTTACTGCCCACCCCCTCTCATGCCCCGTGTCTCACTCCTGTTGCCCCCCACCCCCCGGTTATGCCCCGTGTCTCCCTGCTGTTGCCCCCCAACCTCCCGCTCATGGCCCGTGTCTCTCTCCTGTTACACCCCACCCCCGCTCATGCCCCGTATCTCCCTCGTGTTCCCCCACCCCCCGCTCATGCTCTGTGTCTCCCTGCTGTTGCCCCTACCCCCGGTCATGCCCCGTGTCTCCCTGCTGTTGCCCTACACCCTCCGCTCATGCCCCGTGTCTCCCTGCTGTTGCCCCCACCCCCCGCTCTTGCCCGTGTCTCTTTCCTGTTAACCCCACCCCCGCTCATGCCCTGTGTCTCCCTCATGTTCCCCCACCCCCGCTCATGCCCCGTGTCTCCCTGCTGTTGCCCACCACCCTCCGCTCATTCCCCATGTCTCCCTGCTGTTGCCCCCCACGCCCCGCTCATGCCCTGTGTCTCTCTCCTGTACCCCCCCTCTCATGCCCCGTGTCTCTCTCCTGTTACTCCCCACCCCCGCTCATGCCCCGTGTCGCTCTCCTGTTGCCCCCCCGCTCATGCCCGTGTCTCCCTGCTGTTGCCCCTCAACCCCGCTCATGCCCCGTGTCTCCCTGCTGTTGCTCCCCGGCCCCCGCTCATGCCCCGTGTCTCTCTCATGTTACCCCCACCGCCCGCTCATGCCCCGTGTCTCTCTCCTGTTGCCCCCCACACCCCGCTCATGCCCCGTGTCTCTCTCCTGTTGCCCCCCACCCCCTGCTCATGCCCTATGTCTCTCTTTTGTTGCCCCCACCCCTCGCTCATGCCCCGTGTCTCTCTCCTGTTAACCCCCACCCCCTCTCATGCCCGTGTCTCACTCCTGTTGCCCCCCACCGTCCGCTCATGCCCGTGTCTCCCTGCTGTTGCCCCCCACCCCTGCTCATGCCCTGTGTCTCTCTCCTGTTACCCCCCATCCCCCTCTCATGCCCCGTGTCTCTGTCCTGTTACCCCCCACCCCCCTCTCATGCTCCGTGTCTCTCTCCTGTTACTGCCCACCCCCTCTCATGCCCCGTGTCTCTCTCCTGTTGCCCCCCACCCCCCGGTTATGCCCCGTGTCTCCCTGCTGTTGCCCCCCAACCTCCCGCTCATGGCCCGTGTCTCTCTCCTGTTACACCCCACCCCCCGCTCATGCCCCGTGTCTGCCTGCTTTTCCCCCCCAACCCCCGGTCATGCCCCTTGTCTCCCTGCTGTTGCCCCCCACCCCCTGCTCATGCACCGTGTCTCCCCGCTGTTGACCCCCACCCCCTGCTCATGCACCGTGTCTCTCTCCTGTTACCCCACACCCCCTCTCATGCCCCGTGTCTCCCTCGTGTTCCCCCACCCCCGCTCATGCCCCGTGTCTCCCTGCTGTTCCCCCCCCACCCCCCTGTCCTGCCCCGTGTCTCTCTCCTGTTACCCCCTCAGCCCCCTCTCATGCCCCGTGTCTCTCTCCTGTTGCCACCCAACCCCCGGTCATGCCCTATGTCTCCCTGCTGTTGCCCCTTAACAGACGCTCATGCCCCGTGTCTCTCTCCTGTTACCCCCTACCCCGGTCATGCCCCGTGTCTCCCTGCTGTTGCCCCCCTCCCCCCGCTCATGCCCCGTGTCTCTCCCCTGTTACCCCCCACCCCCTCTCATGCCCCGTGTCTCTCTCCTGTTGCCCCCCACCCCCCGGTCATGCCCTGTTTCTCCCTGCTGTTGCCCCCACCCCCTGCTCATTCCCCGTGTCTCTCTGCTGTCCCCCCTCCCCCCGCTCATGCCCCGTGTCTCCCTGCTGTTGCCCCCCACCCCCTCTCCTGCCCCGTGTCTCTCTCCTGTTACCCCCCCAGCCCCCTCCCATGCCCCGTGTCTCTCTCCTGTTGCCCCCCACCCCCCGGTCATGCCCTGTGTCTCCCTGCTGTTGCCCCTTAACGCCCGCTCATGCCCAGTGTCTCTCTCCTGTTAGCCACCACCCCCGGTCATGCCCCGTGTCTCTCTCCTGTTACCCCCCACCCCCCTCTCATGCTCCGTGTCTCTCTCCTGTTACTCCCCACCCCCTCTCATGCCCCGTGTCTCTCTCCTGTTGCCCCCCACCCCCTGGTTATGCCCCGTGTCTCCCTGCTGTTTCCCCCCCACCCTCCCTCATGCCCCGTGTCTCTCTCCTGTTACCCCCACCCCCCTCTCATGCCCCGTGTCTCTCTCCTGTTGCCCCCCACCCCCGGTCATGCCCTGTTTCTCCCTGCTGTTGCCCCCCACCCCCCTCTCATGCCCCGTGTCTCTCTCCTGTTGCCCCCCACCCCCGGTCATGCCCTGTTTCTCCCTGCTGTTGCCCCCACCCCCCGCTCTTGCCCGTGTCTCTTTCCTGTTAACCCCACCCCCGCTCATGCCCTGTGTCTCCCTCATGTTCCCCCACCCCCGCTCATGCCCCGTGTCTCCCTGCTGTTGCCCCCCACCCTCCGCTCATTCCCCATGTCTCCCTGCTGTTGCCCCCCACGCCCCGCTCATGCCCTGTGTCTCTCTCCTGTACCCCCCCTCTCATGCCCCGTGTCTCTCTCCTGTTACTCCCCACCCCCGCTCATGCCCCGTGTCGCTCTCCTGTTGCCCCCCCGCTCATGCCCGTGTCTCCCTGCTGTTGCCCCTCATCCCCGCTCATGCCCCGTGTCTCCCTGCTGTTGCTCCCCGGCCCCCGCTCATGCCCCGTGTCTCTCTCATGTTACCCCCACCGCCCGCTCATGCCCCGTGTCTCTCTCCTGTTGCCCCCCACACCCCGCTCATGCCCCGTGTCTCTCTCCTGTTGCCCCCCACCCCCTGCTCATGCCCTATGTCTCTCTTTTGTTGCCCCCACCCCTCGCTCATGCCCCGTGTCTCTCTCCTGTTAACCCCCCCCCCCTCTCATGCCCGTGTCTCACTCCTGTTGCCCCCCACCGTCCGCTCATGCCCGTGTCTCCCTGCTGTTGCCCCCCACCCCTGCTCATGCCCTGTGTCTCTCTCCTGTTACCCCCCATCCCCCTCTCATGCCCCGTGTCTCTGTCCTGTTACCCCCCACCCCCCTCTCATGCTCCGTGTCTCTCTCCTGTTACTGCCCACCCCCTCTCATGCCCCGTGTCTCTCTCCTGTTGCCCCCCACCCCCCGGTTATGCCCCGTGTCTCCCTGCTGTTGCCCCCCAACCTCCCGCTCATGGCCCGTGTCTCTCTCCTGTTACACCCCACCCCCCGCTCATGCCCCGTGTCTGCCTGCTTTTCCCCCCCAACCCCCGGTCATGCCCCTTGTCTCCCTGCTGTTGCCCCCCACCCCCTGCTCATGCACCGTGTCTCCCCGCTGTTGACCCCCACCCCCTGCTCATGCACCGTGTCTCTCTCCTGTTACCCCACACCCCCTCTCATGCCCCGTGTCTCCCTCGTGTTCCCCCACCCCCGCTCATGCCCCGTGTCTCCCTGCTGTTGCCCCCCCACCCCCCTGTCCTGCCCCGTGTCTCTCTCCTGTTACCCCCTCAGCCCCCTCTCATGCCCCGTGTCTCTCTCCTGTTGCCACCCAACCCCCGGTCATGCCCTATGTCTCCCTGCTGTTGCCCCTTAACAGACGCTCATGCCCCGTGTCTCTCTCCTGTTACCCCCTACCCCGGTCATGCCCCGTGTCTCCCTGCTGTTGCCCCCCTCCCCCCGCTCATGCCCCGTGTCTCTCCCCTGTTACCCCCCACCCCCTCTCATGCCCCGTGTCTCTCTCCTGTTGCCCCCCACCCCCCGGTCATGCCCTGTTTCTCCCTGCTGTTGCCCCCACCCCCTGCTCATTCCCCGTGTCTCTCTGCTGTCCCCCCTCCCCCCGCTCATGCCCCGTGTCTCCCTGCTGTTGCCCCCCACCCCCTCTCCTGCCCCGTGTCTCTCTCCTGTTACCCCCCCAGCCCCCTCCCATGCCCCGTGTCTCTCTCCTGTTGCCCCCCACCCCCCGGTCATGCCCTGTGTCTCCCTGCTGTTGCCCCTTAACGCCCGCTCATGCCCAGTGTCTCTCTCCTGTTAGCCACCACCCCCGGTCATGCCCCGTGTCTCTCTCCTGTTACCCCCCACCCCCCTCTCATGCTCCGTGTCTCTCTCCTGTTACTCCCCACCCCCTCTCATGCCCCGTGTCTCTCTCCTGTTGCCCCCCACCCCCTGGTTATGCCCCGTGTCTCCCTGCTGTTTCCCCCCCACCCTCCCTCATGCCCCGTGTCTCTCTCCTGTTACCCCCACCCCCCTCTCATGCCCCGTGTCTCTCTCCTGTTGCCCCCCACCCCCGGTCATGCCCTGTTTCTCCCTGCTGTTGCCCCCCACCCCCCGCTCATGCCCCGTGTCTCTCTCCTGTTGCCCCCCACCCCCGCTCATGCCCTGTGTCTCCCTGCTGTTGCCCCCAACCCCCGCTCATGCCCCATGTCTCTCTCCTGTTCCCCCCACCCCCAATCATGCCCGTGTCTCCCTGCTGTTGCCCCTCACCCCCCGCTCATGCCCCATGTCTCACTGCTGTTGCCCCACACCCCCCGCTCATGCCCCGTGTCTCCCTGCTGTTGCCCCGCTCATGCCCTGTGTCTCTCTCCTGTTGCCCCTACCTCCCCGCTCATGCCCTGTGTCTCTCTCCTGTTACCCTCCACCCCCCGCTCATGCCCCGTGTCTCTCTCCTGTTGCCCCCACCCCCCGCTCATGCCACGTGTCTCTCCTGTTACCCCCCACCCCCCTCTCATGCCCTATGTCTCTCTCCTGTTGCCCCCACCCCCCGCTCATGCCACGTGTCTCTCCTGTTACCCCCCATCCCCCTCTCATGCCCCGTGTCTCTCTCCTGTTACCCCCCACCCCCCTCTCATGTCCCGTGTCCCTCTCCTGTTACCCCCCACCCCCCTCTCATGCCCCGTGTCTCTCTCCTGTTTCCCCCCACCCCCCGGTCATGCCCCGTGTCTCCCTGCTGTTGCCTCCCACCTCACGCTCATGCCCCGTGTCTCTCCCCTGTTACCCCCCACCCCCCGCTTATGCCCCGTCTCTCCCATGTTACCCCCCACCCCTGGCTCATGCCCTGTGTCTCCCTGCTGTTGCCCCCAACCCCCCGGTCATGCCCCGTGTCTCCCTGCTGTTGCCCCCGACCCCCCGCTCATGCCCTGTGTCTCCCTGCTGTGGCCCCCCACCCCCTGCTCATGTGCCGTGTCTCTCTTCTGTTACCCCCCACCCCCTCTCATGCCCAGTGTCTCCCTGCTGTTGCCCTCCCGCTCATGTGCTGTGTCTCTCTCCTGTTACCCCCCACCCCCCGCTCGTGCCCCGTGTCTCCCTGCTGTTGCCCCCCACCCCCCTCTCATGCCCTGTGTTTCTCTCCTGTTGCCCCCCACAACCCAGTCATGCCCGTGTCTCCCTGCTGTTGCCCCCCACCCCGCACTCATGCCCTGTGTCTCTCTCCTGTTACCACCCACCCCGGTCATGCCCCGTGTCTCCCTCCTGTTGCCCCCCACCCCCCGCTCATGCCCCGTGTCTCTCTCCTGTTACCCCCACCCCCCTCTCATGCCCCATGTCTCTCTCCTGTTGCCCCAACCCCCCAGTCATGCCCCGTGTCTCCCTGCTGTTGCCCCCACCCCCTGCTCATGCCCCGTGTCTCCCTGCTGTTGCCCCCCACCCCCCGCTCATGTCTCGTGTCTCTCTCCTGTTCCCCCTACCTACCGTTCATGCCCTGTGTCTCCCTGCTGTTGCCCCTTAACGCCCGCTCATGCCCCGTGTCTCTCTCCTTTTACCCACCACCCCCGGTCATGCCCCGTGTCTCTCTCCTGTTGCCCCCACCCCTCGCTCATGGCCGTGTCTCTCTCCTGTTACCCTCCACCCCCTCTCATGCCCGTGTCTCCCTCCTGTTGCCCTCCACCGTCCGCTCATGCCCGTGTCTCCCTGCTGTTGCCCCCCACCCCTGCTCATGCCCTGTGTCTCTCTCCTGTTACCCCCCATCCCCCTCTCATGCCCCGTGTCTCTCTCCTGTTACCCCCCACCCCCTCTCATGCTCCGTGTCTCTCTCCTGTTACTCCCCACCCCCTCTCATGCCCCGTGTCTCTCTCCTGTTGTCCCCCACCCCCCGGTCATGCCCCGTGTCTCTCTGCTGTTGCCCCCCAACCCCCCGCTCATGGCCCGTGTCTCTCTCCTGTTACACCCCACCCCCCCGCTCACGCCCCATGTCTGCCTGCTTTTGCCCCCCAACCCCCGGTCATGCCCCGTGTCTCCCTGCTGTTGCCCCCCACCCCCTGCTCATGCACCGTGTCTCCCCGCTGTTGACCCCCACCCCCCGCTCATGCGCCGTGTCTCTCTCCTGTTACCCCACACCCCCTCTCATGCCCCGTGTCTCCCTCGTGTTCCCCCCACCCCCCGCTCATGCCCCGTGTCTCCCTGATGTTGCCCCCCACCCCCCTCTCCTGCCCCGTGTCTCTCTCCTGTTACCCCCTCAGCCCCCTCTCATGCCCCGTGTCTCTCTCCTGTTGCCCCCCAACCCCGGTCATGCCCCATGTCTCCCTGCTGTTGCCCCTTAACAGCCGCTCATGCCCCGTGTCTCTCTCCTGTTACCCCCCACCCCCGGTCATGCCCCGTGTCTCCCTGCTGCTGCCCCCCTCCCCCCGCTCATGCCCCGTGTCTCTCTCCTGTTACCCCCCACCCCATCTCATGCCCCGTGTCTCTCTACTGTTGCCCCCCACCCCCCGGTCATGCCCTGTTTCTCCCTGCTGTTGCCCCCGACCCCCCTGCTCATGCCCCGTGTCTCTCTCCTGTCCCCCCCTCCCTCCGCTCATGCCCTGTGTCTCCCTGCTGTTGCCCCCCACCCCCCTCTCCTGCCCCGTGTCTCTCTCCTGTTACCCCCCAGCCCCCTCCCATGCCCCGTGTCTCTCTCCTGTTGCCCCCCACCCCCCGGTCATGCCCTGTGTCTCCCTGCTGTTGCCCCTTAACGCCCGCTCATGCCCTGTGTCTCTCTCCTGTTACCCACCACCCCCGGTCATGCCCTGTGTCTCTCTCCTGTTGCCGCCCACCACCCTCTCATGCTCCGTGTCTCTCTCCTGTTACTCCCCACCCCCTCTCATGTCCCGTGTCTCTCTCCTGTTGCCCCCCACCCCCCGGTCATGCCCCGTGTCTCCCTGCTGTTTCCCCCCCACCCCCCCTCATGCCCCGTGTCTCTCTCCTGTTACCCCCCACCCCCCTCTCATGCCCCGTGTCTCTCTCCTGTTGCCCCCCACCCCCCGGTCATGCCCTGTTTCTCCCTGCTGTTGCCCCCCACCCCCCCTCTCATGCCCCGTGTCTCTCTCCTGTTGCCCCCCACCCCCGCTCATGCCATGTGTCTCCCTGCTGTTGCCCCCCACCCCCGCTCATGCCCCATGTCTCTCTCCTGTTCCCCCCACCCACAATCATGCCCCGTGTCTCCCTGCTGTTGCTCCTCACCCCCCGCTCATGCCCCATGTCTCACTGCTGTTGCCCCACACCCCCTGCTCATGCCCCATGTCTCCCTGCTTTTGCCCCGCTCATGCCCTGTGCCTCTCTCCTGTTGCCCCTACCCCCCCGATTATGCCCTGTGTCTCTCTCCTGTTGCCCCACCCCCCGCTCATGCCCCGTGTCTCTCGTGTTACCCCCCACCCCCCTCTCATGCCCTGTGTCTCCCTGCTGTTGCCCCACACCCTCTGCTCATGCCCTGTGTCTCCCTGCTGTTGCTCCCACCCCCCGCTCATGCCCCTCTCTCTCTCCTGTTACCCCCAACTCCCTCTCATGCCCTGTGTCTCTCTCCTGTTACCCCCCACCCCCCTCTCATGCCCCGTGTTCCTCTCCTGTTATCCCCCACCCCCCTCTCATGCCCCGTGTCTCTCTCCTGTTGCCCCCCACCCCCCGGTCATGCCCCGTGTCTCCCTGCTGTTGCCTCCCACCTCACGCTCATGCCCCGTGTCTCTCCCCTGTTACCCCCCACCCCCGCTTATGCCCCGTGTCTCTCCCATGTTACCCCCCACCCCTGGCTCAGGCCCTGTGTCTCCATGCTGTTGCCCCCAAACCCCCGCCCCGACCCCCCGCTCATGCCCCGTGTCTCCCTGCTGTGGCCCCCCACCCCCTGCTCATGTGCCGTGTCTCTCTTCTGTTACCCCCACCCCCTCTCATGCCCCGTGTCTCCCTGCTGTTGCCCTCCACCCCCCGCTCATGCCCCGTGTCTCCCTGCTGTTGCCCCCACCCCCCGCTCATGCCCGTGTCTCTCTCCTGTTGCCCCCACCCCCGCTCATGCCCCGTATCTCCCTCGTGTTCCCCCACACCCCGCTCATGCCCTGTGTCTCCCTGCTGTTGCCCTCCACCCCGGTCATGCCCCGTGTCTCCCTGCTGTTGCCCTCCACCCCCGCTCATGCCCCGTGTCTCCCTGCTGTTGCCCCCACCCCCCGCTCATGCCCGTGTCTCTCTCCTGTTACCCCCACCCCCGCTCATGCCCCGTATCTCCCTCGTGTTCCCCCACCCCCCGCTCATGCTCTGTGTCTCCCTGCTGTTGCCCCTTCCCCCGGTCATGCCCCGTGTCTCCCTGCTGTTGCCCTACACCCTCCGCTCATGCCCCGTGTCTCCCTGCTGTTGCCCCCACCCCCCGCTCTTGCCCGTGTCTCTCTCCTGTTACCCCCACCCCCGCTCATGCCCTGTGTCTCCCTCATGTTCCCCCCACCCCCGCTCATGCCCCGTGTCTCCCTGCTGTTGCCCCCCACCCTCCGCTCATTCCCCATGTCTCCCTGCTGTTGCCCCCCACGCCCCGCTCATGCCCTGTGTCTCTCTCCAGTTACCCCCCCCCTCTCATACCCCGTGTCTCTCTCCTGTTACTCCCCACCCCCGCTCATGCCCCGTGTCGCTCTCCTGTTGCCCCCCCGCTCATGCCCGTGTCTCCCTGCTGTTGCCCCTCATGCCCCGTGTCTCCCTGCTGTTGCTCCCACCCCCGCTCATGCCCCGTGTCTCCCTGCTGTTGCCCCCCACCCTCCGCTCATTCCCCATGTCTCCCTGCTGTTGCCCCCCACGCCCCGCTCATGCCCTGTGTCTCTCTCCAGTTACCCCCCCCTCTCATGCCCCGT
Organism: Ambystoma mexicanum; assembly: GCF_040938575.1. Lineage (NCBI taxonomy): Eukaryota > Metazoa > Chordata > Amphibia > Caudata > Ambystomatidae > Ambystoma > Ambystoma mexicanum. The sequence continues at coordinate 238,378,671 of NC_090929.1, forward strand.
GTCTCTCTCCTGTTACTCCCCACCCCCGCTCATGCCCCGTGTCGCTCTCCTGTTGCCCCCCCGCTCATGCCCGTGTCTCCCTGCTGTTGCCCCTCATCCCCGCTCATGCCCCGTGTCTCCCTGCTGTTGCTCCCCGGCCCCCGCTCATGCCCCGTGTCTCTCTCATGTTACCCCCACCGCCCGCTCATGCCCCGTGTCTCTCTCCTGTTGCCCCCACACCCCGCTCATGCCCCGTGTCTCTCTCCTGTTGCCCCCCACCCCCTCGTCATGCCCTATGTCTCTCTTTTGTTGCCCCCACCCCTCGCTCATGCCCCGTGTCTCTCTCCTGTTACCCCCCACACCCTCTCATGCCCGTGTCTCCCTCCTGTTGCCCCCCACCGTCCGCTCATGCCCGTGTCTCCCTGCTGTTGCCCCCCACCCCTGCTCATGCCCTGTGTCTCTCTCCTGTTACCCCCCATCCCCCTCTCATGCCCCGTGTCTCTCTCCTGTTACCCCCCACCCCCCTCTCATGCTCCGTGTCTCTCTCCTGTTACTGCCCACCCCCTCTCATGCCCCGTGTCTCACTCCTGTTGCCCCCCACCCCCCGGTTATGCCCCGTGTCTCCCTGCTGTTGCCCCCCAACCTCCCGCTCATGGCCCGTGTCTCTCTCCTGTTACACCCCACCCCCGCTCATGCCCCGTATCTCCCTCGTGTTCCCCCACCCCCCGCTCATGCTCTGTGTCTCCCTGCTGCTGCCCCTACCCCCGGTCATGCCCCGTGTCTCCCTGCTGTTGCCCTACACCCTCCGCTCATGCCCCGTGTCTCCCTGCTGTTGCCCCCACCCCCCGCTCTTGCCCGTGTCTCTTTCCTGTTAACCCCACCCCCGCTCATGCCCTGTGTCTCCCTCATGTTCCCCCACCCCCGCTCATGCCCCGTGTCTCCCTGCTGTTGCCCCCCACCCTCCGCTCATTCCCCATGTCTCCCTGCTGTTGCCCCCCACGCCCCGCTCATGCCCTGTGTCTCTCTCCTGTACCCCCCTCTCATGCCCCGTGTCTCTCTCCTGTTACTCCCCACCCCCGCTCATGCCCCGTGTCGCTCTCCTGTTGCCCCCCCGCTCATGCCCGTGTCTCCCTGCTGTTGCCCCTCATCCCCGCTCATGCCCCGTGTCTCCCTGCTGTTGCTCCCCGGCCCCCACTCATGCCCCGTGTCTCTCTCATGTTACCCCCACCGCCCGCTCATGCCCCGTGTCTCTCTCCTGTTGCCCCCCACACCCCGCTCATGCCCCGTGTCTCTCTCCTGTTGCCCCCCACCCCCTGCTCATGCCCTATGTCTCTCTTTTGTTGCCCCCACCCCTCGCTCATGCCCCGTGTCTCTCTCCTGTTACCCCCCACCCCCTCTCATGCCCGTGTCTCACTCCTGTTGCCCCCCACCGTCCGCTCATGCCCGTGTCTCCCTGCTGTTGCCCCCCACCCCTGCTCATGCCCTGTGTCTCTCTCCTGTTACCCCCCCATCCCCCTCTCATGCCCCGTGTCTCTGTCCTGTTACCCCCCACCCCCCTCTCATGCTCCGTGTCTCTCTCCTGTTACTGCCCACCCCCTCTCATGCCCCGTGTCTCTCTCCTGTTGCCCCCCACCCCCCGGTTATGCCCCGTGTCTCCCTGCTGTTGCCCCCAAACCTCCCGCTCATGGCCCGTGTCTCTCTCCTGTTACACCCCACCCCCCGCTCATGCCCCGTGTCTGCCTGCTTTTCCCCCCCAACCCCCGGTCATGCCCCTTGTCTCCCTGCTGTTGCCCCCCACCCCCTGCTCATGCACCGTGTCTCCCCGCTGTTGACCCCCACCCCCTGCTCATGCACCGTGTCTCTCTCCTGTTACCCCACACCCCCTCTCATGCCCCGTGTCTCCCTCGTGTTCCCCCACCCCCGCTCATGCCCCGTGTCTCCCTGCTGTTGCCCCCCCACCCCCCTGTCCTGCCCCGTGTCTCTCTCCTGTTACCCCCTCAGCCCCCTCTCATGCCCCGTGTCTCTCTCCTGTTGCCACCCAACCCCCGGTCATGCCCTATGTCTCCCTGCTGTTGCCCCTTAACAGACGCTCATGCCCCGTGTCTCTCTCCTGTTACCCCCTACCCCGGTCATGCCCCGTGTCTCCCTGCTGTTGCCCCCCTCTCCCCTCTCATGCCCCGTGTCTCTCTCCTGTTGCCCCCCACCCCCGGTCATGCCCTGTTTCTCCCTGCTGTTGCCCCCACCCCCTGCTCATTCCCCGTGTCTCTCTGCTGTCCCCCCTCCCCCCGCTCATGCCCCGTGTCTCCCTGCTGTTGCCCCCCACCCCCTCTCCTGCCCCGTGTCTCTCTCCTGTTACCCCCCCAGCCCCCTCCCATGCCCCGTGTCTCTCTCCTGTTGCCCCCCACCCCCCGGTCATGCCCTGTGTCTCCCTGCTGTTGCCCCTTAACGCCCGCTCATGCCCAGTGTCTCTCTCCTGTTAGCCACCACCCCCGGTCATGCCCCGTGTCTCTCTCCTGTTACCCCCCACCCCCCTCTCATGCTCCGTGTCTCTCTCCTGTTACTCCCCACCCCCTCTCATGCCCCGTGTCTCTCTCCTGTTGCCCCCCACCCCCTGGTTATGCCCCGTGTCTCCCTGCTGTTTCCCCCCCACCCTCCCTCATGCCCCGTGTCTCTCTCCTGTTACCCCCACCCCCCTCTCATGCCCCGTGTCTCTCTCCTGTTGCCCCCCACCCCCGGTCATGCCCTGTTTCTCCCTGCTGTTGCCCCCCACCCCCCGCTCATGCCCCGTGTCTCTCTCCTGTTGCCCCCCACCCCCGCTCATGCCCTGTGTCTCCCTGCTGTTGGCCCCAACCCCCGCTCATGCCCCATGTCTCTCTCCTGTTCCCCCCACCCCCAATCATGCCCGTGTCTCCCTGCTGTTGCCCCTCACCCCCCGCTCATGCCCCATGTCTCACTGCTGTTGCCCCACACCCCCCGCTCATGCCCCGTGTCTCCCTGCTGTTGCCCCGCTCATGCCCTGTGTCTCTCTCCTGTTGCCCCTACCTCCCCGCTCATGCCCTGTGTCTCTCTCCTGTTACCCTCCACCCCCCGCTCATGCCCCGTGTCTCTCTCCTGTTGCCCCCACCCCCCGCTCATGCCACGTGTCTCTCCTGTTACCCCCCACCCCCCTCTCATGCCCTGTGTCTCTCTCCTGTTGCCCCCACCCCCCGCTCATGCCACGTGTCTCTCCTGTTACCCCCCACCCCCCTCTCATGCCCCGTGTCTCTCTCCTGTTACCCCCCACCCCCCTCTCATGCCCCGTGTCCCTCTCCTGTTACCCCCCACCCCCCTCTCATGCCCCGTGTCTCTCTCCTGTTTCCCCCCACCCCCCGGTCATGCCCCGTGTCTCCCTGCTGTTGCCTCCCACCTCACGCTCATGCCCCGTGTCTCTCCCCTGTTACCCCCCACCCCCCGCTTATGCCCCGTCTCTCCCATGTTACCCCCCACCCCTGGCTCATGCCCTGTGTCTCCCTGCTGTTGCCCCCAACCCCCCGGTCATGCCCCGTGTCTCCCTGCTGTTGCCCCCGACCCCCCGCTCATGCCCTGTGTCTCCCTGCTGTGGCCCCCCACCCCCTGCTCATGTGCCGTGTCTCTCTTCTGTTACCCCCCACCCCCTCTCATGCCCCGTGTCTCCCTGCTGTTGCCCTCCCGCTCATGTGCTGTGTCTCTCTCCTGTTACCCCCCACCCCCCGCTCGTGCCCCGTGTCTCCCTGCTGTTGCCCCCCACCCCCCTCTCATGCCCCGTGTTTCTCTCCTGTTGCCCCCCACAACCCAGTCATGCCCGTGTCTCCCTGCTGTTGCCCCCCACCGCGCACTCATGCCCTGTGTCTCTCTCCTGTTACCACCCACCCCGGTCATGCCCCGTGTCTCCCTCCTGTTGCCCCCCACCCCCCGCTCATGCCCCGTGTCTCTCTCCTGTTACCCCCACCCCCCTCTCATGCCCCATGTCTCTCTCCTGTTGCCCCAACCCCCCAGTCATGCCCCGTGTCTCCCTGCTGTTGCCCCCACCCCCTGCTCATGCCCCGTGTCTCCCTGCTGTTGCCCCCCACCCCCCGCTCATGTCTCGTGTCTCTCTCCTGTTCCCCCTACCTACCGTTCATGCCCTGTGTCTCCCTGCTGTTGCCCCTTAACGCCCGCTCATGCCCCGTGTCTCTCTCCTTTTACCCACCACCCCCGGTCATGCCCCGTGTCTCTCTCCTGTTGCCCCCACCCCTCGCTCATGGCCGTGTCTCTCTCCTGTTACCCTCCACCCCCTCTCATGCCCGTGTCTCCCTCCTGTTGCCCTCCACCGTCCGCTCATGCCCGTGTCTCCCTGCTGTTGCCCCCCACCCCTGCTCATGCCCTGTGTCTCTCTCCTGTTACCCCCCATCCCCCTCTCATGCCCCGTGTCTCTCTCCTGTTACCCCCCACCCCCTCTCATGCTCCGTGTCTCTCTCCTGTTACTCCCCACCCCCTCTCATGCCCCGTGTCTCTCTCCTGTTGTCCCCCACCCCCCGGTCATGCCCCGTGTCTCTCTGCTGTTGCCCCCCAACCCCCCGCTCATGGCCCGTGTCTCTCTCCTGTTACACCCCACCCCCCCGCTCACGCCCCATGTCTGCCTGCTTTTGCCCCCCAACCCCCGGTCATGCCCCGTGTCTCCCTGCTGTTGCCCCCCACCCCCTGCTCATGCACCGTGTCTCCCCGCTGTTGACCCCCACCCCCCGCTCATGCGCCGTGTCTCTCTCCTGTTACCCCAAACCCCCTCTCATGCCCCGTGTCTCCCTCGTGTTCCCCCCACCCCCCGCTCATGCCCCGTGTCTCCCTGATGTTGCCCCCCACCCCCCTCTCCTGCCCCGTGTCTCTCTCCTGTTACCCCCTCAGCCCCCTCTCATGCCCCGTGTCTCTCTCCTGTTGCCCCCCAACCCCGGTCATGCCCCATGTCTCCCTGCTGTTGCCCCTTAACAGCCGCTCATGCCCCGTGTCTCTCTCCTGTTACCCCCCACCCCCGGTCATGCCCCGTGTCTCCCTGCTGCTGCCCCCCTCCCCCCGCTCATGCCCCGTGTCTCTCTCCTGTTACCCCCCACCCCATCTCATGCCCCGTGTCTCTCTACTGTTGCCCCCCACCCCCCGGTCATGCCCTGTTTCTCCCTGCTGTTGCCCCCGACCCCCCTGCTCATGCCCCGTGTCTCTCTCCTGTCCCCCCCTCCCTCCGCTCATGCCCTGTGTCTCCCTGCTGTTGCCCCCCACCCCCATCTCCTGCCCCGTGTCTCTCTCCTGTTACCCCCCAGCCCCCTCCCATGCCCCGTGTCTCTCTCCTGTTGCCCCCCACCCCCCGGTCATGCCCTGTGTCTCCCTGCTGTTGCCCCTTAACGCCCGCTCATGCCCTGTGTCTCTCTCCTGTTACCCACCACCCCCGGTCATGCCCCGTGTCTCTCTCCTGTTGCCGCCCACCACCCTCTCATGCTCCGTGTCTCTCTCCTGTTACTCCCCACCCCCTCTCATGCCCCGTGTCTCTCTCCTGTTGCCGCCCACCCCCCGGTCATGCCCCGTGTCTCCCTGCTGTTTCCCCCCCACCCCCCCTCATGCCCCGTGTCTCTCTCCTGTTACCCCCCACCCCCCTCTCATGCCCCGTGTCTCTCTCCTGTTGCCCCCCACCCCCCGGTCATGCCCTGTTTCTCCCTGCTGTTGCCCCCCACCCCCCCTCTCATGCCCCGTGTCTCTCTCCTGTTGCCCCCCACCCCCGCTCATGCCATGTGTCTCCCTGCTGTTGCCCCCCACCCCCGCTCATGCCCCATGTCTCTCTCCTGTTCCCCCCACCCCCAATCATGCCCCGTGTCTCCCTGCTGTTGCTCCTCACCCCCCGCTCATGCCCCATGTCTCACTGCTGTTGCCCCACACCCCCTGCTCATGCCCCATGTCTCCCTGCTTTTGCCCCGCTCATGCCCTGTGCCTCTCTCCTGTTGCCCCTACCCCCCCGATCATGCCCTGTGTCTCTCTCCTGTTGCCCCACCCCCCGCTCATGCCCCGTGTCTCTCGTGTTACCCCCCACCCCCCTCTCATGCCCTGTGTCTCCCTGCTGTTGCCCCACACCCTCTGCTCATGCCCTGTGTCTCCCTGCTGTTGCTCCCACCCACCGCTCATGCCCCTCTCTCTCTCCTGTTACCCCCAACCCCCTCTCATGCCCTGTGTCTCTCTCCTGTTACCCCCCACCCCCCTCTCATGCCCCGTGTTCCTCTCCTGTTATCCCCCACCCCCCTCTCATGCCCCGTGTCTCTCTCCTGTTGCCCCCCACCCCCCGGTCATGCCCCGTGTCTCCCTGCTGTTGCCTCCCACCTCACGCTCATGCCCCGTGTCTCTCCCCTGTTACCCCCCACCCCCGCTTATGCCCCGTGTCTCTCCCATGTTACCCCCCACCCCTGGCTCAGGCCCTGTGTCTCCATGCTGTTGCCCCCAAACCCCCGCCCCGACCCCCCGCTCATGCCCCGTGTCTCCCTGCTGTGGCCCCCCACCCCCTGCTCATGTGCCGTGTCTCTCTTCTGTTACCCCCACCCCCTCTCATGCCCCGTGTCTCCCTGCTGTTGCCCCCCTGCTCATGTGCTGTGTCTCTCTCCTGTTACCCCCCACCCCCCGCTCGTGCCCCGTATCTCCCTGCTGTTGCCTCCCACCCCCTCTCATGCCCCGTGTCTCTCTCCTGTTGCCCCCCACAAACCAGTCATGTCCCGTGTCTCCCTGCTGTTGCCCCCCACCCCCCACTCATGCCCTGTGTCTCTCTCCTGTTACCCCCCACCCCGGTCATGCCCCGTGTCTCCCTGCTGTTGCCCCCCACCCCCCGCTCATGCCCCGTGTCTCTCTCCTGTTACCCCCACCCCCCTCTCATGCCCCATGTCTCTCTCCTGTTGCCCCCAACCCACCAGTCATGCCCCGTGTCTCCCTGCTGTTGCCCCCCACCCCCTGCTCATGCCCAATGTCTTCCTGCTGTTGCCCCCCACCCCCCTCTCCTGCCCCGTGTCTCTCTCCTGTTACCCCCCAGCCCCCTCCCATGCCCCTTGTCTCTCTCCTGTTGCCCCCCACCCCCGGTCATGCCCTGTGTCTCCCTGCTGTTGCCCCTTAACGCCCGCTCATGCCTCGTGTCTCTCTCCTGTTACCCACCACCCCCGGTCATGCCCCGTGTCTCTCTCCTGTTGCCCCCCACCCCCCTCTCATGCTCCGTGACTCTCTCCTGTTACTCCCCACCCCCTCTCATGCCCCGTGTCTCTCTCCTGTTGCCCCCCACCCCCCGGTCATGCCCCGTGTCTCCCTGCTGTTTCCCCCCACGCCCCCTCATGCCCCGTGTCTCTCTCCTGTTACCCCCCACCCCCCTCTCATGCCCCGTGTCTCTCTCCTGTTGCCCCACGGTCATGCCCTGTTTCTCCCTGCTGTTGCCCCCCACCCCCTCTCTCATGCCCCGTGTCTCTCTCCTGTTCCCCCCACCCCCAATCATGCCCCGTGTCTCCCTGCTGTTGCCCCTCACCCCCCGCTCATGCCCCATGTCTCACTGCTGTTGCCCCACACCCCCCGCTCATGCCCCATGTCTCCCTGCTGTTGCCCCGCTCATGCCCTGTGTCTCTCTCCTGTTGCCCCTACCCCCCGATCATGCCCTGTGTCTCTCTCCTGTTGCCCCACCCCCGCTCATGCCCCGTGTCTCTCGTGTTACCCCCCACCCCCCTCTCATGCCCTGTGTCTCCCTGCTGTTGCCCCACACCCTCTGCTCATGCCCCGTGTCTCCCTGCTGTTGCCCCCACCCCCTGCTCATGCCCCTCTCTCTCTCCTGTTACCCCCAACCCCCTCTCATGCCCTGTGTCTCTCTCCTGTTACCCCCCACCCCCCTCTCATGCACCGTGTCCCTCTCCTGTTTTCCCCCACCCCCCTCTCATGCCCCGTGTCTCTCTCCTGTTGCCCCCCACCCCCAGGTCATGCCCCGTGTCTCCCTGCTGTTGCCTCCCACCTCACGCTCATGCCCCGTGTCTCTCCCCTGTTACCCCCCACCCCCTGCTTATGCCCCGTGTCTCTCCCCTGTTACCCCCCACCCCCTGCTTATGCCCCGTGTCTCTCCCCATGTTACCCCCCACCCCTGGCTCAGGTCCTGTGTCTCCCTGCTGTTGCCCCAACCCCCCGCCCCGACCCCCCGCTCATGCCCCGTGTCTCCCTGCTGTGGCCCCCCACCCCCTGCTCATGTGCCGTGTCTCTCCTTCTGTTACCCCCACCCCCTCTCACGCCCCGTGTCTCCCTGCTGTTGCCCCCCGCTTATGTGCTGTGTCTCTCTCCTGTTACCCCCCACCCCCGCTCGTGCCCCGTATCTCCCTGCTGTTGCCTCCCACCCCCTCTCATGCCCCGTGTCTCCCTCCTGTTGCCCCCCACAAACCAGTCATGCCCCGTGTCTCCCTGCTGTTGCCCCCCACCCCCCACTCATGCCCTGTGTCTCTCTCCTGTTACCCCCCACCCCGGTCATGCCCCGTGTCTCCCTGCTGTTGCCCCCCACCCCCCGCTCATGCCCCGTGTCTCTCTCCTGTTACCCCCACCCCCCTCTCATGCCCCATGTCTCTCTCCTGTTGCCCCCAACCCACCAGTCATGCCCCGTGTCTCCCTGCTGTTGCCCCCCACCCCCTGCTCATGCCCAATGTCTCCCTGCTGTTGCCCCCCACCCCCCGCTCATGTCTCGTGTCTCTCTCCTGTTCCCCCTACCTCCCGCTCATGCCTCGTGTCTCCCCTGTTCCCCCCGACCCCCCGCTCATGCCCCGTGTCTCTCTCCTGTTACCCCCCAACCCCCTCTCATGCTCCGTGTCTCCCTGCTGTTGCCCCCCACCCCACGCTCATGCTCCGTGTCTCTCTCCTGTTACCCCCCACCCCACGGTCATGTCCCGTGTCTCCCTGCTGTTGCCCCCCACCCCCGCTCATGCCCTGTGTCTCCCTGCTGTTGCCCCCCACCCCCACTCATGCCTTGTGTCTCTCTCCTGTTACCCCCACCCCCCTCTCATGCCCCGTGTCTCTCTCCTGTTACCCCCACCCCCTCTCATGCCCGTGTCTCTCTCCTGTTACCCCCCACCCCCCTCTCATTCCCCGTTTCTCTCTCCTGTTGCCCCACACCCCCCGGTCATGCCCCGTGTCTCCCTGCTGTTGCCCCCAGCCCCCGCTCATGCCCTGTGTCTCTCCCCCTGTTACCCCCCACCCCATGCTCATGCCCTGTGTCTCCCTGCTGTTGCCCCCACCCCTGTCATGCCCCGTGTCTCTCTGCTGTTGCCCTGACCCCCGCTCATGCCCCGTGTCTCCCTGCTGTTGCCCCCCACCCCCGCTCATGCCCCGTGTCTCTCTCCTATTACCGCCACCCCCCTCTCATGCCTCGTGTCTCCCTCGTGTTCCCCCCAGCCCCCGTTCATGCCCCGTGTCTCCCTGCTGTTGCCCCCCACCCCCTCTCATGCCCCATGTCTCTCTCCTGTTACCCCCCACCCTCCTCTCATGCCCCGTGTCTCTCTCCTGTTGCCCCCACCCCCCGGTCATGCCCTTTGTCTCCCTGCTGTTGCCCCCCACTCCATGCTCATGCCCCGTGTCTCTCTCCTCTTACCCCCACCACCCGGTCATGCCCCGTGTCTCTCTCCTGTTGCCCCCACCTCCTGGTCATGTGCCGTGTCTCTCTTCTGTTACCCCACACCCCTCTCATGCCCCGTGTCTCCCTGCTGTTGCCCTCCCGCTCATGTGCTGTGTCTCTCTCCTGTTACCCCCCACCCCCCGCTCGTGCCCCGTGTCTCCCTGCTGTTGCCCCCACCCCCCTCTCATGCCCCGTGTTTCTCTCCTGTTGCCCCCCACAACCCAGTCATGCCCGTGTCTCCCTGCTGTTGCCCCCCACCCCGCACTCATGCCCTGTGTCTCTCTCCTGTTACCACCCACCCCGGTCATGCCCCGTGTCTCTCTCCTGTTGCCCCCCACCCCCCCCTCATGCCACCTGTCTCTCCTGTTACCCCCCACCCCCCTCTCATGCCCTGTGTCTCTCTCCTGTTGCCCCCACCCCCCGCTCATGCCACGTGTCTCTCCTGTTACCCCCCACCCCCCTCTCATGCCCCGTGTCTCTCTCCTGTTACCCCCCACCCCCCTCTCATGCCCCGTGTCCCTCTCCTGTTACCCCCCACCCCCCTCTCATGCCCCGTGTCTCTCTCCTGTTTCCCCCCACCCCCCGGTCATGCCCCGTGTCTCCCTGCTGTTGCCTCCCACCTCACGCTCATGCCCCGTGTCTCTCCCCTGTTACCCCCCACCCCCCGCTTATGCCCCGTCTCTCCCATGTTACCCCCACCCCTGGCTCATGCCCTGTGTCTCCCTGCTGTTGCCCCCAACCCCCCGGTCATGCCCCGTGTCTCCCTGCTGTTGCCCCCGACCCCCCGCTCATGCCCTGTGTCTCCCCTGCTGTGGCCCCCAACCCCCTGCTCATGTGCCGTGTCTCTCTTCTGTTACCCCCCACCCCCTCTCATGCCCCGTGTCTCCCTGCTGTTGCCCTCCTGCTCATGTGCTGTGTCTCTCTCCTGTTACCCCCCACCCCCCGCTCGTGCCCCGTGTCTCCCTGCTGTTGCCCCCCACCCCCCTCTCATGCCCCGTGTTTCTCTCCTGTTGCCCCCCACAACCCAGTCATGCCCGTGTCTCCCTGCTGTTGCCCCCCACCCCGCACTCATGCCCTGTGTCTCTCTCCTGTTACCACCCACCCCGGTCATGCCCCGTGTCTCCCTCCTGTTGCCCCCCACCCCCCGCTCATGCCCCGTGTCTCTCTCCTGTTACCCCCACCCCCCTCTCATGCCCCATGTCTCTCTCCTGTTGCCCCAACCCCCAGTCATGCCCCGTGTCTCCCTGCTGTTGCCCCCACCCCCTGCTCATGCCCCGTGTCTCCCTGCTGTTGCCCCCCCACCCCCCGCTCATGTCTCGTGTCTCTCTCCTGTTCCCCCTACCTACCGTTCATGCCCTGTGTCTCCCTGCTGTTGCCCCTTAACGCCCGCTCATGCCCCGTGTCTCTCTCCTTTTACCCACCACCCCCGGTCATGCCCCGTGTCTCTCTCCTGTTGCCCCCACCCCTCGCTCATGGCCGTGTCTCTCTCCTGTTACCCTCCACCCCCTCTCATGCCCGTGTCTCCCTCCTGTTGCCCTCCACCGTCCGCTCATGCCCGTGTCTCCCTGCTGTTGCCCCCCACCCCTGCTCATGCCCTGTGTCTCTCTCCTGTTACCCCCCCATCCCCCTCTCATGCTCCGTGTCTCTCTCCTGTTACTCCCCACCCCCTCTCATGCCCCGTGTCTCTCTCCTGTTGTCCCCCACCCCCCGGTCATGCCCCGTGTCTCTCTGCTGTTGCCCCCCAACCCCCCGCTCATGGCCCGTGTCTCTCTCCTGTTACACCCCACACCCCCGCTCACGCCCCATGTCTGCCTGCTTTTGCCCCCCAACCCCCGGTCATGCCCCGTGTCTCCCTGCTGTTGCCCCCCACCCCCTGCTCATGCACCGTGTCTCCCCGCTGTTGACCCCCACCCCCCGCTCATGCGCCGTGTCTCTCTCCTGTTACCCCACACCCCCTCTCATGCCCCGTGTCTCCCTCGTATTCCCCCCACCCCCCGCTCATGCCCCGTGTCTCCCTGATGTTGCCCCCCACCCCCCTCTCCTGCCCCGTGTCTCTCTCCTGTTACCCCCTCAGCCCCCTCTCATGCCCCGTGTCTCTCTCCTGTTGCCCCCCAACCCCGGTCATGCCCCATGTCTCCCTGCTGTTGCCCCTTAACAGCCGCTCATGCCCCGTGTCTCTCTCCTGTTACCCCCCACCCCCGGTCATGCCCCGTGTCTCCCTGCTGCTGCCCCCCTCCCCCCGCTCATGCCCCGTGTCTCTCTCCTGTTACCCCCCACCCCATCTCATGCCCCGTGTCTCTCTACTGTTGCCCCCCACCCCCCGGTCATGCCCTGTTTCTCCATGCTGTTGCCCCCGACCCCCCTGCTCATGCCCCGTGTCTCTCTCCTGTCCCCCCCTCCCTCCGCTCATGCCCTGTGTCTCCCTGCTGTTGCCCCCCACCCCCCCTCTCCTGCCCCGTGTCTCTCTCCTGTTACCCCCCAGCCCCCTCCCATGCCCCGTGTCTCTCTCCTGTTGCCCCCCACCCCCCGGTCATGCCCTGTGTCTCCCTGCTGTTGCCCCTTAACGCCCGCTCATGCCCTGTGTCTCTCTCCTGTTACCCACCACCCCCGGTCATGCCCGTGTCTCTCTCCTGTTGCCGCCACCACCCTCTCATGCTCCGTGTCTCTCTCCTGTTACTCCCCACCCCCTCTCATGCCCCGTGTCTCTCTCCTGTTGCCCCCCACCCCCCGGTCATGCCCCGTGTCTCCCTGCTGTTTCCCCCCCACCCCCCCTCATGCCCCGTGTCTCTCTCCTGTTACCCCCCACCCCCCTCTCATGCCCCGTGTCTCTCTCCTGTTGCCCCCCACCCCCCGGTCATGCCCTGTTTCTCCCTGCTGTTGCCCCCCACCCCCCCTCTCATGCCCCGTGTCTCTCTCCTGTTGCCCCCCACCCCCGCTCATGCCATGTGTCTCCCTGCTGTTGCCCCCCACCCCCGCACATGCCCCATGTCTCTCTCCTGTTCCCCCCACCCCCAATCATGCCCCGTGTCTCCCTGCTGTTGCTCCTCACCCCCCGCTCATGCCCCATGTCTCACTGCTGTTGCCCCACACCCCCTGCTCATGCCCCATGTCTCCCTGCTTTTGCCCCGCTCATGCCCTGTGCCTCTCTCCTGTTGCCCCTACCCCCCCGATCATGCCCTGTGTCTCTCTCCTGTTGCCCCACCCCCCGCTCATGCCCCGTGTCTCTCGTGTTACCCCCCACCCCCTCTCATGCCCTGTGTCTCCCTGCTGTTGCCCCACACCCTCTGCTCATGCCCTGTGTCTCCCTGCTGTTGCTCCCACCCCCCGCTCATGCCCCTCTCTCTCTCCTGTTACCCCCAACCCCCTCTCATGCCCTGTGTCTCTCTCCTGTTACCCCCCACCCCCCTCTCATGCCCCGTGTTCCTCTCCTGTTATCCCCCACCCCCTCTCATGCCCCGTGTCTCTCTCCTGTTGCCCCCCACCCCCGGTCATGCCCCGTGTCTCCCTGCTGTTGCCTCCCACCTCACGCTCATGCCCCGTGTCTCTCCCCTGTTACCCCCACCCCCGCTTATGCCCCGTGTCTCTCCCATGTTACCCCCCACCCCTGGCTCAGGCCCTGTGTCTCCATGCTGTTGCCCCCAAACCCCCGCCCCGACCCCCCGCTCATGCCCCGTGTCTCCCTGCTGTGGCCCCCCACCCCCTGCTCATGTGCCGTGTCTCTCTTCTGTTACCCCCACCCCCTCTCATGCCCCGTGTCTCCCTGCTGTTGCCCCCCTGCTCATGTGCTGTGTCTCTCTCCTGTTACCCCCCACCCCCCGCTCGTGCCCCGTATCTCCCTGCTGTTGCCTCCCACCCCCTCTCATGCCCCGTGTCTCTCTCCTGTTGCCCCCCACAAACCAGTCATGCCCCGTGTCTCCCTGCTGTTGCCCCCCACCCCCCACTCATGCCCTGTGTCTCTCTCCTGTTACCCCCCACCCCGGTCATGCCCCGTGTCTCCCTGCTGTTGCCCCCCACCCCCCGCTCATGCCCCGTGTCTCTCTCCTGTTACCCCCACCCCCCTCTCATGCCCCATGTCTCTCTCCTGTTGCCCCCAACCCACCAGTCATGCCCCGTGTCTCCCTGCTGTTGCCCCCCACCCCCTGCTCATGCCCAATGTCTCCCTGCTGTTGCCCCCCCACCCCCCTCTCCTGCCCCGTGTCTCTCTCCTGTTACCCCCCAGCCCCCTCCCATGCCCCTTGTCTCTCTCCTGTTGCCCCCCACCCCCCGGTCATGCCCTGTGTCTCCCTGCTGTTGCCCCTTAACGCCCGCTCATGCCTCGTGTCTCTCTCCTGTTACCCACCACCCCCGGTCATGCCCCGTGTCTCTCTCCTGTTGCCCACCACCCCCCTCTCATGCTCCGTGACTCTCTCCTGTTACTCCCCACCCCCTCTCATGCCCCGTGTCTCTCTCTGTTGCCCCCCACCCCCCGGTCATGCCCCGTGTCTCTCTCCTGTACCCCCACCCCCCTCTCATGCTCCGTGACTCTCTCCTGTTACTCCCCACCCCCTCTCATGCCCCGTGTCTCTCTCCTGTTGCCCCCCACCCCCCGGTCATGCCCCGTGTCTCTCTCCTGTTACCCCCCACCCCCCTCTCATGCCCCGTGTCTCTCTCCTGTTGCCCCCCGGTCATGCCCTGTTTCTCCCTGCTGTTGCCCCCCACCCCCTCTCTCATGCCCCGTGTCTTTCTCCTGTTCCCCCCACCCCAATCATGCCCCGTGTCTCCCTGCTGTTGCCCCTCACCCCCGCTCATGCCCCGTGTCTCTCTCCTGTCCCCCCCTCCCTCCGCTCATGCCCTGTGTCTCCCTGCTGTTGCCCCCCACCCCATCTCCTGCCCCGTGTCTCTCTCCTGTTACCCCCCACCCCCCTCTCATGCCCCGTGTCTCTCTCCTGTTGCCCCCCACCCCCCCGGTCATGCCCTGTTTCTCCCTGCTGTTGCCCCCCACCCCCCCTCTCATGCCCCGTGTCTCTCTCCTGTTGCCCCCCACCCCCGCTCATGCCATGTGTCTCCCTGCTGTTGCCCCCCACCCCCGCTCATGCCCCATGTCTCTCTCCTGTTCCCCCCACCCCCAATCATGCCCCGTGTCTCCCTGCTGTTGCTCCTCACCCCCCGCTCATGCCCCATGTCTCACTGCTGTTGCCCCACACCCCCTGCTCATGCCCCATGTCTCCCTGCTTTTGCCCCGCTCATGCCCTGTGCCTCTCTCCTGTTGCCCCTACCCCCCGATCATGCCCTGTGTCTCTCTCCTGTTGCCCCACCCCCCGCTCATGCCCCGTGTCTCTCGTGTTACCCCCCACCCCCCTCTCATGCCCTGTGTCTCCCTGCTGTTGCCCCACACCCTCTGCTCATGCCCTGTGTCTCCCTGCTGTTGCTCCCACCCACCGCTCATGCCCCTCTCTCTCTCCTGTTACCCCCAACCCCCTCTCATGCCCTGTGTCTCTCTCCTGTTACCCCCCACCCCCCTCTCATGCCCCGTGTTCCTCTCCTGTTATCCCCCACCCCCCTCTCATGCCCCGTGTCTCTCTCCTGTTGCCCCCCACCCCCCGGTCATGCCCCGTGTCTCCCTGCTGTTGCCTCCCACCTCACGCTCATGCCCCGTGTCTCTCCCCTGTTACCCCCCACCCCGCTTATGCCCCGTGTCTCTCCCATGTTACCCCCCACCCCTGGCTCAGGCCCTGTGTCTCCATGCTGTTGCCCCCAAACCCCCGCCCCGACCCCCCGCTCATGCCCGTGTCTCCCTGCTGTGGCCCCCCACCCCCTGCTCATGTGCCGTGTCTCCTTCTGTTACCCCCACCCCCTCTCATGCCCCGTGTCTCCCTGCTGTTGCCCCCCTGCTCATGTGCTGTGTCTCTCTCCTGTTACCCCCCACCCCCCGCTCGTGCCCCGTATCTCCCTGCTGTTGCCTCCCACCCCCTCTCATGCCCCGTGTCTCTCTCCTGTTGCCCCCCACAAACCAGTCATGCCCCGTGTCTCCCTGCTGTTGCCCCCCACCCCCCACTCATGCCCTGTGTCTCTCTCCTGTTACCCCCCACCCCGGTCATGCCCCGTGTCTCCCTGCTGTTGCCCCCCACCCCCGCTCATGCCCCGTGTCTCTCTCCTGTTACCCCCACCCCCCTCTCATGCCCCATGTCTCTCTCCTGTTGCCCCCAACCCACCAGTCATGCCCCGTGTCTCCCTGCTGTTGCCCCCCACCCCCTGCTCATGCCCAATGTCTCCCTGCTGTTGCCCCCCACCCCCCTCTCCTGCCCCGTGTCTCTCTCCTGTTACCCCCCAGCCCCCTCCCATGCCCCTTGTCTCTCTCCTGTTGCCCCCCACCCCCCGGTCATGCCCTGTGTCTCCCTGCTGTTGCCCCTTAACGCCCGCTCATGCCTCGTGTCTCTCTCCTGTTACCCACCACCCCCGGTCATGCCCCGTGTCTCTCTCCTGTTGCCCCCCACCCCCTCTCATGCTCCGTGACTCTCTCCTGTTACTCCCCACCCCCTCTCATGCCCCGTGTCTCTCTCCTGTTGCCCCCCACCCCCCGGTCATGCCCCGTGTCTCCCCTGCTGTTTCCCTCCACGCCCCCTCATGCCCCGTGTCTCTCTCCTGTTGCCCCCCGGTCATGCCCTGTTTTCTCCCTGCTGTTGCCCCCCACCCCCTCTCTCATGCCCCGTGTCTCTCTCCTGTTCCCCCCAACCCCAATCATGCCCCGTGTCTCCCTGCTGTTGCCCCTCACCCCCCGCTCATGCCCCATGTCTCACTGCTGTTGCCCCACACCCCCCGCTCATGCCCCATGTCTCCCTGCTGTTGCCCCGCTCATGCCCTGTGTCTCTCTCCTGTTGCCCCTACCCCCCGATCATGCCCTGTGTCTCTCTCCTGTTGCCCCACCCCCCGCTCATGCCCCGTGTCTCTCGTGTTACCCCCCACCCCCCTCTCATGCCCTGTGTCTCCCTGCTGTTGCCCCACACCCTCTGCTCATGCCCCGTGTCTCCCTGCTGTTACCCCCAACCCCCTCTCATGCCCTGTGTCTCTCTCCTGTTACCCCCCACCCCCCTCTCATGCCCCGTGTCCCTCTCCTGTTTTCCCCCACCCCCCTCTCATGCCCCGTGTCTCTCTCCTGTTGCCCCCCACCCCCAGGTCATGCCCCGTGTCTCCCTGCTGTTGCCTCCCACCTCACGCTCATGCCCCGTGTCTCTCCCCTGTTACCCCCCACCCCCTGCTTATGCCCCGTGTCTCTCCCCTGTTACCCCCCACCCCCTGCTTATGCCCCGTGTCTCTCCCATGTTACCCCCCCACCCCTGGCTCAGGTCCTGTGTCTCCCTGCTGTTGCCCCCAACCCCCCGCCCCGACCCCGCTCATGCCCCGTGTCTCCCTGCTGTGGCCCCCCACCCCCTGCTCATGTGCCGTGTCTCTCTTCTGTTACCCCCACCCCCTCTCACGCCCCGTGTCTCCTGCTGTTGCCCCCCCGCTTATGTGCTGTGTCTCTCTCCTGTTACCCCCCACCCCCCGCTCGTGCCCCGTATCTCCCTGCTGTTGCCTCCCACCCCCTCTCATGCCCCGTGTCTCCCTCCTGTTGCCCCCCACAAACCAGTCATGCCCCGTGTCTCCCTGCTGTTGCCCCCCACCCCCCACTCATGCCCTGTGTCTCTCTCCTGTTACCCCCCACCCCGGTCATGCCCCGTGTCTCCCTGCTGTTGCCCCCCACCCCCCGCTCATGCCCCGTGTCTCTCTCCTGTTACCCCCACCCCCCTCTCATGCCCCATGTCTCTCTCCTGTTGCCCCCAACCCACCAGTCATGCCCCGTGTCTCCCCTGCTGTTGCCCCCCACCCCCTGCTCATGCCCAATGTCTCCCTGCTGTTGCCCCCCACCCCCCGCTCATGTCTCGTGTCTCTCTCCTGTTCCCCCTACCTCCCGCTCATGCCTCGTGTCTCCCCTGTTCCCCCCGACCCCCCGCTCATGCCCCGTGTCTCTCTCCTGTTACCCCCCAACCCCCTCTCATGCTCCGTGTCTCCCTGCAGTTGCCCCCCACCCCACGCTCATGCTCCGTGTCTCTCTCCTGTTACCCCCCACCCCACGGTCATGTCCCGTGTCTCCCTGCTGTTGCCCCCCACCCCCGCTCATGCCCTGTGTCTCCCTGCTGTTGCCCCCCACCCCCCACTCATGCCTTGTGTCTCTCTCCTGTTACCCCCACCCCCTCTCATGCCCCGTGTCTCTCTCCTTTTACCCCCCACCCCCTCTCATGCCCCGTGTCTCTCTCCTGTTACCCCCCACCCCCCTCTCATTCCCCGTTTCTCTCTCCTGTTGCCCCACACCCCCCGGTCATGCCCCGTGTCTCCCTGCTGTTGCCCCCAGCCCCCGCTCATGCCCTGTGTCTCTCCCCTGTTACCCCCAACCCCATGCTCATGCCCTGTGTCTCCCTGCTGTTGCCCCCACCCCTGTCATGCCCCGTGTCTCTCTGCTGTTGCCCCTGACCCCCGCTCATGCCCCGTGTCTCCCTGCTGTTGCCCCCCACCCCCGCTCATGCCCCGTGTCTCTCTCCTATTACCGCCACCCCCCTCTCATGCCCCGTGTCTCCCTCGTGTTCCCCCCAGCCCCCGTTCATGCCCCGTGTCTCCCTGCTGTTGCCCCCCACCCCCTCTCATGCCCCATGTCTCTCTCCTGTTACCCCCCACCCTCCTCTCATGCCCCGTGTCTCTCTCCTGTTGCCCCCACCCCCCGGTCATGCCCTTTGTCTCCCTGCTGTTGCCCCCCACTCCATGCTCATGCCCCGTGTCTCTCTCCTCTTACCCCCACCACCCGGTCATGCCCCGTGTCTCTCTCCTGTTGCCCCCACCTCCTGGTCATGTGCCGTGTCTCTCTTCTGTTACCCCCCACCCCCTCTCATGCCCCGTGTCTCCCTGCTGTTGCCCTCCCGCTCATGTGCTGTGTCTCTCTCCTGTTACCCCCCACCCCCCGCTCGTGCCCCGTGTCTCCCTGCTGTTGCCCCCCACCCCCCTCTCATGCCCCGTGTTTCTCTCCTGTTGCCCCCCACAACCCAGTCATGCCCGTGTCTCCCCTGCTGTTGCCCCCCACCCCGCACTCATGCCCTGTGTCTCTCTCCTGTTACCACCCACCCCGGTCATGCCCCATGTCTCTCTCCTGTTGCCCCCACCCCCCGCTCATGCCACGTGTCTCTCCTGTTACCCCCCACCCCCCTCTCATGCCCTGTGTCTCTCTCCTGTTGCCCCCACCCCCCGCTCATGCCACGTGTCTCTCCTGTTACCCCCCACCCCCCTCTCATGCCCCGTGTCTCTCTCCTGTTACCCCCCACCCCCCTCTCATGCCCCGTGTCCCTCTCCTGTTACCCCCCACCCCCCTCTCATGCCCCGTGTCTCTCTCCTGTTTCCCCCCACCCCCCGGTCATGCCCCGTGTCTCCCTGCTGTTGCCTCCCACCTCACGCTCATGCCCCCGTGTCTCTCCCCTGTTACCCCCCACCCCCCGCTTATGCCCCGTCTCTCCCATGTTACCCCCCACCCCTGGCTCATGCCCTGTGTCTCCCTGCTGTTGCCCCCAACCCCCCGGTCATGCCCCGTGTCTCCCTGCTGTTGCCCCCGACCCCCCGCTCATGCCCTGTGTCTCCCTGCTGTGGCCCCCCACCCCCTGCTCATGTGCCGTGTCTCTCTTCTGTTACCCCCCACCCCCTCTCATGCCCCGTGTCTCCCTGCTGTTGCCCTCCCGCTCATGTGCTGTGTCTCTCTCCTGTTACCCCCCACCCCCCGCTCGTGCCCCGTGTCTCTCTGCTGTTGCCCCCCACCCCCCTCTCATGCCCCGTGTTTCTCTCCTGTTGCCCCCACCCCCCTCTCATGCCCCATGTCTCTCTCCTGTTGCCCCAACCCCCCAGTCATGCCCCGTGTCTCCCTGCTGTTGCCCCCACCCCCTGCTCATGCCCCGTGTCTCCCTGCTGTTGCCCCCCACCCCCCGCTCATGTCTCGTGTCTCTCTCCTGTTCCCCCTACCTACCGTTCATGCCCTGTGTCTCCCTGCTGTTGCCCCTTAACGCCCGCTCATGCCCCGTGTCTCTCTCCTTTTACCCACCACCCCCGGTCATGCCCCGTGTCTCTCTCCTGTTGCCCCCACCCCTCGCTCATGGCCGTGTCTCTCTCCTGTTACCCTCCACCCCCTCTCATGCCCGTGTCTCCCTCCTGTTGCCCTCCACCGTCCGCTCATGCCCGTGTCTCCCTGCTGTTGCTCCCCACCCCTGCTCATGCCCTGTGTCTCTCTCCTGTTACCCCCCATCCCCCTCTCATGCCCCGTGTCTCTCTCCTGTTACCCCCCACCCCCTCTCATGCTCCGTGTCTCTCTCCTGTTACTCCCCACCCCCTCTCATGCCCCGTGTCTCTCTCCTGTTGTCCCCCACCCCCCGGTCATGCCCCGTGTCTCTCTGCTGTTGCCCCCCAACCCCCCGCTCATGGCCCGTGTCTCTCTCCTGTTACACCCCACACCCCCGCTCACGCCCCATGTCTGCCTGCTTTTGCCCCCCAACCCCCGGTCATGCCCCGTGTCTCCCTGCTGTTGCCCCCCACCCCCTGCTCATGCACCGTGTCTCCCCGCTGTTGACCCCCACCCCCCGCTCATGCGCCGTGTCTCTCTCCTGTTACCCCACACCCCCTCTCATGCCCCGTGTCTCCCTCGTATTCCCCCCACCCCCCGCTCATGCCCCGTGTCTCCCTGATGTTGCCCCCCACCCCCTCTCCTGCCCCGTGTCTCTCTCCTGTTACCCCCTCAGCCCCCTCTCATGCCCCGTGTCTCTCTCCTGTTGCCCCCCAACCCCGGTCATGCCCCATGTCTCCCTGCTGTTGCCCCTTAACAGCCGCTCATGCCCCGTGTCTCTCTCCTGTTACCCCCCACCCCCGGTCATGCCCCGTGTCTCCCTGCTGCTGCCCCCCTCCCCCGCTCATGCCCCGTGTCTCTCTCCTGTTACCCCCCACCCCATCTCATGCCCCGTGTCTCTCTACTGTTGCCCCCCACCCCCCGGTCATGCCCTGTTTCTCCCTGCTGTTGCCCCCGACCCCCCTGCTCATGCCCCGTGTCTCTCTCCTGTCCCCCCCTCCCTCCGCTCATGCCCTGTGTCTCCCTGCTGTTGCCCCCCACCCCCTCTCCTGCCCCGTGTCTCTCTCCTGTTACCCCCCAGCCGCCTCCCATGCCCCGTGTCTCTCTCCTGTTGCCCCCCACCCCCCGGTCATGCCCTGTGTCTCCCTGCTGTTGCCCCTTAACGCCCGCTCATGCCCTGTGTCTCTCTCCTGTTACCCACCACCCCCGGTCATGCCCCGTGTCTCTCTCCTGTTGCCGCCCACCACCCTCTCATGCTCCGTGTCTCTCTCCTGTTACTCCCCACCCCCTCTCATGCCCCGTGTCTCTCTCCTGTTGCCCCCCACCCCCGGTCATGCCCCGTGTCTCCCTGCTGTTTCCCCCCACCCCCCCTCATGCCCCGTGTCTCTCTCCTGTTACCCCCCACCCCCCTCTCATGCCCCGTGTCTCTCTCCTGTTGCCCCCCACCCCCCGGTCATGCCCTGTTTCTCCCTGCTGTTGCCCCCCACC